>NC_045596.1:36712692-37036500 GCF_009762305.2 Zalophus californianus
AGCCCTTTATCTGTAGTGTCATTTGCAAATATCTTCTCCTATTCTGTGGGTTGCCTCTTTGTTTTGTTGACTGTTTCCTTTGCTGTGCAGAAGCTTTTTATCTTGATGAAGTCCCAAAAGTTCACCTTTGCTTTTGTTTCACTAGCCTTTGGAGATGTATCTCGAAAGAAGTCGCTGTGGGCGATGTCAAAGAGGTTACTGCCTATGTTCTCCTCTAGGATTTTGATGGATTCCTGTCTCACATTGAGAGCTTTCATCCATTTGAGTTTATCTTTGTGTATGGTGTTAGAGAATGGCTGAGTTTCATTCTTCTGCATGTGGCTGTCCAATTTTCCCAGCACCATTTATTGAAGAGACTGTCTTTTTTCCACTGCATGTTTTTTCCTGCTTTCTCAAAGCTTATTTGACCATAGAGTTGAGAGTCCATATCTGGGTTCTCTATTCTGTTCCATTGGTCTACATGTCTGTTTTTGTGCCAGTACCATGCTGTCTTGGTGATCACAGCTTTGTAATAAAGCTTGAACTCAGGCAACGTGATGCCCCCAGCTTTGTTTTTCTTTTTCAACATTTCCTTGGCGATTCGGGGTCTTTTCTGATCCATACAAATTTTAGGATTGTGTGTTCCAGCACTTTGAAGAATGTCATTGGAATTTTGATCGGGATGGCATTGAAGGTACAGATTGCTCTGGGTAGCATAGACATTTTAACAATGTTTATTCTTCCGATCCATGAGCATGGAATATTTTTCCATCTTTTTGTGTGTTCTTCAATTTCTTTCATGAGTGTTCTGTAGTTCCTAGAGTATAGATCCTTTATCTCTTTGGTTACGTTTATTCCGAAGTATCTTATGGTTTTTGCTTCTATTGTAAATGGAATCGTTTCTCTAATTTCTCTTTCTGCAGTTGTGTTGTTATTGTATAAGAAAGCAACTGATTTCTGGGCATTGATTTTGTATCCTGCCACATTGCTGAACTGCTGTGTGAGTTCTAGTAATTTGGGGGTGGAGCCTTTGAGTTTTCCACATAAAGTATCAAGTCATCTGAGAAGAGAGAAAGTTTGACTTCTTCTTTGCCAATTTGAATACGTTTCATTTCTTTTTGTTGTCTGATTGCTATTGCTAGGCCTTCTAGTACTATGTTGAACAATAGTGGCAAGAGTGGGCATCCTTGACATATTCCTGATCTTAAGGGAAAGGCGCTCAGCTTTTCCCCATTGAGGATGATATTCGCTGTGGGTTTTTCATAGATGGATTTTATGAACTTGAGGAATGTTCCCTCTATCCCTATAGTCTGAAGAGTTTTAATCAGGAAAGGATATTGTATTTGGTCAAATGATTTTTCTGCATCAATTGAGAGGACCAGAGGGTTCGTCTCCCTCCTCTTATTAATGTGTTCTATCACACTGATTGATTTGCGAATGTTGAACCACCCTTGCATCCCGGGGATAAATCCCACTTGGTCATGGTGGATGATCCTTTTAATGTATTGTTGGATCCTATTAGCCAGGATTTTGTTGAGGATTTTGGAATCCATATTCATCAGGGATATCGGTCTGAAATTCTCCTTTTTGATGGGGTTTTTGCCTGGTTTGGGGATTAAGGTAATGCTGGCCTCTTAGAATGAGTTTGGAAGTTCTCCTTTTGTTGCTATTTTTTGAAACAGCTTCAGTGGAATAGGTATTATTTCTTTTTTGAATGTTTGGTCGAATTCCCCAGGGAATCCATCAGGCCCTGAACTCTTGTTTTTGGGAGGTTTTTGATCAGTGCTTCAAACTCGTTACTGGTTATTGGCCTATACAGGTTGTCAATTTCTTCCTGTTTCAGTCTTGGCAGCTTATAGGTTTCCAGGAAGGCCTCCATTTCATCCAGATTGCTCAGCTTATTGGCATATAGTTGTTGATAATAATTTCTAATAATTGTTTCTATTTCCTTGGTGTTAGTCATGATCGCTCCCCTTTCATTCATGTTTTTATTAATTTGGGTCCTTTCTCTTTTCTTTTGGATAAGTCTGGCCAGTGGTTTATCGAGCTTATTAATTCTTTCAAAGAACAAACTCCTAGTTTTGTTGGTCTGATCTATTGTGTTTCTGGTTTCTAATTCATTGATCTCTGCTCTGATTTTAATTATTTCTCTTCTAATGCGCGGCTTAGGCATCGTTTGTTGCTTTTTTCTAGTTCTTTGAGGTGTAGAGTTAGTTGGTGAATTTGGGATTTTTCTATTTTTTTGAGTGAGGCTTGGATGGCTATGTATTTCCCCCTTAGGACCACCTTTGCAGTATCCCATAGGTTTTGGACCAATGTGTTTTTGTTCTCATTGATTTCCAAGAATTGTTTAAGTTCTCCTTTGATTTCCTGGTTGACCCAAACATTCTTGAGCAGAGTGGTCTTTAGCTTCCAAGTGTTTGAATTTCTGCCAAATTTCTTCTTGTGATTGAGTTCCAGTTTTAAAGCATTGTTTTCTGAAAATATGCAGGAAATAATCTGAATCTTTTGGTATTGCTTGAGACCTGATTTGTGACCCAGTATGTGGTCTATTCTGGAGAAAATTCCATGTGTGCTCGAGAAGAATGAGTATTCTGTTGTTTTAGGGTGGAATGTTCTGTATATATCTATGAGGTCCATCTGGTCCAGTGTATCATCAAGGCTCTTGTTTCCTTGTTGATTTTCTGTTTAGATGATCTGTCCTTTGCTGAGAGTGCAGTATTGAGGTCTCCTACAATTAATGTATTGTTATCAGTATGACTCTTTATTTTGGTTAACAGTTGGCTTATGTAGATGGCTGCTCCCATGTTGAGGGCATAGATATTTACAATTGTTAGATCTTCTTGTTGGATAGACTCTTTAAGAACGATATAGTGTCCTTCTGTGTCTCTAATTACAGCCTTTAGTTTAAAATCTAATTTGTCTGATATAAAAATTGCTACCCCAGCTTTCTTTTGAGGCCCGCTAGCATGGAAGATGGATCTCCATCCCTTCACTTTCAGTCTGGATGTATCTTTAGGTTCAAAATGAGTCTCTTGTAGGCAGCATATGGATAGGGTCCTGACTTTTTATCCAATCTGCAACCCTGTGCCTTTTTATGGGAGCATTTAGGCCATTCACGCTGAGAGTGATTATTGAAAGATATGAATTGATTGTCATCATGTTGCCTGTGAAGACGTTGTTTTTGTAGATTGTCCCTGTAAATTTCTGTTGTATATCACTCTTGGGATCTTTCTCCTTTCATGGAACCCCCTTAATATTTCTTGCAGGGCCGGCTTAGTGGTCACATATTCTTTCAGTTTCTGCCAGTCGTGGAAGCTCGGCATCTCTCCATCCATTCTAAATGACAGCTTTGCCAGATAAAGTGTTCTTGGCTCTGCATGTTCTTCTCATTTAGTACCCTGATTATGTCTTGCCAGGCCTTTCTGGCTTGCCAGGTCTCTGTGGATGGGTCTGATGTTATTCTGATGTTCCTCCCTCTGTACGTAAGGAATCTCTTCCCCTTAACTGCCCTTAAGTTGGTTTCCTTGGTTCTAAGATTTGCACGTTTTACTATTTTTTTTAAAAGATTTTTATTTATTTATTTGACAGAGAGAGACACAGCGAGAGAGGGAACACAAGCAGGGGGATTGGGAGACGGAGAAGCAGGCTTCCCACTGAGCAGGGAGCCCGATGCAGGGCTCGATCCCAGGACTCCAGGACCACGACCTGAGCCGAAGGCAGACGCCTAATGACTGAGCCACCCAGGCACCCCGCACGTTTTACTATTACATGCCGGGGTGTTGGTCTGTTTTCCTTGATCTTGGGAGGAGTCCTCTCTGCCTCTAGGACACGAATGTTTGTTTCATTCCCTAGATTAGGGAAGTTCTCAGGTACGATTTGCTCAAATACATCTTCTAGTCCTGTCTCTCTCTCCACTGCCTCCGGGATTCCAATTATTCTGACATTGGAACGCTTCAGGTGTCACTTATTTCTCTCAATCTATTTTCATGGATTCTGAGTTGTTTTTCCCTGGCCTCCTCTTTTCCCTTTTTATTATATTGTCTTCCAGGGCACTTATTCATTCTTCTGCCTCACTTACCCTAGCTGTTAGATTATCTAGATTGGATTGGATCTCATTGATAGCATTTTCAAGTTCTGCCAATTCAGCTTTCATTTCTGCCCTTAGAGACTCTCTGTTGCCATTAATTGATTTCTCCATTCTAGCCACTGTCTTCACAATTGCTAGCCTGAATTCCATCTCCGACATCTTGGTTATATCTGCATCCATTTGTAAATCTGCAGCATAAGTCATAATCTCTGAGTCTTTTCTATTTTGGGGTTCCTCCTCCTAGTCATTCTGTTGATGGGTGTTTGAGGGAATGTATAGAGTCCAAATTATTGACCAGAACTCAAGCAAGATGCAGCTGTTTTCTTGGGACCTTAGGGTTGCTGGCCTCTTGTTTTCCCAGCCTGTCTTCTGGGGGAGGGGCCTGCTGCGCTGTTACTCAGGCAACCCTTTTTGGGCGGAGTTTCCCTGCCCCCCTATGGCAGGGGATGGGCTCAGTGGGAATCAGTTTTTGGGGCTTTTGTTCTCTGGCGGCTTTCCTCATCTCTTCCACGAGTCAGAGCAGAAGAGACTATTTCCAACTTTCTGCCTCAGAGCAGAGAGATGGCAATCTGTTCTTCAGTGCGCTCTCCAGGCCACATTCTCTCCGTTTCTGTCCGTTCTGCTATAAACTGTAGCGGCCTGGGTTGTGTGCCCCTCCGCAGCACCCCCAGTCTTGCCTCTAGGTCAGGGCTCGTCTCTGCCCTTGTGCTTCTAAAACTGCCAGCCACTCCCAGTTTGCTCGCGTGACCCCGCCACTCTGGGTTTCTGCTCCGGGGGCTGCCCTAAAGTCCTTTCCCCGCTGCTACCGGTCTGCAAGTCTGTGCCCTGTCCCCAGCAAGCGAAGCTGTCGCTCACCAGTGGTGTAGGGTCCCCACGGCCAGGCTCCCTCCCACTGCTGTTTATCGTCCGATATCTGCCCACAGAATCACGGCTCTCCACTTCGTACCTCAAAACCAACCACCTGCGATATTCTGTTTGTAGAAATCCAGATCTTCTTACATCTCAGTCAGGTTTTGTAGGTGCTCCGAGTCATCTGGTAGATATCCAGCTCAATTCTGGGGACCGGTTGAAGTAGTGTCCCCTACTCCTCCACCATCTTTCCTTCCTCCTAAAGCCGGATTCTTACCACTCTGAGTTTGACATTAGTCATAGCTAGCCATCCACTGACGTGGATGTGCCTAAGAGTCACATCACTTTGCTTCTCTGTAATTTTATCCCCATCGTTCCTATATCATGACATCTAAAGTTAAGCACTTTTGTGCATATCTTGGCATTGGCTGCAACACTTCCTTCTCCTCTTCTGCTCCGAGTTAATTACAGACATGATTTGTCTGTTTCCTCTAATGTTTTACTAATTACCTCTTTCTAATTTCCACCACAGTGTGTGGGTGTGCATGTGTGTGTGTGTGTGTGTGTGTGTGTGTGTACACACACGTGCTGATTGGTTATTTTCTGGTCACTGAATTAACAAAGAGACCGTGTTTGAAATAGGCAAGATTTTTTTGTATGCTACCTTGAAGGCCCCTTTCAGACTCTAAGGTATTCTTTCTTGGCCCTGGCATCCCCAGGTATAAAAACTCATTAATAATTTAGATTCAAAACATCTCTTCTCCCAAGTAGCATTTGCATTCTAAAGGAGGTTAGAATAAAAATTCTCTATAATATCATTTTAGCATCTGTAGCAGATGAGAGAGAAAGATCCTTGCGGGGAGGGTGAGCCTTCATTGTATTCCATACTGTACTGTGTTCCTCCCCCATGTAATGCAAACACCTATTTCTCCCCAAGGTAATGCAAACTTTGAATATAAAGTCTTTCTAAGTTATAATAAGTATTTTAATTCATTTAATTAGTCAATTTAAGGGACGCCTGGGTGGCTCAGTTGGTTGAGCGACTGCCTTCGGCTCAGGTCATGATCCTGGAGTCCTGGGATCAAGTCCCGCATCGGGCTCCCTGCTCAGTGAGGAACCTGCTTCTCCCTCTGGCCCTCCCCCCCCTCATGTGCTCTCTCTCTCTCTCTCATTCTCACTCTCTCAAAATAAATAAATAAATCTTTAAAAAAATTAGTCAATTTAAAAAAGAATCTTTTTTTAAAAAGATTTTATTTGTTTATTTGTTAGAAAGGGTGAGAGAGAGAGAACACAAGCTGGGGGGATGGCAGGCAGAGGGAGAAAGACCCCAGGATCATGACCTGAGCCCAAGGCAGATGCCTAACCAACTGAGCTACCCAGGCGTCCCTAAAAAAGAAATCTTAAAAAAGAATAATATCACATTACTTTTGTTAATAAAGAATCTTACAAAGCATTTTTACTTGCCTGGTTTTATTTAAGCCTTAAGATAGCCATTGGTGGTGTTTTTATTTTTATCCCCATTTTAGAGATGGACCAAGTGAGGCTCAGTGAGGAATTAAGTGGATTGCTCCAAGTTATACACCTAGTAAGTGATAAATCCTGGGCTTCAATTCAAGCATTGTGTGTCTCAGTTGACTGTTTTTTGTTTTTGTTTTTTTTCCACTACGTCTATGTTCCTTGCTCTGTTCTTTGCTACCTACAAGTTTCTCATCTGAGAGTGCTGGGCCCACCCACAGAAATAATAATTCACTTTGTGTCAGCTCACAAAGATGCCTTCTTCATATCTCAAGTTGTGAAAAACACAGCTCCAGAAACTATCATGGGTGATTATGGAGGTCAGAGTAGGACAGAAGAAGGGTTAGTACTCCAATTAATCAGAGTCAACCCAAGGTAAAAGCAGGTCTTTGATAAAACAGATTAGTCCTTCTACCTCCAGCTTTTCCTCCTCTGGCGCACCCACCTGCTGCACTCTCCAGTCCTGGGAAACTATAAGATAGGTGCCCTTGCTCTGTAACACCCAACCCAGCTTGGCCCTGCAGTGTCTTATGCTGCCCACATGCCTTAAATTCTTATTCCCCCAGATTAGGAAAGGGCTACCATTTAAACTCCATTTAGTGGTTTTTATTAGAAGAAAAGTGGGAAGGTTTTTACTCTTTCCAGTGAATTTCATTTGAATCTGGAAATAAAAAAAGAAGATTGTGGAATGAAAGCAATCAGGAGGGTAGAGGAACTTTGTCATTCCAAAATTATTGCACAAAAATAGCCACATATTCTGAAAATACATAGGGCTCCTCTAGCATTTCTGAATAGCTATTACTGTTATTATTTCTTTAAATAGAGCCTTATTGTTTTGTTCTGCTGGGTTTTGTTTATATTATAGAATCATGTGTTGCATAGAACATCTATAAAGAATGATGATTTAAGATGTAGATTAGTACTTTTATTTGGAAGTTTTAACAAATAAGGTTAATGACCAGGATATATACCATGACAGTAACGTGTGTCAGCTGTGAAGACAGCCTGATTCAAATATCATACAGTCACCTGCTTACTAGGTGACAATCATACCTCAATGCCTCATCTGTAAAATGGGGATAAAAATACTTGGGGGAAAATGAAACTAAATAATGGGGGTACACTATTCAGTCTTCAATAAAGACTGATTTTTTTTAAAAGATTTTATTTATTTGATAGAGAGAGAGACACAGCGGGAGAGGGAACACAAGCAGGGGGAGTGGGAGAGGGAGAAGCAGGCTTCCTGCTGAGCAGGAAGCTGAATGCGGGGCTCAATCCCAGGACTCTGGGATCATGACCTGAGCCGAAGGCAGACGCTTAATGACTGAGCCACCCAGGCGCCCCAAGACTGATTATTATTGAAAGGCAATACACTTGATTCTCATATTCATGATAGTTTTGTTCTTATACAGTAGCTGTGAACAACAAATTAGCAAAGGCTGAACCATTGTTCCTAGAAGAAAGAGACGGTTAGGTTCCTGTAAGACTTTGGTCACAACATTTTTGTCAACTGAACAATACAAAATCTTGTTTTATATGTGTTTTGTTTAAAGACACTTCAATTCATAGATATGGTTGATTCATTAACATTGAACTCATGGCCAACAGCACTATAACTCATACCTAAATGAAGCTGATCCAACACATGTATTTTACCTGTAAGGCACAGCACAGGCTTCTTACCCTTTGGAACACTAGGCAGCATTTCAGCACCTCTGTTTGGATGCCATTTTAAACAGAGAAATCACCAACAAAAATTACAAAAATTCAAAAACCATGGCACTAAATAGATCATGAGAAAGATACCTGTTTACAATATGAAAAAAGAAGGCAGAGCATCCGTCACCTTGTTGGACCTCAATTGGGAGTATGCATGTGTGGTGACTCAAAGTTTTTGATCTATTGCACATGTCTGCAAATGACCACAAAAGGGTGGCAAGTATTGATTTGGGGGTTAGAAATAAATACTAACAAATAGAGGAATTCAATATAAAATCCAAGAATAGTGAGGATGGACCGTGTAAGGTCGTAGCTAAGGGCTCGTGGTCTGTCATCAGTCTGGCCTCACTGCTCACCATCTATGTAGTATTGGGAAAGTGATTTGTCTACTCTCAGTCTCAGTTCCCTCACCTGGGAAATAAAAATAATATCTCTAAACTCTTGTACATGTGATGAGAATTACAGGAAAATCTGCATGTAAAGTGTTTACCTGACACATGACAAATCACCAAAAACATAAATTACTAATGCAAGGAAGACTAAACAAGGCAACAAGAATTAACTTTAACAGAAGTAGAATTTTCTAACCTCTCTTAAAATGCTGGGGGTAAAAGATTTGACTGAATAATTTACTACTTCCTCTTATGTCCTGTTTAAGAGCAGAACCAATTTTAGTGACAGATATAAAGGGTGTTATATTCTAATATACAAATGATTTTGGTGAAGTATTATAAATCAATAATGTCCTTTTGAGGGTCTTAATGAAGTATGCAGGTGCTAACTTTTAAATTGGCCCTTGTGATAGAATTTCAATTAATGCAAATGAAATAGAAAGTTGAACTATAAGTACTAATTTTATTTGCCTAGATTAAGCCGAAAAAATGAGATCATGTCTCTAAGGATCTGATCTCAATGCTGAAAGATAAATGCACAGAAACAGTCACATGACTTAAATTTCATCTCTTTTGCTATGTTTTAAGTCGTTCCTATTTTTTTAAGTTGTTCCTTTTTTAAAAAAACCTAGCTTCTGGGGCGCCTGGGTGGCTCAGTCAGTTAAGCAAGCAGCTGCCTTCAGCTCAGGTAATGATCCCAGGGTCCTGGGATCAAGCCCCATGTCAGGCTCTCTCCTGGGGTGGGGGGGGAGCCTGCTTCTCCTTCTCCCTCTGTCTGCCACTCTGCCTGCTTGTGCGCACGCTCTCTCTCTCTCTGTCAAATAAAGAAAGAAGAAAATCTTAAAAAAAAAACTATCTTCTGCTAGAAATCTCAGTAAGGTATTTTCAAACTTTACTATCCAGCTGTGCAATGACAAAAGAGAAAAAGTGAAAAACGACATTAGTTATTGACCCAAAAATTCTGCTCAAAAACCAGTGCCTGTTTAACATTTCATTGAAAGAATACTTAAATTATGTCTCACTTTATTTCAATTAGGTATATTCAATATTCAAAATTTCACCAGTTAGTACAAAACAAAATAATGGATGATGAAATCAGAAAGAGAGCAAATGAGTGGGAGTTTTTTCATGTGCTACTTTGTGATTACAAAATACCTAGAGGTGAAATGACAAACATTTCAGGTTGTACATACATCATTCAATTAAAAATGTCATCAAAATGAGCTAGAGAAAAATATACTCTATAGATGTGGTTCTCAACTATTTCTGGATTACTTTGAGAATCTAAAAAAAATAAAAAATAAAAATACCAAATATATATATATATATATATATATACACACACACACATTTTAAATACACATATGTTTCTTTCTTTTTTTTTTTTTTACAATGTTAGTGGGTTTAAAGCTGTACTGGGGGTCCATGTACCTGGTGTTAATAATCCAAAGAGGCAGAGAATGTCACTTTTAATAATTTTTCACAGATAAAGTTTTGAAAATAATTGAAAAATAATAATTTAAACTATTTTAAGGAAGTTAAAGTATATGCTATACCTTTTTTGGAGTTTGCTTCCCCAATCCTCTTCCTCAGATATGAACTAAAACTGCTGTTTAGAAAAAAACAAAGCAGCTTCTAACGTTTATTTATCTTTTTTGTACTGAGAGAACTTTGTGGATTTTCAGTAAATTGGTATAGACACTGCAGGGACTTGCCTAGTGAAAAGTCTACACATCCCATTGATTTCAATAAGGAAGGAAAAAAAGGAGAACTGTGAGCACAATGACTCTTAAGAGTAAGAAATAGGAAGACATCATTCCATTCTATGATGTTTAATGGGTACTATTTGAAGTAATTATTCACTTCCTCCCTCAGCCTATGGCCTAAAGCAAGGTATTATCATCACTTGGGTCAACAAGTGTCCTATGTGGCCACAACCTCTATTCTTACATATTTCACAGTTCATTATGCTCCATAGACGTACCAGGGGGGGATTCATCTCAATCACATTACAAAAACATTCAAAGACTGGAAGCAATTCACTTTTCAAAGATCTACTGGTCACATCACTTGGTTTTAATAGAAATATACAGTTGTAGCTGATAATGCCATCTAACACACTATGATCCAGTTTCAATCTGACATCCTTTGGTGTTTATCTTTGGCGTCATCCAGAAGTTAAATCTGATGCCAAGCTTGGTCATGCAGAGAATGTAAATTTAAAGAGCCATTTTCATTTATAACAAACAGACCCAGCTGGGAACACAGCTGTTAAATGAGAAGGCAAAGCAAAATTTCCTGCTACCTGGAAGGGCCTAATTATAAAACCACCTAGACAAGCTTTCAAAATTCATAAATGAACTAGCCCACCCTCAACAAGGGTTTAACTTAGAAAGAGAAAAAAAAAAAAGTTAAATTACCTGAATCACGTTTTACAGAAGTGATCACAAGTATTTTTATAAAGTCCAAAATCTATATATGTCTTAATTGAAGCTACTTTTGATTCTTAACCTAGATTACTGGCTTCTCTATATACAAAATTAAAATATAAAGTTTGGAATCATCCAGACGAAAAAGAAATTTGAATTACAAAATTTTTATACCTCTATTCCAAAGTCCTTCACTAAGAATAAACAAGAAAAGACGCATACATACAGTGTATGAAAACAAAATCTAGAAATTTAAAGATAATAACAAGGGTTTTCAATAGTCAAGGGAGATAAATTCATTTACATATAAAGTGTCTGTGGCATTCGCTAACATTTTAGCAAGTTATAACATAAAATTTCATTGTCACTGTGGTATGTTGCTCATGGTTGTACTTTTTTTAAACTGACCTTGGGAAATAAAGTGATATTTATTCTACATTATTTGAACCAACATATTAGCTGATCAGTATCTATTCATTGTGCATCAGAGGCCTCCCAATACACCAACCTGGGACCCCACAGACTACAGAAAGGTCCTAAAGAGGGAGAACTTCATAGTATTTCATTCCCTTCACCCCTTGTCTCCTTCCATCTTACTTTCTGAAACACAACCAATATTCCTAAGATAGATGTATAAAATATATTTAACATCTTTCCAGTAGTTACTCTCTAATAGGTGATAAACTTCTAAAGGTTTCTACATCTTAGTCTCTGTGTGCAGTGTTAGAACCTCACTGGAAACTTGTAGGTGTTTCGCAGATACTACTTAGATTTGGCTTTGAACTCATTCCATTTTGTAATTTATCCAAGAAGACACATCCTATAACTAAGCCCTGGCAGCAGTTATGATGACTGACCTTGAGAAGTCATAGTTTTTAAGATCATAAGTTGAATTTGAGGCTTTAATTTTTAATTTATATTACTTCCCTTCTGCTTATCAAATACTTTGACTCTTTATGTGAAAAAAAGATTTCATATTATTACCAAACTCTCACAAAATGTTTTTTAATGGGAATGTACTTTATGTAATATAATTTGGTCTGGACTGTATCTAACAGATATCCGAGAAAACAAGGTAATTTAAAGAAAAACATCATAGAAATCAAACTTGTTCAACCTTTTCTTCACGTGTATAGCATTTTGACACAGTCATAATTCTTCCCTTTTTCACTTTTCTGTATTTATATTTAGACTTGTCACCTTTCTAATTAATGTCATATCTTGTGGTTAAATGCTTCCTGCTTTATAACAGTGATTGCTATTCAAATACTCCAACAAAATAATGCTAGTATATTAGTAAAAGTAAAAGATAGATTTCCAAAAGCCCCTAAAAGAATGAGCACAAATGTGGTGCTCTTCAAAGGAACTTCCTCAGGGAAGTAATAAAGGAGTAACAGGAGGAAAATAAAGAGAAGGGAACAATATTATTAATGGTTAGAATTTATAAAGTGTCTGGCACTACTCTAAACAATATATTAATTTTCCCATGCAATCCTCACAAGAATCTTATGAGGTAGGATTTTCCAGATAAGAAAATTGGCACTAAGATTGAATTTACCTATTAAATATGCCTACTAAATTTGCTATTAGGCTTCTGGAATAATTTGTCCTAGAGTTCTTTGTAGTTGGGTTTGATATTGGCTCAGGAAGAAGAGACTCTAAAACAGGGGTTGTTAAAACTCAGAATTTTCTGGTGAGGGATCCATGGTTGAACTCAATGTATTAATAAACCCAGTGGAATGTTGTCCAAAGCAGTCTGAGCGCATTCGTGGATTTTTTCACAATTATATCCATAACTTTTATGAGATCCACAAAAAGATCCCAGAGTAATAAAACCACCAACAACTAAAAGCTTAAGAACCAGTGTTCTAAAGGGGGGACATAGTGAGGATAGTGGAGTGAGGACATTTGAAAGCTTCCCCTCCAATAAAAGTACTTAGATAACTGGAAAAAATTATCAGAATCAATTTTTTAGAATCCTGGAAATTAAGCAAAAGCTTATAACAGTTCAGAGAATGGGGAGCATTTAGTGGGGAAAGTTAGCTAAATCTCGGTAAGAACAGTGAGATTTGTGGCATCTTTTACTTGCCCTGCCTAGTCCCATCCCACCTCTAGCTCCCCTGTAACACATCAGTCTTAAGAATATCACCCAGCACTCATAGAACCAGAGGGAGCAGAACAGTGTTGGAATTCTTTCAAGACCTCATTCCCAAAGAGGAGTCCTTATTTGCCCCAAGTGGTGGTTCCCTGAAAGATCCCACTTGAAAAGTTTGCCTTTATGGACCTCAGCTGAACTTACCCTGTGCTAAAAGCCTCTTCCCAGAGGCCACTTGTTGGATATTTTAACATCACTACTGCCTGAGGCAACAGATAACAGTTGGAGCAAATAATATAATAACCAATAAGTTTAAAAGGAAAAGTTGAGAAAGGAGATGTCCTCAGAGGCTTTGAAAAAACTCCAACATATTCCTGGGAATTTAGAATGCTACATGCAAGTGTAGAGTTTTTTGTATACTCAGAAAAAATCTGAGAAGTCCCTCGACTCTCACCTCTGATTGGTCTTGAGGGTCTGCAAGCAGGAAATGAAGGCTAAGTCAGAGTTGTAAATTGAACAACTGAAATAGAAGACAGGTCCTAACATGCACACAGAAACTTCAGAGAGAAAAAAAGTTTCCAGATATTTAAAGAAATCTCTGTCTAATCATTAGCTGATCCTAAGCTAACTGATTAGAGACTTCAGTGGCAACATACAACAAAGATATGTAACTTACAGAATTAGTTTAGGAAAGTCAATAAACAAACTACAACCACAACAGGAAGCAGCAAAAACAAACCCTGGGGAAGGGGGAGAATCTGATTTTCAGAGCTGTCAAATCATATCATTTATTTTTTAAATATTTTATTTACTTATTTGACAGAGAGAGAGAGAGAGAGAGAGCATGAGCATAAGCAGGGGAGCAGCAGGCAGAAGGAGAGGGAGAAGCAGGCTCCCTGCTGAGGACCCTGGGATCATGTCTGAGCTGAAGGCAGATGCACTTAACTGACCGAGCCACCCAGGCACCCCAAATCATATCATTTAAAATGTCCAATTTTCAACAAAAATTAGAAAACAAGCAAAGAAACAATCAAGTTAAAAATTAATCTATTAAAAAGAACAAAGTTGGAGGACCAATGCCTCTTGACCTCAAGACTTACTATTAAGCTACAGTAATCAAGACAACAGGTATTAACCAAAAAATAGATGAATATCAATGGAACAGAAAGGGGAGCCCAACAGTAGACCAACATAAATATATTGACTAATTTTGACAAAAGAGCAAAGGTAATATATTGGAGCAAAAATAGTGTTTTCAACAAATGCTGGAACAACTAGACATCCACATGCAAAAAAAATTTTTGATGCAAAAAATTACGCTATTCACAAAAATTAACTCAAAATGGATCACCAACCTAAATGTAAACTGTAAAACTATAAAACTGCTAGAATATAACATAGGAGAAAACCTAGATAACCTTGGGTATGGTGATGATGTTTTTTACATACAACACCACAGATACAATCTATGAAAGAAATAATTAATAAGCTGGACTTCATTAAAATTAAACTTCTGCTCTCTGAAAGGCAATGTCAATAAAATGAGAGGACAATTCATAGACAGGGAGGAAATATTTTCAAAACATACATGTGAGGGCGCCTGGGTGGCTCAGTCAGTTAAGTGTCCACCTTGGCTCAGGTCATGATCTCAGGGTCCTGGGATCGAGTCCCGCATCAGGCTCCCTGCTCAGCAGGGAGTCTGCTTCTCCCTCTCCCTCTGCCTCTGCCCCCAACTAATGCACTCTCTCTCTCTCTCAATTACATAAATAAATAGAATCTTTAAAAAAGTATATACATCTGATATAGGACTGTTAGCTAAAATATAGAAAGAACTCTTAAAACTAAGCAATAAGGAAACAACCTGATTTGAAAATGAGCCAAAGATTTTTAACAGACACCTCACCATGAAGATATACAGATCACAAAAAAGCATATGAAAAAAATGCTGCACAGTACATGCCATCAAAAAAATGCAAGTTAAAACAACAATGAGATACCACTACACATCCAGTAGAATGGTCAAAATCTGGAACACTGACAAAACCAAATTCTAGCAAGGATGTAAAGCAACAGGGACTCTCACTCATTGCTGGTAAGAACACAAAATGGTACAGCCACTTTGGAAAACAGATTGGCAGTTTCTTATAAAACTAAACATACTCTTACCATATGATCCAGCAATTGCACTCTTTGGTATTTATCCAAAGGTGTTGAAAACTTATGTCAACACAAAACACTGCACACAGACGTTCACCACATCTTTATTCATAATTACCAGAACTTAGTAGCAACCAAGATGTCCTTCAGTAGGTGAATGGAATGTTCACACAACTGAATGTTACTCGGCACTAAAAAGAAATTAGTTATCAAGCCATGAAAAGAGACGTTTTAACTGAAAGGCATATCACTAAGAGAAAGAAACCAATCTGAACACATACATACTGTAAGTTTCCAACTCTATGACATTCTGGAAAAGGCAAAACTATGGAGACAGTAAAAAATCAGTGGTTTCCAGGGGTTGAAAGTTGAGAAGGGACAACAGGTGGCACACGGAGGATTCTTAGGGCAGTGACAATACTCTGTAAGACACCATAATGTAGGTTACATGTCATTCTATATTCACTGAAATCCGTAGAATATACAACACCTAAAGTGAACTGTAGTGTAAACTCTGGACTTTGGGTAATTATGATGTATCAATGTATGCTCATATATTATAACAAAAATGACACTTTGATAGAGGATGTTGATAATAGGGGAGGCTATGCATGTGTGGGGGCAGGAAGAAAATGGGAAATCTCTATACCTCCCCTTAATTTTGTTGTGAATATAAAAATGCCCTAAAAAAATCATGTTAATTAAAACAAACAAGCAACAACAGCAAAAACACTGGATTCAAACTTGGCATTAAATCCATCCAGAAATCCTGTTAATCATGTTAAAAAATTAATCTACATGTCCAAGAAGTTCAAGAAAGTCCAAGCATGGTAAACTCAAAGAGATTCATACCTAAACACACCATAAAGAAATTTTTGAGAACCAAAGACAATAAGAGAATCTAGAAAACAGTATGAGAGATGACTTACCAAATACAAGGTATCCTAAATAAGATTAACAACTAATTTCATTTTTTTAAGATTTTATTTATTTATTTGAGAGAGAGAGCATGAGTGGGGGCAGAGAGAGAGAGGCTGAGGCAGACTCCCTTCTTCCCTCCCTGTATGGGGCTCCATCCCAGGATCCCAAGATCATGACCTGAGCCGAAGGCAAATGCTTACCCCACTGAACCATCCAGGTGCCCCAACAACTAATTTATTATCAGAAACTATGGAGGCCAGAAGATAGCATGATATATTCAAAGTGCTTGAAAGAAAAAAAAAAAGTCAATCAAACCAATCTTTCAAAAAAGAAAGAGAAATTAAGATACATCCATTTTTTTTTAAATTGAGATAATTTGTTATTTTACCTGCCTTACAAGAAATAATAAAGGGAGTCCTCCAAAATGAAATGAAAGGACACTAGACAGTAACTCACACCCACATGAAGAAATAGAGAATATCAATAAAGATAACGACACAGGTAATAAAAAGATAAATATAAAAAAAGTATCAGTGTATTTTTTTATTTTTGACCAATATTATTTAAAATACAATTGCATGATGCAATCTATAAATCTATGTTGATGGGCACACAAAGTACAAAGGTATAATTTGTGAAAATAGCAGCAAAAAGGTGATAAAATGAAGCTATATAGGAGCAGAGTTTTTATATACTATTCATATTAAGGTGCTGTTCAGGACTTTATTATTATAAATAAAGTGGTTAATGGTAATTCTCAGGACCACCACTAAGAAAGTAATTTTTTTTTAAGATTTTATTTATTTATTTATTTGACAGAGAGAGACACAGCAAGAGAGGGAACACAAGCAGGGGGAGAGGGAGAGGGAGAAGCAGGCTCCCCACTGAGCAGGGAGCCCGATGAGGGGCTCATTCCCAGCACCCTGGGATCATAACCTGAGCTGAAGACAGATGCTTAAGGACTGAGCCACCCAGGCACCCCAAAAGTAATGTTTTAAAAAATGTAGAAGAGGGGCACCTGGGTGGCTCAGTCAGACTCTTGGTTTCAGCTCAGGTCATGATCTCAGGGTCAGTTTTATATTCAGATCAAATCAGGTAATATATGTGAAAGTACTTCATAATGGAATGCCAAGGCTGTTTTCAACATTATTATTGTATTGTACTTATAGTTGTTGGCGTCAATGATGGGTCTTGTATATTACAGTTCTCCTTCAGTTTGAGATTTATAAATAAAATACAAAACAGGGTTTTAGGTCTTAAGAAACTTTTAATGTGACAAAGAAGTATCATTTTATTTTTGTTCATGGATGTGAATATTCAATTTTGCATCTTTACTAGCCCTTTATGCTTATTGAGATTGAGGAAGGACCATTGCTACTGTGATCTTCTTGTTGGAAACTAGAAATAGTTGATCCATATAAGGAATTATTTTGTGAAACACTTCTAAATTTTAAAAATGGTGACATAAATAAACTCATATGTCTGGCTTCAATCAGACAGAGAGAAAAATCATTAAGACAAAATAAGAGTAGGTTAAGTTTAAATGATAAAAGTTCAGGCAGAGAAAAGAAAATAGTTTTGGATTAAAAAGAAGCTACATTCTCAGTTGTTTCAATGCACTGTGCTCTCTGTTTAAGAAAAAAGGGGGAGAGGAGAAATAATAGGGAAAGGAAAAAATGTGCAGTTGACCTACAGAAATTTTTAGATTATGGGAAGATTAAGAACATAGTTATGGAACCTACCTCAACATGCTCAAGGGTATCTGGAAAACAGGCTCCTGTGGCTGCAAAACATCCAGGGTCGGGATTATCTTATTCCGAACTGCTGCTAATTCTCCTGTACTCCATAAATCAGCCCATGCCGCTGACTGCCTGATTCCTACTACGGCTTCTACTACAGGGGAACCCAAATGCGCTCCACATGTCTTGGCTCTTGCCATATAAGAACCCTGGGAAAGCCTAGAAGCAGTGCCAGAAAATTGATAGAGTGGTCAGGGACACTACTGTGATGCTCACAGCAAAGTGATTAAAGGTCGAGGTTGGGAGTCCAATCTGGCTCAAATCCCCATTTTGCTGCCATTTAGTAGCTTGTGACCTTGGGCAATTTACTTAATCTAAGTCTCAGATTTTTCACCTGCAAAATATGGATAGGATCAACCTCATAGGATTTTTGTAAGGGTTACATGATAATACACGCAAATTGCTTACCAAAAATCTCTGCTAATAATAAATGCTGAAGAATTGTTAGTAACTTTTACTGCCATTCTGACGAAAAAGGGCAATAAAAGCAAAATACAGAAAATAGATGATGGTAGCCCTTTTATTAATCATGGCCTGTTCACTAATTTTTTAAACGGCTTTCAGCTTTTCCAAAGTGAAAATAAACAGAATTATGAAAATATGACTAGTTTCACTATGTAAGTTGATTTGCAAACTGTTTTTCGAGTTTATAAAGCTCTTGATCTCTCAGTAAAGTATTCCTGTATTTGTTGGGGTTAGTTTCTGGAAGGAGCGCTCATGTAGACTGCTGGCTGAGTCTTCAACTTCCTGTCCTAGGGCTACATCGGTTGAGTCAGGCCCATAATGGAATTCTCTGTGCAGTTTTTTAGAATGCAAAATACACACAAACTGCTTGGGTTTGCCAGTATTAATACATCCCCGAGGTCACCAAGCACACACATATGCTTAAAGCTGTCAAAAGTTAATACTGGAATTTGGAGGAAAAGTGAGTAAGGCATTTTGCAATGAAATGAATGTAAGAGATCCATTTTTGAATGTGCGATTTTGTTTGTTTGACTCCTACCTATAAACAATGTCATGCTAGGATTAGAGGTGGCT
This sequence comes from Zalophus californianus, assembly GCF_009762305.2. Taxonomy (NCBI): domain Eukaryota; kingdom Metazoa; phylum Chordata; class Mammalia; order Carnivora; family Otariidae; genus Zalophus; species Zalophus californianus. The sequence continues at coordinate 36,731,676 of NC_045596.1, forward strand.
CCAAATATATGCAGGAGCTGGAAAAGGACTGAGAATATTTCTCAGTGGGATGTACCTGCCTCTTCTGTACTCCCTGAAGAATCAATACCCAAGCTAAGGAAAAAAATTTTAACCTGACTTACTGAAGTTGTTAGACTACAGGACGATTAAGAATGTAGTTATAGAAACTACCTCTACATGCCCAGAGACATCTGGGAAACAGACTTCTGGGGCAGAAGTCATAAAATATGCACTGACTCAGCACTCATTAAGAAGCACTGTGAATTCTTCCACACTCCATAATAGTCAATGCCCCTGATTGCATGGTATGCTAATGAGTTCTAGAGCCCATGATTCAGTGACTCCCAAAAGTATGGTCTTTGACCAGTAGCGTATCACCTGGGAGCTTGTTGGAAATGTAAATTCTCAGGCCCCACCCTTAGCCACTGATTTGGAAACTATCTAAAAAACCCCTAGGTGATTCTGATGTATCCTCAAGTTTGAGAACCACTGACATAACAGAGTAACCATGTGGGCTATGGAGGGGTTATGGAGAATGACCAAGAAGACCTCCAGGTCAGGTTCCCAAGAACCCAGCAGCAAAATGTATAACAAAGAGGCAGGTTTTGCCATGGAATTTTATGGGAAAGTTAGGGAAAACTGTAGTTCAAACTGAGACCCTGGAAGCTCATGTGGAACCTTTTTGAGAGTAAACATGTTTGCCTTCTTACGGGAGGAAGTCACTAGTTATGTTACTGATGCAAATTGATGTTTGTATTCGAGAAAACGTAAATGCTGGAAGAATTCTTGCAGAGGCTCTGCCTTTCTAGAAACAATAGAAAAGATTCTACACAGAAACCAAATCTAGGAAGGAAGCCAGAAAGTCAAGGGAATCAAAGGTGATGAATAGAAATTAAAACTGACATCAAAAAGTTGAAAAGCAGAACAATGTGATAAAAAGGGAAAAAGAAGAAAATAAATTTAGGACCATTTTAGCTAACTGGAAGTTATGACCTCTTCCCAGATAGCATTAATTCAGAACTTCTGATGTCACATCTTGTACAACAATAAAGAGGATTCATAAACACAATCAACTATAATAAATCTTTTGAATACAAGTGGAAGACACACAATGCTAAAAGGTATGAAACCGGCAAGATACGGTTGAAAATTTGAGATGCTACCTTTTGAATGTGACCAGAGACACACGGAAAGGCATTCTCAACCATTCTCTGCTCCTTTTAGTTTATGAAGGATTTCATAACTCAGGCACAATAAACATGAACTATATCCCTATTGATCTTGAAGTCTTTGATAGGGAAGAGAATATATGGGAGTTTTTTCTCTTCCTTTTTTAAAAATTTTATTTATTTATTTGAGAGAGACAGAGAGAGAGAATGAGCAGGGGAAGGGGTAGAGGCAGAGGGAGAAGCAGACTCCTCGCTGAGCAGGGAGCCCGATGCGGGGCTCAATCCCAGGACCCTGGGATCATGACCTGAGTGGAAGGCAGATGCTTTAATGACTGAGCCACCCAGGTGCCCCCTCTTCTTTTTAATTGAAGACTAAGTTTGGGAAGAGAATTTGGCAGAAGGCATGAAGGGAAAACAAAGAAGAACTTATCAAAAAAACAGTGTTTCTTTTTTTATTCTAATATAAGGAAATTAGATGATCAGTGAGGATAAAGACTGAAAATAACATTTTCACCCAGGGCATCACAATATGGTCCAGTGGATTCAAAACAGAAAAAGAAGGTAAAGTTTCAAATAAACTTCCAATAAACAAACAGACTAAACACAAAACAAAACAAACCTGTAATGAAAAATAGATTACAGAAAAAAAAAGAATAGCAATAATGACCAAAAATCCTTTAAAAAAGTAGGAAAGAGGAAAAAATAGAGCTGTGGATGTCTTTATCTGTAATGAATTTTAATAAAAAGAAGTAACTCTGGTCCCACAAACATCACCAGTTCCTGGTGATGGGACACATGATTGCCAGGAAAATGGTAAGATATGCCTATTTAAAAGATGGATGCATAGTGGGATATAGAAATATTTGCTAAAGATATACTTGTATGAAACTCCCCAAACCAACAGTATATGGGAGATTGAGAGCAGGTGGATGAGGGGAAAGGAAGGAGACATGGTATCATCATGGTGTCACACTTAGCACTGTCTAGTCAATCACACTGAGTAGGGTGGTCACCTGCCTAATAAAGAGAGCAAAACTGGAGCAGAAGTTATTAGTGGTTGGGGACTTCAATTATCTGGACATCTGCTAGATGCTTCATTCAGCTAAGGCCATAACAGCTGATAAAATATTGCTAAAAATGTCACTTCAGAGAAGACAGAATCACATAGTTTTAAGTGCAAAAAAAAAAAGTTTTCATGAAAGTTCAATTCCCTCCTGTCAAATTTAAATACAGGAAAACCAAGGCCTGGAGAGGCTGCAGAGTTAATTATATATGAGACACGAGACAAATAAAATATACATCCCATATCATGAACTCACTCTTCAAATATTCGTGGAATTCCTTCTATATGCCAGACACTATTTTAGGCACTTAGAATATATTAGTGAAGAATTGGATAAAAATCTCTGCATTCAATGATCTTATATTACTATATTCTAGTTGGAGATAACAGTAAATAACATAAAATGTAAGTAGACAATCTAATAAAGCATGGTGTTATCTGGTAGCCACTGGTCACATGTAGCTATTTAAATTTAAATTTAAATTAATTAAAAGTAGAGGCGCCTCAGTGGCTCAGTTGGTTAAGTGACATTCTCTTGATTTCAGTGCAGGTTGTGATCTCGGGGTCATGGGATTGAGCCCCATGTTGGGCTCTGCACGCAGCAGGGAGTCTGCTGGAGAGTCTCTCTCTGCCCCCCCCATGCTCTCTCTCTAAATAAATAAATATATAATCTTAAAAAAATTAAAAGTAAAAAATCAGTTCCTTAGTCACACTAGCCACAATCTTTCAATAACCTAATCTCAGCAATTAAGCCATGGTCTAATTCCTCAATAGCCACATATGGCTAGTGACTATTGCCTTAACAGAGCAAAACTAATATGATAAAGGTAATAAATGGAATAGAAAACTATATCTCCATATATTAGTTATCAGCTGCTATTTTACAAAGCACCTGAAAATGTAGCCCCTTAAAATGACTGACACTCACTATCTCACACAGTTTCAGAAGGTCAAAAATCTGGAAGCAGCTTTCCTATAATTTGTCAGCCCAGGCTGTAGTTCACTGACTCTCACTCACATGGCTGGTGAAAGGCATTTTCATTACCTCTCCAGGGGAGTCTCTCCAAAGGACTGCTCATATGACATAGCGGCTGGCATCACTCAGAGCAAATGATCTAGGAGAGAGGGAGAGAGAGGGAGAGAGAAGGAGAGAGAGAGAGAAAACCCAAGACAGAAGCCACAAGCTTTCAATAACCTAATCTCAGCAATGACATCCCATCATTTCTGCCACATTCTATTCAATAGAAGAGTCACTAAGTCCAGCCACACTCAAGGAAAAGGACTCAAGCTCAAGCTCCCCGTCTTGAGAAGAGTTATATCATTAATTCTTTTTTTTTTTAATTTTGTTTATTTACTTGAGAGAGAGAGCATGAGCTGGGGGAGGGGGCAGGGAGAGGCAGAGGAAAAGGGAGAAGCAGGCTCCCCACCGAGCAGGGAGTCTGATGTGGGGCTCGAACCCAGGACCATGAGATCAGGATCTGAGCCAAAATTAGAAGTCAGACGCTTAACAGACTGAGCCACCCAGGCACCCCTATTATTAATTCTTCTAATCCATGAGCATAGCATATCTTTCCATTTGTTTCTGTGATCTTTAATTTATTTCATCAATGTCTTGTAGTTTCCAGAGTATAGGTTTTTCACCTCTTTGGTTAAATTTTTTCCTAGGTATTTTATTCTTTCTGGTGCAGTTGTAAATGGGATTGTTTTCTTAATTTCTCCTTCTGCACTTAGTTGATAGTGTATAGGAATGCTGTATATTAATTTTGTATCCTGCAACTTCACTGAATTCATTTATTAGTTCTAATAGCTTTTTGAAGGAATCTATGGTTTTCTATATATAGTGCCATGTCATCTGCAAATAATGGTGGTTTAACATCTTCCTTACCAATTTGGATGCCCTTTATTTCTTTTTCTTATCTGATTGCTGCAGCTAGGACTTCCAGTATTACGTTGAGGAAAAATGGTGAGAGTGGACATCCATGTCTTATTCCTGATATTCCAGAAAAAGTATTCAGTTTTTCACCACTGAATATGGTGTTAGCTATGAATTTTTCATATACGACCTTAATTACGTTCCCTCTAAACTCATTTTGTTGACAGTTTTTATTGTGAACAGAAGTTGAATTTTATCAAATGTTTTTTCTGCATTTATTGAGATGATTATATGATTTTTATCTTTTGTTTTATTGATGTGGTGTATCACGTTGATTGATATACAAATATTGAACCATCCTTGCATTCCCAGAAAAAAATCCCACTTCATCATGGTAAATGCTCTTGTTAATGCATTACTGAGTGTGGTTATCTAATATTTTGTTGACGATTTTTGTATCTATGTTCATCAGAAATATAGGTCTATAGTTTTCTTTGGGGTGGGGGGGGATGTCATTGTCTGGTTTTGGTATCAGGGTAATGGAGGCAAGTACCCAGCCAATATTTTTGGCGAGGCCTTGGGTGTAGTAAAGAAAAATAAATCAAGTATCTTCAGCCTGAGATAGTAAATGTTTCATTCAGTCTTGTGAATTAGATGCATTTACAGATCTATAACCCAGCTGATTTAGAGACACCAGTATACTTTTTTCTAAACATGGATTTAGATTGCTCTCTACCAGAGAGTTATCTCAGGAGATAGCATTTTCTTAATGAAGTGCTTGCTCAGAGAAGATAGAGGGGAGCAAAGAAGTAGAGCAAGAGGGGTATGCCAGTCTCATCTTCCCTCCCTTTTATTCTGGAGCAAGGCTTGTGAAGAAGGAAAGATCTTGATGCAGCATAATCTGAATTAGAAAATAAACAAATAAATCTTATAAATATATGCCCTAAGATAAGAGGCCAGGGTATATCCTTATGTATAGGAGTAGGACTGTCCAAGAAGGAATGGATGTCTCCATTGTCACTTGTCCTTGAAAGAGATCAGTCTGGAGGCATAGAATACAGTAGGTTTTGGACTTGCAGAGGAAATCTTTCCTTTTTTTTCTAAGACTGGGGTTCGGTTCAGCCCAAACTCCAAGCTGTGGAGATAAACCTGGAATAATCTTAGAGCAGCAGTGAGCTGACCACTAGGGAGACAGAGGAGACAGAGATGGTTTACAAAGGAATTCTTAGGCCTGAAGGCTCTAAGAAAAGAAACTTGGGGCACCTGGGTGACTCTGTCAGTTGAGTGGCCAACTCTTGATTTCAGCTCAGGTCATAATCTCAGGGTCCTGGGATGAAGCCCTGCATCAGGCACCACACTCAGCAGGGAGTTTGCTTCAGGATTCTCTCTCTCTCCCTCTCCCTCTGGCCCTCCCTTTGCTCACCCACTCTCTCTCTCTAAAATAAGTAAATAAATCCTCAAAAAAAAAAGAAAAGAAACTTCCAGTATTAATCAAAAGTTAGTCTCAGTGCATACATTCAATATGTCTAACTTTAAAGGTGATGGGGCTCCTGTTTAAAAGATTAGCCTGTTCACAATGCATTTATTACAAATATTAACTGAGTGCCTACCATATTATAGGGCAGGCATTGCTTGAGGTGCAAGAGGCACGGCAATGAACAAAATAGGCAAAGGTTCTGTCCTTCCTGATGGAAAAGACAGAAAGTAATCAAATAAGCAAATTAACATATAAAATGATGGCTGATAGCAATAAGTACTATGAAAAAAAGTAAAGTCAGGTAGGTCAAAGATAAAATAAATGAAGCTATGCTATCTTAGTTATGGTGGTATTAGTTGAGAAGAAATTTCAAGGAAGTGACTCTATCATATGGATATCAGAAGGAAAAGTATTCCATGCAGAGTGAACAGCAATTGCAAAGTTCTAAGGAAGGTATACAGGTAGCATGTTCATAGAACATCAAGGAAGCGAGCAGTAGGAGAAAGGCTGGAGAGGATGCTGAGGGGCCAGATCACACAGGACCTTGTAGAGAAGCATGGACTTTGGAGTTTATTCTTTGTGTGGAGGATGCCATTAGGTAGGTTCAGGGAGGGGGGTAACAAGATCAGATGTGCACTGTAAAAGAACACTGAAGCTGCTGTATGGAGAATAGAATCTAAAAGGGCAAGCATCAAAGAAGAGGGACCAATTGATTTTTAGATAATCACATAGGCAAAGTCTGTTTTGCATGTAAGGCAACATATTTACAGCCTCTGAAGATTAGCCTACCACAGAGGTCTCTGTTAACTACAAATTTAACAAAAGTCAATATTGCAATGCAGCTAGTGAAAAGATCATGTTCATGGAAATTAATAATTCTGTTTTAAGATCATAGATCTCTCATGTAACCATATTCTCTTTCTTAGTGCACAGCTCTAATATCAGAGCGGCAAAAGCTCCTTTACTTAATTTATCCTTTTTGTTTTTTACACTCCCCACTCAGGAATTTGGCCTTAGTTTCTAGATGGGCCTAGTCAAAACACAGATTCATAGTCCTGGGGCTACCCCTTCAACTGACTCTGCCCCATCTCCTTTGCTATGCAGGATTGTTGGTCTCTGAGATCCTATGCTGTCAACGACACACCATAAAAGATTAAAGGATTGCCATTGTTCCTAAACCCTTGGAAGTTTTAGTTCTGTGGATTAACCATCAAATCCAGAGTGTTTGGTCAGTTTCTCTTTTCCATTAAACTTCCATTCTACCAAAAAGAATGTCTACAATCTATATTCCTTACCCATACCAACCTACCTTATCATACCTGAATTTGCAGTGGATACATATATAGTTGAGACCTTCATTCACTAGAATCAATGGGAGGGGAACTGTTTTGAGCCTGGGCTTGGCAGGCAGATAGAATTTTGACAAGCATACAGGGCCGGGTTAAGGGGAAAAAATCCAACTCCAAATGCAGAATCACAAAAGTTTGAGGCATATTTGGGGAATCGCAAAAAATTCACTTAGATGCGAACCTTATTCACATTTTCAGTGCTCTTGAGATAAAATTAGAAAATATCACATGTGTATCTTAGCTAATAGGCTGTGTTTTTTGTTACTGTGGCTTTTTTTGTATTTATAGGCTTAACTTATCTGAAACACAAAGCTGTTAAAATTATTCTTTATGCAGAAAGAAGTATAATATCATTATTATTGGAAAACTTACCTGCTGTGTTTATAATGCTCTTGTTGACTACCCCTGGGAAGTTCATTATGATGAATTGATTAAGTTTGTGAACTCATTGGTGCATAAATGAGAACCACTGCTGAATGAAGATATTCCCTACTTTCATAAAGAAGACTTTTTTCTTTCTTTCTTTCTTTCTTTCTTTCTTTCTTTCTTTCTTTCTTTCTTTCTTTCTTTCTTTCTTTCTTTCTTTCTTTTACTTTCTTTCTTTCTTCTTTTTTCTTTCTTTCTTCTTTCTTTCTTTTCTTTCTTCTTTCTCTTTTTCTTTCCACCTATGCACTGGTAACCCATTCGTTAAGGAGAAGCGCATGACTTGTACACAGAAAGCATATTTTTCTTACTTTCTCTTATACCTGATTTGAAGGTAGTTCCTTCTCTCAGGTAACTTCTCTAAATTAAAAAATAAATTAAATTAAAAGACGTCTAATTATACTTAGTAAATCAAAGTTCTCAAATGAGCCTTTTAAAAGAGGTTTTTACAAGGTATCTGGCTTATTAACCCTGGTGATTAACATTGGTAATTGGTTATCTGTGATCCTTGTCATAGATTTAAAAGTATCTCTATCAAAAGTGGCAAACTGGAAGCCCATGGGCTTAACCATTGTTAAATTAATAAATAAGGTGGCCATTAGACCGAGGAAGATCTAATGTCATGGTGGCCTATGTAAGCAAACCGAAATCTAAGCCTGTGAATTCTTCAAGGTTATGAAATCAAAACGCTAAGGACAACCAATCACAAGCAGCCAATTAGACAGCTAGAGCCAATCAAATTACCTCTTTTTTTTTGCTTCAGGACTTTTTTCTATATAAATTTTTCCTCTGGCTCCTGTCTCGGAAGCATTCCTAACCACTTCCAGTTTGGCACTGCCTAATGGAATCGATGTTTGCTCAAATAAACTCTTAAAAATTTTAATATGCCTCAGTTTATCTTTTGACACTGTGTTGGCTGATATGTTTGATTTTGCCAATAAGTGTTTTATGATGTTTACATTTCACAAAATTATAAGTTATTTATTTTCTATTTGATAATGGAATTCAGCAATACACTGAGCTGGGACTCCTGCATAGTATCAATTACATTAAACTATTGAGTTTATTGGAGCCCGAGGCTTCATGCTTTTCCTCACTATCTTCTGCCTGGCCTTCTCCACTCCTTTATGCTTCCTTGCAGGTTCTGGAGGCATTTGAGTTTGCCCTATGATTACTTTGGTGTTTACTTTGGAATTTAATTGTTTAAAGCCATTTTTGTAATTTAAGCCAGTCAAATAAATGTTATATCCATCATATCGTGCAAGGAAAGAAGTACCCAGTCAAGGTAAATCCTTTACAGACCTCTAAAAAGCTTATAAAGACTATTCCTACCCTACTCCCTACCCAGCGCTTAGCTTGAACCTTCTTCTCAGACTTCCCACACAGTGGTAAAGAAGTATAAGAGGCAAGGTCTCGGAGGGTGTATGTTTATTTGCTAATATGTTATTGTCTGAAAGAGAGAATGCATGTCATATTTCACTCAATTTCATACCACCACAGGGAAAGAGAAAAACACCCAATGAAAACCAATAGTTTGTTGCTTTAAATTAAAAAGATAAAGAGAAAAGGGGGGAAAAAGCACAAACAAAAACTCCAATCTTTTCATTCTTCCTTTTTAAAAAAAATTATTCCATTATTATAAGGACATAACTCTTTGGTGGGAATTGAGTAGACCTTAATAGTAGATCTTAATTTGCCTCTTGGCATTATAATATAATTAAGATTTACTGAACCCTATTTATATTATTTTCATCAGTAAAGCAAGGCTGTTAGTACCTAAGCCATAGCATTGCTATGAGGCTCCAGGAAATATATGCAAAAACTGAGCACAGTGGAAGTGAATAATCGGCACCATGCTATTATAATTTGAGCTAAATAGCTGCACCTAACCTCTAACTTCTGGAGACAGAAACAGTTGCTAAGAACATGATTTAGACACATTGCAGTGTTAAAGGAAGACTTCTGATTATTAACCCCAACCTTTCATGAACCCAGCCATCTGCTTTCTCTAAACTGGGGCTCACAAAGTGAGCACAGCTAGGAAAAAAAAAAAAAAAAGGAATCATGTAACTGGGCAGATTTCACTATATATTTTGACAGCTGAATTTAAATAGGTATCGAACACTATCTGGTTACCACTATCTGGTAATCCTACCATTGTTTTCCCTTCAGTTTGTTCTGCAAAGATTAGTTCATTAACTTCTCACTTTTCAAATCCCAACTCCTTGCCTCCCCCTTGTTTACAGCTGATGCCTTATGTTTCCCTGATAAAAGCCAATTAGTGTGCCAGAAGTGCTCACATTGCCGTCACTAAATCTACAGGGCACATGTCCTTTCCACCCTCCCTCTTGCTCCGGAGTAGGCAGTGTCACATCTCCCATCACAGGCTGATTTTGCCGCGCTGCCTCCTTGTCCTGCATTTTCAAGGACCTTGATCCTTAGATATTCTCTGTACACTCTCATCGCTCTCCCTCTCATCGAGGTGTAACCTTTACAGACACAAACACACATGTTTCATCTTAAACAACTTCTTCTTGACCCTGTATTAGCTATCGCTTCTATCCTCTGTTCCCATCCCATTCCAAACCACACGCGTGCTGTGTTCACTCCTTACCATCTCAGCCATTCTTCAACCCATTCCAATCTGGATTCTACCCCTCGTCACTGAAATAGCCTTTATTAACCTGCCAAAGATCTCTATTTGGCCTCATTCAAAAGTTAATTTTATGTTTGTTTCTCAAATTTTATATGCATATGAATCACCTGGGGATCTTTTTAAAAACGCAGATTCAGATTCAGGAGATCTGAAGTCATACCCAAGATTCTGCCCTGCATATGAGGTCCCAGGGGATGTTAATGCTTCTCATCTGTGGACCAATCTTTGAGCAGCAAGTGCTTTCAGATCTTGTGTTTTTGTTTTTTTCTTTTGTATTTTTTTTCTTGTTTCTTCCTCCTCAAAAATTCTTCTTTCTTTTGCTTTGCATGTGGGGTCCTTCTTATTTTTCAGGTCTCAGTTCAAAATTGGCCTCCTCAAAAAGCCCTTACTGGACCACCCATTTAGTGTGGATGCTTGATATATTTCTCTAAGTATAACAAGAAACAGACAGTTAAATGATTGATAGATTTAAAAACAAAAGCATTTTATTCTTTTACTGTACAATTTCTGTTTGTTTTCTTCTTTTTTGTTGACTTCCGCACTATATTACAAATTACAGAGAATGGGAACCATGTTGTCATTATTCACCACTCTACTCCAGTGTAAACCTAAGCATATAGCAAGAGTTTAGTAAACACTGAATTAATGAATACTGGTATTTCTACTAGATCATGTTCTTTGAGTTCAAACTGGAGTTTGAAACTCCTTAAAGTTTTGCTAACCTTGGTGTGTTTTTCCATGCAAACCCACTGTAATACCAGGTTTCCTGCTCCTATCTTCAAATATTTACCTCCCATAACTCTTTCTCCGGTCTCACTTCACACTTGGTGATGCTCTGAAGCCAAACCACAGCTAAGCCCCTACTCTTCTTTGGAGATTTCCCAACTAATATAGCCCACTGGCTTCTTCCTGCCTGAGACTCATGGAAATTTAATATATAATACTTTCAACAGGTCGCCTTTTTTCTGGTATTTATCATCACCCTCCTTAAATGTGTAGTAATTTCCTAGAGTTCAAGGACCAAATCATAATGGTGACAATTTACTAAATACCAACCATACATCAGTGCCTTACATAAATAATGTGTAACCTTCAGAAAAATTCTGGTAATTCTTACTGTGTCAGTTTTAAAAATAAGGAAATTATGGTCTAAGATGTTACTTGCCCAAGGTCACCTGGCAAAAAGTGGATGAGTGTGAACACAAAATCAATGTTCTTTCCACCATGATGCCTTTTCCTATCACCCCACGTCTCCTACATTGCAATCTCCAGCACCTAGCAAAACTCACTCACATTATAAGGGTGCAAGAACCATGAGCAAAAATCCTGGCCCATATCCTCTCTGGAACATGAGTCAGAAGGAGCCTAAAATAACTAGAGATTCCCATAATCCATTTTGTTTCCCAGCGATACCTATACTAAACAGTGCATGACCTCAAGAACCCACTAATGTTATGTTTTCTAATCCTCTTATAATTTTTAGAGAGGGAAAGGAAACTTGTAATAGCTCTCTTTTGGAAAAACATATAGTGAAAGTACTCATAAGTTTTCTCATTTTGATGGCAGTTTTTGGAGAATATTTACTTTGATAAGATAGTAAAACCTTAGAGGAATTTAGGAATAAATATACAATAATCATTTTCCTCTCTTAGAATTTCATAACTTTTGCCTTTGGGAATAAAAAACACTCTAAAATCAGGGACATAATGAGAAAAAAATTATTCCTCCTCAGATGAGCAGGGAATCAGTTTAGTCTCCAAAGTGGGAGTATGGAGATGGAAACAGGGCTCATTGTGCTTTTTAATCCCTTCTGAGTGTTGTAAGGCTTTATTCAGTGGGACAGCTAAACCCTCACACTTCTCAGCAAACTCTGGTATTAAGCACACAGTTGGGAAGTGTATTCTATCCAGCCATAAAAAGGAGAACAGGCCTGTCTTAAAAGTCTACTATTAAGCATACCCTAGAAGAGACATGGGAGTTACCTGCTAAAATCATACTGGATTGAGAGACCCAAAAATGAAAAAAATAAACTTGTGAAAACTTCAGAGTGATAAATCAGTACCCAGGCAGGTCCCCAAGCTGGAGGCTGTCTTAACAACTAGAACTAAGGAGACATCAATTCCTGGTAAATGGGCCTTCCTTCCCAGGGCAGCTACAGGAAAAACAGGGAGGGCCCTCAGACGGGACCACTCAGAAGGCTCCACGTTTCTCTCAGATGTAATATTTGCTTCACAGGAGCAATTTACCCTGACATAAATAACTCCTCAGTTAATACTCAAGGGACTTAAATGTGTATCTCTGTTTTGTTTTTGGCGTTGTGTTTATTTTTCTCTCTTCCTGAAATCGCCCTGTCAATTTCCTCTGCTTAAATGACTCATAAAATGAAGCTGCGTTACTTAGTAGTGATGACCACCAATATCTGGCCCATGTGGTGAAGAGTGACTTCTCCCACAGCAGACACTTTTATGTGGTAAGGAGACAGGATAATTGTCTTGAGATTCTTTCATTAAATAGTAGCAGAATACACACAAATAGATAACAAGTAAAACTGAATGTGCTCAGTGATGCCCCATGTGACAGTTTCAAAGAGTTTTTAAGTAAATGATGGAAAGGTCTCAATGCTTGTTTCTCATTCTAGTTTTTCCTCCAAAACTCTGGCCAGATTTTTTTAAATCTCCTTTCCTTTCTTCTGTTCAGTCTCCTAACAGAATCAATGTTTGGGTGGGCGGTGGGGGGTGGGGGATGGAGTTTTTCAAAAAGCCAGTAGTAGCACCTAGAAACATAACAAACAATAATCCAGAAATGGAACAGTTTGTCCTTTACCAAATTTCCACTTACAATACCAAAAGAAGCAATACCAGGAACCAATTCTGAACAAGTGGATGTTTGTTTTAATGGGAGATTCTCACAATTTATTCATGCCATTAAGGGTATGAAAGTTTTATCACTGAGGTTTTATTGAAAATTACTGAAAAGACTCTGGGATGGAGAGAAGGAGCTAAGGGGAGAGGGAGTAGGAAAGAAATGTGCTTAGCTGAGGAGGTAAATTTGTTGATCTTGCTACATCTAATGTCAGAGTGGTATAATGGGAAGCTTGAATCTCCACATCGTTTTTCTCACCCTGATGCCATGACCCAGGTATCCTCAGGGCCTCTTCCCACTTCTTCCTGCTGTACCATCGAGGATGCCTTGGGGCCCACTTTTCTCGTCCACACAAGCATGCTGTTTCTGATGAGGATGTGACTAACCTAAACTTTGCTTAGAGAAACAAAGCACTAATCTGTAACATGCCAGGATGTTTGCCAGACACTTGAGTAATAAATCAGGAAATAATATTTTCTATATGAAAAGTGTTCACTGGAATGACTCTGCATTCTTGGTAAAGACAACACTGGTTAGCTTAGTCATGAAAATGGCCAACAAGAGCATTCCATTTCCAATTGTATCTCCATGTATTAAACTTACACGGAAGTTTTATATCCTTTTGGACTCAAATGATTCATGAAGCACTTACCTCTAAATAAGAATCTGGTTCTGTGGAAGCAGAAATAATCACACACCTTAGCTGACTCTAAATTCCAAACTGAAAAAAAGTGTTCCATGGACATCTATGGTTTGAACTGCAAATGGTTGATGTTGATTTAATATCAGCTTTGGAGACTGCCTCACTTTTGCTTTGATAAATATTGAGATTCTAGGTTTTAAAGAATCCGTGTCTTCCATTTTTGCTCAAAGTACTATTGAGTAAAGGCTTATAATAAACCTCCTTTTGAATATATCAGTAGATTTATAACCCTGGACTTTACCTTTTTTTGATAGATGCTGCTTCCTGTGATAGCTCAAATTACCACTTTTACCACTTTTTAAATTTTCAACCATTTAGGGGCACCTGGGTGATTCAGTCAGTTGAGCACCCAACTCTTGATTTTGGCTCAGGTCGGGATCTCAGTGTTGGTCTCTGTGCTGGGCATGGAGCCTGCTTAAGAATCTGTCTCTCTCCCTCTCCCTCTGCCCCTTTCCCCTCTCACACTCTCTCCCTTTCTTTAAAAAAAAAATTTCCAACCATTTAGCATAACTCCATGGATTTGTAAGTTGTTCAATTTATATACTTTCAATTGTTTATCACAGTTCTTTGAATATCATGACTAGAGTTTTAGCATTGATGGGGATCGAGAGAGAAGTGTAACATTTCATAGCTCATCTTAGTCATCATTTTGAGAACTTATTTTCATTAATGTGCAAAGTATCTAAGAGACTAGAACACTTAGAAAATATTGTAAAAATAATTCTTTGTTCCAGAGGGAAACACATGAAGCCCAAGCAGTTTGATTTTATAATGCTTCTGTTGCCTAAGTAATTTCTTACAAATGTTCGCCAGACATTTAAAATATAGCTTTTGGGGGTAAGCTTAAGTTCTTTTTACTAAGTGGCTTGGTTATGAGATTTCATCCCTGAAGAGCTTGGGTTGTGGATATTACATGTGTCAGCGAAGCAAGAGAAAGTACACTCATGTGCGTCTAGCGGGCTCAGCCCTTTGCAGTGTTCTGCATCTGTAAGAAGGTCACATCACAGCTGGAGAGGCCGAATCGGCACAGTTTTTCACAGGAATGACTAATGTCTTTTAAGAAGGAGTACTGTGTCCCTGAAATTAGCAGGCACCGGTCTTAGATATTTGATACTTTCTTGTGTTTTTTTTTTTAAACATAATAAAAAATCAACTGCACAAACCCAGCCAGCAGAATGAATCATAGTGGAACTTCCTATTTCCTGATTGATTCCCTTCCCCTCCTCCCCCTCCACCTGATCCAAACCACAGAACATCAAACAAATATTACGTAGCAGCCATCATCATCAATTATAACATAGATGTCAACTGGTCATCTTATCGTTTAGAATTTAAATATAATTAGATTCAGTTCCTTACTCTGTATTCTGTCCTTTCAAAGATTTCTGTGAGTTTGGTGGGGAACTTAACGTATTTACAGACATTTCTAGCTAAAAATTCCAAGATCAGTGGAAACTTGAACCAGTTTATGTCTCATCCCCTCGGAGTCATTCACTTTTCTGTGCTCTGTGCCAGTCTAAAGGGGGAAATCAACTCTTTTCCTTGATTTGTCCTCTAAAACACACTTAAACATATTTGCGTGGTTAGCAGGTTCCAGAAGAAGTTTGGAACAAAATAGAATGCATTATACAGTGAGGCAACAAATTTAAAATTTATCCATGCAACAAATATATAATGGCTACGTACTCTGTGCTAGCCACTGCTCTGTGGTCTGGGACTGTAGGATTAAATGAAACGAACATCTCTCCTCTTGTGGAACTTAAAGCCTTATGGGGAGAGAGACTATAAAAAAATACATACATATGTAATAAAACCAAACTGTATCTACAGAAATAAAAATAAAAAGTGTTGAGGAGGATGAGAGTGAGATGGGGTAAAAGATTTTTTAATCAGGAGTTAGAGTAGACCTCTCGTCATATCTGAGCTGAGCCTGGAAGGAAGGAAGAACAGAAGCACCAGTGATAAGCTCCTTAAGGCAGAAAATTGTTTGGTTTGTCAATAGAACCAGAAGGAGACCAGTGAGCCTGGAGGAGAGTGTTCAAGAGGGAGAAAGAAGTCAGATAGATAGATATCAACTCATGCTAGTTCAGAGTTTGGGGTTGGATATACAAGGAAATATTGTCTGTGGACAGAGATTTCTAACTTAATTTATCCTTTTATTTTTTTTGAGAATATTTTAGAATATAGGTATAGTCTATATTCTATGCCTTAGAATATAGTCTCTGGCATTTTCTGATAGTCACATTGCTGATGAATAGAATGTCTCCTGCCTGCCAGACTGTTTTCTCTCTTCAGCATTCTGCATGTCTCCCTTACCTCCCAGAGTTCTTCCATGGTGGGGTCCATTCAGGCATTGGAGCAGGCTCTTCCGGAGCAGAAGCCTGCTAGGCTTCATTTGGCTCAACACCTGATCACACTGGCATTGGTCTTAAGAAAATGGAGCATGCTTTGGAGCACTTGGCTCAAGCGCACAACAAAAGGGCATCTTTTATCACGGTTACAACTACCTGACTCTATGTCGGCATCTTCTGAAAGCAGTGTTTTGTGTTGCCAGAGATAATTGTTCATGTTTGCACTAGAGACCATGGGTTTGTGCACCAGTATCACAATGATCTTGGGATGAAGCAATCAGAAATGGGCGGCTTTCTCTGAACCAAGATTTGATGTCAGCCTCTCCCTCTGAGACAGAATGGCAAATAGTGATCATGCCACAAGTACTTTTTCAATAAGAAGGGCAACTGTAAATTATTTTCACTCTGTATTTTCAACTTTTTAAGCTGCTGTGAAAGCTTTTTTAAACTTGGAAAGGCATTTACTCAATGCATTTTGGGGGGCACCTATGTGAAAGTGCTGTTTTATATCCTAAAATTTAAAGTTTAAAATTTTAGGATATAGAACTAAAATTTAAAGTCACCTGAGTTTTGTTTGTTTGTTTTCTGCCATAATGGACCATGTTATAACCTAGAAGGTCTCAAACAGCAGCTGAAACAGAAGCAGAACGATCCTCATCAAACACGGCAGGGACCAAAAAAACCAGGTGAACTTGCAGAAGTGGGCAAACCATCAGGGAAGTTCCAAAGATTAGAAGTAGAAGGTACAGACTGGTGTTGATGGCTGAAACAATGGATGGGAAAAAGATAGAAGGTACGATGGAGAAGATCATAGATAAATCCTACTGGGAAATCTGCACAAGAGAAGGAATGTAATCAGAAAGTCTATGGTTAGCATGTAAGACTCCTCTTAAAAAGACTTAAGGGGAGCCTGGGTGGCTCAGTCGGCTAGGTGCCTGATTCTTGGTTTCTGCTCATGTTTTGATCTTGGCGTCATCCCCACAGGGGGCTCCACACTCGGTGCGGAGTCTGCTTGTCCCTCTCCCTTTGCTCCGCCTCCCGCTTGCTCTTTCTGTCTCAAATAAATCAATAAATAAAATCTTTAAAAAAAAAGATGGAAAGACAAGTACAAACTTTAGTTCTAGAGGAATCTGAGCTAATGAACAGAGGATCAAGGTATAAATTCTAGCAATATAAGAAGGTAAGTCTGTTACTTCAACTGAGGTATGGAAACATATGCCTGACATTGTGCTAAGTGTTATGAGAAAAAATGTATGTATATAAGAATATCTAGTTTCTTCTCTTTTTTCAGTTCTAAGCTAGATTTGGAAGGTGGATTTTTTAAAAAATATTTATTATAGTAAGTGAAAATGTTATGGTAAAAATTCCAAGGTCATTATGGGAATTGATAAGGAAACAATTACTTTTGTTAGGGAAACGCAGAAAATATTCCTGGCAAATGTTGAAGTTTTGTTTCTAAGGTCACATGCAAATTATCAAGAAAACATGTATCATAGGACCAATTCCTCTGGTTCCTCTGGTTAAAATAAACAGTTTTGAGTGGAATTGATAAAGACTTTTAAGTGTGGCTTGGGGACAAAAATAACTTCTTCCTAGTGGAAAGAGGACAGACTATAGCATCAGATAAACATTGAGCAAGTTACAACCTGAGACTCAGAGATTTGTGTAATTGCAAATCACATAGTATAGAGTTCTCCTGCATTCAGTAAATGTCATTGTCCACTTTACAAATCTTTAGGATATGGGAGGATTAGATTTTCATCCTGTTATGGTATGTTGAGAATCTATTTGTGTAGATGTAGATAGAGGGAAAATACTGTTCTCAAACTGTAAACATAGTTTCTGGAAAGCTTGGTGATATAATTCCTATTTAATTACAATAGCTACCAGTCCACGAATGACAAGGAAATTTCTCAATTTATTACTTTAAGAAAACACACAAAATATTTTAAGTAAAGACTTTGGACTTTGCAGAGGAAAGGCACTTTACAAATCAATATGTGTATTAGTTTTGTTACTGTAATAGCTAAACATTAATGTCTAGTCAAAAGTTTTATAGGAAGACCAAATGCAGAAAAGCTAGTCAATTGGTTTCCATAAAATAATGCTGGTTCTGTTTTATGTAACATTTTTCAAAGATATGTGGTAATATCCTAATGAGGAATAACTAAAAAATATTGGGAATCTTCTCCTTATAATCATTTTACAGATTAAATGGCTCCAGTGGAAGAAATAAAAGTTCTCTTCAGGTGAAACACTTCAAAGAATCAGTTACATGGACCTACTCCCTATGAATAGCATGCTGCTCAGAAGTAAAACAAAGCCAAAATACAAAGAACGTACTAAGCTAGCCATAATGAAGGGATGTTTCTTATGGTGGATGGGAAAGGAAACCATTAAGAAAGACATTTTAATTACTCCAAAGCTATTTATTGAGCCTCTAATATCTGCCAGACAATTTGCTGAGTGTCAAGACGAAGGATGGCAAATTGTGTATTCCAAAAATGCTGCAACAATATCTCTTATTCTACAGTCTTCTTAAAATGTGACTGCCATTCTTCTCATAGAGCTTTGGGGGTCAGTGTTCCCTCCCTTTGAATCTGGACAAGCTATGACTCTGGTGAAAATGAGGCTCTATAACTTCTGAGGTTAAATCATAGAAGGTGATACAATTCCTGCCTGAATCTCTTGGAAACCTTGCCAGTTTCAGGCATGAGTCATCTTAAAGTAGATCCTTGAGTGTAGCTTGAATTGGGCCACCCCCATTAATACCACAGAAAACAGAAACACACTTTCCCTCTCAGAGACTGCTGATATTGTATATTTGTGTGCAAAATAAGTGATTGTTGCTGTATTAAGGCTCTGTGCTTTGGGATGGTTTGTTACATAGCCAGAGCTAACTGGAACGGTGAGATACTAGTCAGATTTGCACCCTTCTGAAGCTTACAGTGAATGATAAATAAACTTAAACAAGCAATTATAATATAATGTGGGAATTGTTCTAATAACAGCAGTACATTAACGTATGGGCATATTTGGAGGATGGATTAAGTTTTCAACAATAATAGGTTCTCTGAAGAAGTAACACCTAAGATGACACATGCAGGATGAGTGCAAAAAAGAAGGTGTATATTTTAGAGACGGAAAACAAAAAGTATGATGGGAGTGGAGAGCGTGGGGGCATGGGAGAAAAAATAGGAAGAAAAGAACATATGCAAAAACTCAATAAAATCACGTTAAAGAAAGTTGAAATTTATTCTAAAATAAATGATAATCCAAAGTAATCTTTTAATTACCTAAGGATGCAGTCAGCGTTGCATTTTCAAAAGCTTAGGAACCAAAGGGGTGTGCAGACTACTTAGGTAGTAACAATGAATGATTCAATCCTTCTCTATCTGCAGAGTTTCTCTGTCCTTTTATTTTTTTTTTTTAAGATTCATTTATTTATTTGGGAGAGAGAGAGAGAGAGACCCCGAGCAAAGGTAGGGCAGAGGAGACAGAGCGAATCTCAAGCAGACTCTTCGCTGAGCACAGAACCTGAAGCGGAGCACAGTCTCATGACCTTGAGATCATGACCTGAGCCAAAATCAAGAGATGGACGCTCAATCTACTGAGCTACCCAGGCGCCCCAACTCTGCCTTTTAAATGCTCAGACTGAAAACCTCAGAGGCATCCTTAACTCCCTTTATATACTCCATCCTATCTATTTGCAAGTTCTGTCCTATATCTCTTTAAAATATATCTAGAATCTGACCATTTTTAACTTCTGCATTGCTACCATCCTGGTCAAAACCACCATCTCTCACATCAGTTATTCAAAAGCTTTCTAAAACATACCTCTGTTATTACATTTGCCCAACATACCTAAAAGTCTAGTCCCAACGCCGCAGTCAGAGTAAACTTTTAAAGCCAAAATCAGATCATCTCACACCTTTGCTCAAAACTGTGTAGAGGCTCTCCATTTCCTTCAGAGTAAAAGCCAGAGTCAGTACAAGACCTAAAAAGCTGCACATAATCAGGCTCCCTGTTTTCAGCCCGACTTTCTCTTCAACTCTTCTCCTGGTCTGTTCATGTCACACCAGGACACACTAATACACCAGGAGACTTCCAACCTCAGACTTTTGTCTTAGCTGTTGTTTCAGCCTAGAAGGCCTTTCCACGGACATCTAATTTCCTCAGCTCCTTCAAACCTTTGATCAAATCTCACCTACTTAGAACTGCAGTTAGCAATGCTCTCACTTACCATCCCTCTTAAACTTCTTTACATTGCTCTATCATTGTTCTTTTTCTCAAAGCCTATATCACCCTATAACATACCATTTAATTAATTAATTTATTCGTTCATTCATTCAGTCAGTCATTATATCTACTATAGTAGTTCCCTTTATCCGTGGGAGATATGTTTAAAACCCCCCAGTGGATGCCTGAAGCCATGGGTAGTACTGAACCCTGTATATGCTATGCTTTTCTTTTTTATTTTTAACATTTTATTCATTTATTTGACACAGAGAAAGAGAGAGAGACAGCTAGAGCAGGAACACAAGCAAGCGGATGGGGAGACGGAGAAGCAGGTTTCCCGCTGAGCAGGGAGCCTGATGTGGGGCTCAATCCCAGGACCCTGGGATCATGACCTGAGCCGAAGGCAGACGCTTAATGACTGAGGCACCCAGGTGCCCCTCAAGAGTTGGACTCTTAACCAACTGAGCCACCCAGGTGCCCCTATACTATATTTTTCTTATATATTTACATATCTGTGATAAAGTTCAATTTTTAAATAAGGCACAGTAAGAGATTTACAACAACAGCTAATAATAAAATAGAACAATTATAAGAATACACTGCAATAAAAATGATGTGAATGTGGTCTCTCTCCCTCTCAAAATATGTTATTGTACTGTCCCTACCCTCTTCTTGTGTTGTGACATGATAAAATGCCCATGTAATAAGATGAAGTGAAGTGACTGACACAGGCATTGTGACCTAGCATGAGGCTACCACTGACCTTCTGACTATATGTTAGAGGAGAATCATCTGCTTCTGAGCAATGGTTGACCAGAAGGACCTGAAGCCACAGAATGTGAAACCATAGAGAAGCAGGGACTACTGTGTTCTTTTCTATGTCTTCACTTCTACCTGCCCACATTCTTGATAGAATGTAAGGGGGGAATGATGAGGGTGAAAATCATTTGTTCACTGATATAAAAAATTACCTCAAGATGTATCTGGTGCTTAGTGGGCATTAAATATTTGTTGACTGATGACTAGATGATAGGGGACAGAGGTGAAAGAGCTGCCCCTATTCTTTCCTCCACATCTAATTCATCTTTTATAATTTAACACAACTTTTGACATGCCCTTTTCTCTGCTGAAATTTTACCACTGGGTTATTTGCATTCTCCTTTTTTCTCTTCACTGTGACTGTCATTGGAATTTAATCAACTATCAAAGTCATCTTGGCTTCTTGACCAGACCAAATACCAGTTAGAGTATTTCAAATATTAATACTCATGCCATCCTAGGGAGGAAAATAGGAGTGGCCTACATAGTAATCAGACATTTAAGTGGCTTATTCAAGGTCACTTTTTCAATAAATATGGAAAATAATGAGTACCTTAAAGGTCAGGATTTAAATTTAATATATTTGGAGGAATTGACAGGATGATAAAGAGCACACTGAATGAAATTAAGTAGAAACAAGTGTTGGGTAGGACAAAACTGTGTGTGTGTGTGTGTGTGTGTGTGTGTGTGTGTACATATATATATAGAGTCCTTCCCTTTGTTATAACACAGCTATGTTTGGATTCACCCATCCTATATCTGAATTCCACTCTTCTCTTCTGATAGTGGGTTATAAGAAACAACTTTCTCAGATTCCCTTCAGAATCACATGATGGTTCATAGTCATCTCATATCTTAAATAATAATTCTTCTTTCATTTTATTGAGAATCTATTATATATGTATCACAAATGTACCAAGGCCCTGAGAATGTAGGAAGAAACAAAACATACATGATTTGTTTATTCATGGAAGTCAAGGGTCTGGATCTTCCAATAATGAATGGAAGCAGCGATACTTGACTAGAGTTCAGGTACTACATCTGCCAGTTCTCCTGGTATGTTTTACAGATGCTAAGATATTGTTCCACCTCTTACCCTAGTCTTGGCCTCTTAGGGAAGTAAAAGTAATTAGAGAAGATACGAGATGCTTTTGATTTCTTTCATCTGAGAAAATTGTATTGATATTATTTCTAGGATTTCTAGAATATTCAGCATATTTTTTCTTGAGCATTTGTTCTGGATACTGTTCTAAATATTAGAATCAGTGGTAAACAAGATATACATAGTTGCTGGCCCCATAGATATTCCAATAAAATGGAAGTAGATATCTGGTCCTAAACCAGAATCAATGAAAGAAACTTCCACAAAATTATAAATCGTATAAATCATGATGATTGAATATTTTCTCTAACTTTCTCCCATTTTTCATGGCCATGACAATCTACCAAAGATGGGGAGTCAGGAGTTGGAAAAATTAAGGGTGAGGTCTTTACTGGGGTTTCTCTGCTTTCCTGTTATCCATGGCTCACTATACACCTAAGTTGTTATGGTCTTGTGTATTGTCAACTATCCCAAAATTTTCATTACGTGATATGTTAAATCTGGCATGTGACTTTTTTAAAAAAGATTTATTTATTTATCTAGAAAGAGTGTACAAGAAGGAGGAGGGGCAGAAGGAGAGAGAGGAGAGAGAATCTTAAGCAGACTCTGCACTGAGCACAGAGCCCGAAATGGGTCTCAATCTCAGGACCTGGAGATCATGATCTGAATGAAATCAAGTGTCAGATGTTTAACCAACTGAGCCACCTAGGCACCGCTGAATCTGGCATGTGCTTTTAATGTTCAGTCTCTATAGGTAAAATCCTAGCATTTATAGATACTATACACTACAGAGAAAAGTCTATGTCTGTATCACAAGGGACACAGAAGTAAAATAGTATGGGAAGGAATTCTAAGGCAAATAGCAGGACAACAAATTAAAGAAAAGGAATCATTTTAAAAATATAAGGTCATTTTAGGCTAAAACACCCTGATACCATATTCTACTTCAAATTAAAACAGTGTTTCACAATTCTTTCTCTCCCGCATTCTATTCCCATGGGTACCTTCAGTAATTATATTCTGTTCCTCAAAAATATTAAAGTTGTGATATAGTCCTATATTCATAGGTATTGTATAACTATAAAATTAAAATTAAAATTATAAGCTAAAGACAAACAAAGCCATAAAACCAACAAAATTAAAACATTAATGTTGGAGTTCTTTTGCTTCTAGTCAAAATAAAGTAACAGGGAAAGGATTTAGCCTCCTGTTGGAAATATGACTCAAGTCATTGAAAATCAGACCATGAAGGAGAGTGATCTCTGAACAGTGGGAACAAACACAATGAACTTTGAAACTGCCCAAGCTTGCCACCTAGAGAAAATTTCTAGGCTACAGTTTAGGGAAGGAGGAAGCCAGGCAGAGTCTGGACATCTTCCTAAGTTGAGGAGACATAGCTGAGAGTTTGGGTAGACCAAAGTGGACAGGAGTTTGCAAGAAAGCATACCAGACAGCAAAGAGCTCTTAGGAAAAGAACTCTTGAGATCCAGAGACAGTCTACTTCAAGTATTCAGGTGAATTCTAATCAGCACAGGCATGTGAGGAAATTATCCAAGGCTGAGAAAAGAAATGCCCAAAGAATTAGAGGAAATAATCTCTGGAACACACATAGGAACTGAAATAGTGCCTGTTTCTATCAATTGTAGTAAAAATTATATAATTCACAGGGTATCAGATGGCATACTCAGAAGTCTTTTGCCAAGCTTGCTGTGGTCTGATACAAAACGTTTAAAAGTAAGATGTAAAAAAATCATGGAACACTACCTCAAAAACTAATGGTGCAATGTATGGTGATTAACATAACATAATTTAAAAAAGAAAAAAAGAATCAAACAATTCCCAAATAACTGTATCTCAGGGCAAACTCCAAAATTTCCCTAATAATATAAATATATCCAACACTCAACAGGTAAAATTTGCAGTATCTGGCATCCAATCAAAATGTATCAGGCATGGAAAGAGGACAATGAGACTGTAAAGGAGAAAATGTATAAAAACCCAGAAATTCTATGAATGATGGAATTAGTAAATAAGAATATTAAAAGTTAACTGTATTTCATGTTTAAGGAGAAATATTGGACATGTTTAGAAGAGATATCAAAGATATACAAAAGACTCAAATTGAACTTCTAGAGATGAAAACTACAATATTTGAGGGGCACCTGGGGGGCTCAGTCAGTTAAGCATTTGCCTTCAGCTCAGGTTATGATCCTGGGGTCCTGGGATCAAGTCCCGCATCCCTCTCCCTCAGCTACCCCCCCCCGTTTGTGCTCTCTCTCTCTCTAATAAATAAATAAAATCTTAAAAAAAAGAAAACTACAATATTGAAATTAGAAATACACTTGCTGGGATGAATGAAGATTAGAAACTTTAGTGAACTTGAAAATAGCAGTAGAAACTACCCAAATGAAACAGAGAGTAAAACATGTTTTAAAAAGAATAAAGAATCAGTGAGCTATGGGATAATATCAAGCAACCTAATATATGAATGAATGTAATTGCCAAAGAGAGGAGAAAAATTAAATGAATAATGACTAAACATTTTCCAAATTTGATAAATATTATAAACTCACAGATCCAAGAAGCTCAATGAACCTCAAACAAAAGAAACATAATGAAAATTAGGCCAAGCCACATTATAATAAAACCACTTAACACCAACAATAAGGAGAAAAACCTTGAAAGCAGCCGGAGAAAATAACACACAGAGGAAAATAAATTTCTTAATTTTTTTTGTTTTTATTTAAATTCCAGTTAGCTAATATATAGTGTAATATTAGGTTCAGGTGTTCAATATAGTGATTCAACACTTCCGTACATCACCTTCTGCTCATCACAAGTGGACTCCTTAATCTCTATCACCTATTTAACTCATCCCACTCACCCACCTCCCCTCAGGTCACCATCAGTTTGTCCTCGATAGTTAAGAGTCTGTTTCTTGATTTACCTCTCTCTCTCTTTTTTTCTCATCTGTTTTGTTTCTTAAATTCCACATGAGTGCAATCATATGGTATCTATCTTTCTCTGACTGACTTATTACTCTCTAGCTCCATCCATGTCATTGCAAATGGCAAGATTTCATTCTTCTTTATGGCTGAGTAAAATTCTTTGTGACTGTGTGTGTGTGTGTGTCTGTGTCTGTGTGTGTGTGTTTGTGTGTGTGTGTACATACCACATCTTTTTTATCCATTCATCAGTTGATGGATGGTTGTTTCCATAATTTGGCTACCATAGATAATGCTGCTATAAATATCAGGGTGCATATATCCTTTTGAATTAGTATTTTTGTATTCTTTGGGTAAATATCTAGTAGTGCAATTGCTGGATTGTGGGATAGTTCTATTTTTACCTTTTTGAGGAAACTCCATACTGTTTTCCAGAGTGGCTGCAACAGTTTACATTCCCAACAACAGTGCAAGAAGTTTCCCCTTTCTCCCCATCCTTGCCATCACTTGCTGTTTCTTGTGTTGTTGATTTTAGCCATTCTGACGGGCATGAGATAATATCGCATTGTCATTTCAATTTGTATTTCCCTGATGATGCACTCATCAAAGATGATGATACAAAATGTATGAAAGACTTGATACAAAGATGATGTTGAGCATCTTTTCATGTGTCTGTTGGCCATCTGTATGTCTTCTTTGGAAAAATGTCTGTTTGTGTCTTCTGCCCATTTTTTTAACTGGATTTTTTGTTTTGGGACTGTTGAGTTTATAAGTTCTCTATAGATTTTGGATACTAACCCTTTATTAGATATGTCATTTGCAAACATCTTCTCCCTTTCTATACGTGCCCTTTTAATTTTGTTGATTTTTTCCTTCACTATGCAGAAGCTTCTTATTTACTTTGATGAAGTCTCAATAGTCAATTTTTGCTTTTGTTCCCCTTACCTCAGGAGATATATCTAGAAAGAAGTTGCAATAGCCAATGTTAAATTTCTTGATTGAAACAATGGAGCTAAAAAACCATGGGGTAATACCTTTAAGAAACAGAAAGAAAAAAAAAAATCCATCAACCCTAGAATTTTTTCTCACGGAAAATATCTTTCAAAACAAATGTGAAATGGAAATACTTTCAGACATGCAAATCCAGAAGAATTAATGAGCAGCCCATCTATTCTAAAGAAATATTAAAGGAGAAGTAAAATGATACTAAATAAAAACCTGTGTCTATGAAAAGGAATGAGGAACATAGGAAATGGTAATTATGTGGGTAGAAACTTTTTTTCTATTTCAAAATTTTTAAGGATTAAATAATAACAATTTACTGTGGGCTTTATGATATTAGAGAGGTAAAATTCATGACAACAATAATACAAAGGCCCAGTAGAGAGAAGTTAAAGTATACATTTACTATATATGAAGTTGTATAATATCACATGAATATTGGTGTTTTTATATTAAAGGTATATACTATGAATTCCAAAGCCACCAGTAAATAGAGTTTAAGAAAAAACAAAAGTTATATCTAATAATCCAAGAAGATAAATTAAATAATGTGAAATGATACAAAAGAGGACAGAAAAAAAGGAAGAAAAACAAATGGACAAAGAAAAAAAAGCAAAATGGTAGATTTAAATATTATCATATCAATAATCACATTAAATGTATAGTTAGTCCTCATTATTTGTGGATTCTATATTTGCAAATTTGTCTACTCACTAACATTTATTTGTAACCCCCCAAATCAATTATTGCTATGCTTTCCCTGTCATCTATGGACTTGGGCAAATCAATAAAAAATTTAAGTGCTGGACATGTAAGTTCTCAGATGAAGTTAAACAAAACGATACTCTGCCTTCTTGTTTCAGCTCTCCTACTATAAGCAAATGTCCTTTTTGTAATCTACTTAGTGTCACATTTTTTTGCATTTTTGTGTTTTTGGTTGGTGATTTGGGCATTTAAAATGGCCCCCAAGCACAGTGCTCAAAAGCTGTGGAGTGTTCCTAAGAATAAGAACGTTGTGCCTTACCATGACAATGAGTGTGTTAGACAAACTTCATTTGGGCATGAGCTGGCTGTGAGGTCATTGTTAATGAATCAGGAATATATATTCGATAAGGTATCTTTAAAAAGAAACACACATAAAACAAGTTTAAATATTGATTGGCTGGCAAATAAGTTATAGGCAGAGGCTCCGGGAAATAACTTTGTATTTCCCAAAGGAACAATAATTAGATATTCACCAATTCAGTGATCATGGTGACTTTATATAACAACTATTGCATATATCAAGAATCAACTGAAAAGCTGTTAATAATCCAATTAAATGGCAGAGATTGTCAGACTGGATTAAAAAAAGCAAGACCCAACTAATTTGCCTAAAAGAAAATTACTTTAAATATAATGACACAGGTGGGTTTTAAAAATAGATGGAAAAAGTTACACCATGATAATACTAATCAAAAGAAAGCTGATTTATATCAAAGGAAATTTCAGAGCAAGAATATTATGGGGGTAAAGAAAGAAATTTCATAATGAAGATAAATAGATCAATTCTTTAAGATGTAACAATTCTAAGCATTTCTGCACCTAACATCAGAGCTTCTAAATATATGATGCAAAAACTGATATTACTGCAAAGAGAAATACACAAATCCACAATTAGAGTTGAAGATTTCAACACACATCTTTCTGTAATTGATAAACAGGTAGGCAGAACGTCAGTAACAACAGAGAAGATTTGAGCAGCACTTTTAACCACCTTGATTTAATTGACACTAGAGAACACTCTTCCCAATAATAACAAAACATATATTTTTTCTGAGAACATTTACTAAGATAGATCAGATACTAGAAAAAGGGAAATAATAAAAATGAGAGTGAAAATCAGTAAAACAAAGAACAAAGAAGAAATTGAGAAAAATCAATAAAACAAAAAAAATGGGGGATGATAATAAACTTGGAAAAATCTAGCTAGATTGATCAGGAAAAAAACTAGAAAGATATCAATTACCAATATCAAAAATGAGAAATGACATCCGTACTCTACAAATATTAAAGGATAGTAAGATAATATTCTGAACATTATGCCAATAAATTTAATTTATATGAAATTGAAAAATTCCTTGAAAGAAAAACTGCCAAAGCTCACTCAAAACAAAAAACAAAAAACAAAAAACAAAAATAGATAATCAGGATAGCTCTATATCTATTAAAGTATTTGACTGTAGCTAAAAACCTTTCTACAAAGGAAATTCTAGCTCCAGATCTCTTCAGTAGTGAATTTTTCTTTAAGGAAGAAATATCAATTCTTCAGAAAATCTAGGAATTATTTTAAAGCATTTTTTAAAATTTTAAATTTGTGTTCAACATTATATTAAATGATTAAACATGATGATCAAGTAGGACTTGCCCCAGCAATACAAATTTGCTTCAATATTTGGAAAATCAATCAATGTAATTCACTGAGATGTCTTTGTCATATGTTAACTTGTCTAGGCTGAAATACAGTTGACCCTTGAACAACATGGGAATTGGGCACCAAGGGCTTGGCAGTCAAAAATTCCCATATAATTTCTGACTCCCCCAAAACTTAAATACTAATAGTCTACTGTTGATCGGAAGCCTTGCCAATAATGTAAGCAGTCAATTAACACATATTTTATATGTTATATGTTTTATATACTCTATTCTTACAATAAATAAGCCAAAGAAGAGAACATGTTATTCAGAAAAGCATAAGAAGAGAAAACACATTTACAGTTCTATATAAATATTTATTGAAAAACATGTGAGAACCACCTACTCTGCACCACCACCACGACCACCACCAATCGCCAACACAAAAACAGTGGCAGCAGTAGTCCTGGTCACAGCATGGCAATGTTCTGCAGCCTAGTGGCCTCAGCTCAGCAGTGGTACCTCTGTCCTGGAGGCATACTATAGCTGCCCCATCTACCTAGAAGTGTACCACCTGCCAATGGCCATCAGCAGCTACATTTGCACATGAGTGAGTCAGCCTCCGGAGGCAGTGAGGTTGGGGCAACCTCTTGGGAAGGAGGGAAAGTAGGTGGAAGGGCTGCCAAGAGCACATGGCTCCCTGCAGCCCTGCCTTGTACTGAGCCCTTACAGGCTACTGATGACCTCAGTGGGCCTCCCCAGGACTCAGAGGGCAGCAGACCCTCTCTGCCATACACCTCCGATTTGGTCCCTGGAGACTGGGGTGGTAGGTATAAATAAATGCTTTGTGGCTTTCACTGTCAACTCTTAAAAAAAAAAATCACATATAAGTTTATAAGTAGATCTGCACAGTTCAAACCTGTGTTGCTCACTGGTCACCTGTTTATTTCTGAGAATTCCTATCCTTGTGTGTTTTTGGCTAGAGTGGACCACAATAAGGATTCTTGTGTGAAGATTACAAGGTAAAAAATTGAAGCAGTAAGCATTTTGTAGCTCAAACACAATGTTGCTTATCTGCACTCTCATCCCCCTGGTCTGGAGCAGCAGCTGGAACTGCAACTACTGTACCTATATCCAAACCTCCTTCAGCTCTTCTTACTCATGGATCAGGTATGACTTCAGCTCCCCATGAAGGAAATCAACTCTTCCATCAGAGAACCCATGCAATCAAGGTTAATTACAAAAATCTGCCATGAGTTTTAAATATGTCATGGCTTCCAAGTCATGTTTGTGGGCTGCATTTGGTCTTTGCTCCCCCAAGCCTACTAGACATCTACCTTTCCTTCCTAACTGCCTACCCTGTAGACATCAAACTTCAACATTAGACATAAAGACTACAAAGACTGCTTAACTGGATACCCAAATTAATAAGGTAAAATTCCTATAATAAATCCCTTATAAAACTACATACTGATTATGCTTCTGATTGAACTCTGATGGATACATTTACCATACCAGAAGATCTAAAAAGAAAAAGTTATATGATCATCTCAATAGAGAGAGAAAAAGAGTTTGACAAAATTGAACATCTCTTTCTGTCCAAAACTCTTAGCAAACTAGGAATAGAAGGAGACATCTTCAACATGATAAAGAGCATCTACAAAAACTCTACAGCTACTATTGTACTTAATGGTGAAAAGCTGAATATTTCCCCCTAAGATCAGGAACAAGGTAAAGACATCAACTCTTACTACTTCTGTTCAACATTGTACTGAAGATTCCAACTAAGGAAGTAAAATTTAAAATAATAACAATAACAATAATAATAATAAAAGGCAAATAGATTGAAAAGAATCAAAACTTTATGCACAGATGATGTCATCATCTGTATAGAAAATATGATGAAATCTAAACAATGCTGCTAGGACTAATAAGTGAATTTTGACAAGATGACAATATATAAGATCAATGTACAACAATGAATTGTGTTTCTATATTCTATCAGGGAACAACTGAAAGCTAACCTAAAAAATAGACTATATTAGAATGAGAAGTATGCAGATCTTAAGGATGAATCTGACAAAATATGTGAAAGACATATATTTAAACCTACAAAATATTACTGAGAAAAACAGAAAACCAGAATAAATTGAGAGGTATCATATCCATGGATTAAAAAACTCAGTACTGTTAAGATGTTAATTCTTCCCACAGTAATCTATAGATTTAATGCAATCCCAATAAAATCTTAATAAGTTTGTTGTAGAAATTGATAAACTATTTCTAAAATTTATATAAAAAAACAGAGGACCTAGAATAACTGAAACAACTTTGAAAAAGAAGAGCAAAGTTGGAGGACTTATGCTCCCTAACTTCAAGACTTATTATAAAGCTACAGTAATCAAGACAGTGTGGTATTGGGTACAGAAATAAAGATAAATAGATAAATTCAATACAATAGAACATTCAGAAATAGACCCACACATTTATGATCAAAATGGTATAAAAGCAATTAAGTGAGAAAAGAGAAACTCTTCAACAAATGGTACTGAAACAATTGGATAACCAGAGATAAGGTGAAATTTTATCATACCTTACACCATATAATGCAATACCTAAAACTAGAAAACTTGAAGAAAGCAGGAGAAAATCTCTGTGTCCTTTTTTAGATACAACACCAAAAGCATGATCCATAAAAGAAAAACTGGTACATTAGACTTTATATAAACTATTGTTTATATAAAAGTTTATAACAAACTTTCTATACTTTCAAAGACACTATTGAGAATGAAAATAAAAACACAGACTAAAAAAATTTGCAAATCATATTTCTGATGAGTGAATTGTATCCAAAATGTATTTTTTAAAACTTTCAAAAATCAAAATAAAGCTACAAAATCTGAATGGAAATTCAAAAAATTTTAAGTATTTTAAAAGATTTTATTTATTTATTTGACAGAGAGAAAGAGAAGGAGGGAGAGAGAGCACAAGCAGGGGGAGCAGCAGAGGGAGAGGGAGAAGCAGACTCCCCACTGAGTAGGGAGCCTGATGTGGGACTCAATCCTAGGACCCTGGGATCATGACCTGGGCTGAAGGCAGACCCTTAACCGACTGAGCCACCCAGGCATCCCGAAATTCAAGATTTTATTTTTTTATTAACATATAATGTATTATTTGTTTCAGGGATATAGGCCTGTGATTCATTACTCTTAACACAATTCCAAATTCAAGATTTTAAAGACATTTCAACAAAGAAGATATATGGATGACAATTAAGTACATGAAAAAATGCTCAACATCATTCATCATTAGGGAGCTATAAATTAAAACCACAGTAAATTATTATCACACAAATATTAGTATGGATAAAATAAAAGTATCTGGTCATATCAAAGGTTGGCAGGATGTGGAGGAATTGAAACTCTTATATATTGCTAGTGGGAAAGTGAAATGATACAACGACTTCGAAAAATAGCTTGGTACTTTTGTAAAATGCAAAACATACATCTACTACATGATCCCTCTACTGCACCTAAGAAAAATGAATGCATATATCCATACAAAAACCTACATGCAAGTGTTCATAGCTGCTTTATTTTTAATAACCAAACTATAGGCAATCCTTATGTTTATCTACAGGTAAATCAATAAATAAATTGTGTTCTATCTGTTCAATTGAAAAGTATTTGACATTAAAACAGAACGAAGTATTGATAAATACAACAGAGATGATCCAAAATAATTATTCTGAGTGAAAGAAGCCAGGCTAAAAGAGTGCATACTCTATCATTCCATTTATTAAACATCCTAGCAAATACAAACTAATCTGTAGACTGAAAGCAGAGTAGTGGCTGCCAGAGAATGGTGTGGTGAGGAGGAGAGGGGTGTATTAGGAAAGGTCATGAGAAAACTTTTGGGGGTAATAAATACGTTCATATCTTGATTTTGCTGATGGTTCCATGGTTGTATTAATGTCAAACTTGCAAAATTGTTTAAGTATGTGCATTTTATTTGATGTCAATTATCCCTCAGTAAAATAGTTCTAAAAATTAGTGGAATTTGCTTTTAATAATTGCATTTTTAACAGGATTTACTATATTGTGGAAATTGTTCTATATACTTCACATATATTAATACAAGCCTTATGTCAACTAGAAGAAGCAGGACAATTACAACTCCTATTCTCAGGGTAATAAAACTGAGACACAGAGAAGTTAACTAAAATTTCCCAAAATCATGCTTCCAGTAGTTTACACAGCTAGGCTGTCTGGTTCCATAGTCCATGTACTTGTCCCCTGTGGTTACAGCAATCTTTGGGAAGAATTGAGTTGCTATACTGAAATTAGGTCATCATGCCTAAAATGAAAAAGATCCTGGTTTCTATTGCATTTTTTTCCCCTTGAGTTCAGCAGACCTGCACTACCATGCTCTTTGTGTTGGTTCAAATCTTCCACCATTTCTTTGCTGAACTACTTGTTTATCTAATGCAGGATGACATCATTTTTGTTTTTTATTAAGTCAGTTCGGCATAAAGTTCACGGTTGTTTTTTTTTTCTAATTAGTACACAACAATTAGATTAGTAGTATATGGTACTTATGGAAATCATAAAGATAACAGCAATCACAAACACTGAAGTTGCCAGCATTATTTGATTATAATATAGTCAGCCAGATGATCTAGAGGATGTTTACACTAATATTTTCTTACTATCATCAAACAGAAAACAATTTTAAGGGTGAGGGCAGATAACTTGGGAGCTTTCAGAAGTGTGTCTACCAACATCCAGACATCTATGAAACCCAGTTGGAGAAACATCGATCTACAAGATGGAAAAGCTAAACAAGTTTGTTTTAAGTTCTTCACTCTGTAACTTGGTAGCGAAGTGCAGTTTTCCACAATTCCAGTTAAATAATCACATTTAAGCTTTCTATCTCATAACCATGGACCATTTAATTTCAGCTAAGGTTCAGTTTCTTCAACTATTACATTGAAATCATAGTATCTTGCTCCATAGATATTTCCCTTTAAAACAGAATATACATATGAAATTGTTTTTCACATTTTTTTAAGGTTTTGATATAGTTGAAGAGAATTTCCTTTTATTTTTTTATTTTTTTAAGATTTTTTTAAATTTATTTATTTGAGACAGAGAGATACAGAGAGAGAGAGAGAACATGAGCAGGAGGAGAGGCAGAGAGAGAGGGAGAAGCAGACTCTCCGCTGAGCAGGGATCCCAACATGCGGCTCAATCCCAGGACCTGGAGATCATGACCTGAACTGAAGGCAGATGCTTAACCATCTGAGCTGCCCAGGCACCCTGAGAATTTCTTTTGTTTTTTCTTTAAAATTTTTTATTGTTATGTTAATCACCATACATTACATCATTAGTTTTTGATGTAGTGTTCTATGATTCATTCTTTGTGCATAACACCCAGTGCTCCATGCAGAATGTGCCCTCTTTAATACCCATCACCAGGCTAACCCAACCCCCCACCCCCTCCCCTCTAGAACCCTTAGTTTGTTTCTCAGAGTCCATCGTCTCTCATGGTTCGGATCCCCCTCCGATTTACGCCCCTTCATTCTTCCCCTCCTGCTATCTTCTTTTTTTTTTTTAACATATATTGCATTATTTGTTTCAGAAGTACAGATCTGTGACTCAACAGTCTTGCATAATTCACAGTGCTCACCATAGCACATACCCTCCCCAAAGTCTATCACCCAGCCACCCCATCCCTCCCACCCCATCCCCACTCCAGCAACCCTCCGTTTGTTTCCTGAGATTAAGAATTCCTCATATCAGTGAGGTCATATGATATATGTCTTTCTCTGATTGACTTATTTCACTCAGCATAACACCCCCAGTTCCACCCACGTCATTGCAAATGGCAAGATCTCCTTCCTTTTGATGGCCGCATAATATTCCACTGTATATATATACCACATCTTCTTTATCCATTCATCTGTCGATGGACATCTTGGCTCTTTCCACAGTTTGGCTATTGTGGACATTGCTGCTATAAACATCAGGGTGCATGTACCCCTTTGGATCCCTACATTTGTATCTTTGGGGTAAATACCCAGTAGTGCAATTGCTGGATTGTATGGTAGCTCTATTTTCAACTTTTTGAGGAACCTCCATACTGTTTTCCAGAGTGGAAATGCAAGCATGAGCTTGCATTTCCACCAACACCGTAGGAGGGTTCCCCTTACTCCACATCTCCGCCAACATCCGTCGTTTCCTGATTTGTTAATTTTAGCCATTCTGACTGGTGTGAGGTGGTATCTTACTGAGGTTTTGACTTGGATTTCCCTGATGCCGAGCGATGTTGAGCACTTTTTCATGTGTCTGTTGGCCATTCGGATGTCTTCTTTGGAAAAATGTCTGTTCATGTCTTCTGCCTATTTCTTGATTGGATTATTTGTTCTTTGGGTGTTGAGTTTGATAAATTCTTTATAGATTTTGGATACTAGCCCTTATCTGATATGTCATTTGCAAATATTTTCTCCCATTCTGTTGGTTTTCTTTTGGTTTTGTTGACTCTTTTGCTGTGCAAAAGCTTTTTATCTTGATGAAATCCCAATAGTTCATTTTTGCCCTTGCTTCCCTTGCCTTTGGCGATGTTTCTAGGAAGAAGTTGCTGCGGCTGAGGTCGAAGAGGTTGCTGCCTGTGTTCTCCTTTAGGATTTTGATGGACTCCTGTCTCACGTTTAGGTCTTTCAACCATTTTGAGTCTATCTTTGTGAGTGGTGTAAGGAAATGGTCCAGTTTCATTCTTCTGCATGTGGCTGTCCAATTTTCCCAACACCATTTGTTGAAGAGACTGTCTTTTTTCCATTGGACATTCTCTCCTGCTTTGTCAAAGATTAGTTGACCATAGAGTTGAGGGTCCATTTCTGGACTCTCGATTCTGTTCCATTGATCTATGTGTCTGTTTTTGTGCCAGTACCATACTGTCTTGATGATGACAGCTTTGTAATAGAGCTGGAAGTCTGGAATTGTGATGCCACCAGCTTTGTTTTTCTTTTTCAACATTCCTCTGGCTATTCGGGGTCTTTTCTGGTTCCATACAAATTTTAGGATTATTTGTTCCATTTCTTTGAAAAAAGTAGATGGTATTTTGATGGGGATTGCATTGAATGTGTAGATTGCTCTAGGTAGCATCGACATCTTCACAGTATTTGTTCTTCCAATCCATGAGCATGGAACGTTTTGCCATTTCTTTGTGTCTTCTTCAATTTCTTTCATGAGTATTTTATAGTTTTCTGAGTACAGATCCTTTGCCTCTTTGGTTAAATTTATTCCTAGGTATCTTATGGTTTTAGGTGCAATTGTAAATGGGATTGACTCCTTAATTTCTCTCTCTCCTGTCTTGTTGTTGGTGTATAGGAATGCCACTGATATCTGCACATTGATTTTATATCCTGCCACTTTACTATGAGTTCTAGCAGTTTTGGGGTGGAGTCTTTTGGGTTTTCCACATAAAGTATCATATCATCTGCAAACAGTGAGAGTTTGACTTCTTCTTTGCCAATTTGGATGCCTTTGATTTCTTGTTGTTGTCTGATTGCTGTGGCTAGGACTTCTAAAACAATGTTGAATAGCAGTGGTGTTAGTGGACATCCCTGCCACATTCCTGACCTCAGGGGGAAAGCTCTCAGGTTTTCCCCATTGAGAATGATATTCGCTGTAGGTTTTTCATAGATGGCTTTTAGGATATTGAGGTATGTACCTTCTATCCCTATACTCTGAAGAGTTTTGATCAAGAAAGGATGCTGTACTTTGTCAAATGCTTTTTCTGCATCTATTGAGAGGATCATATGGTTCTTGTTCTTTCTTTTGTTAATGTACTGTATCACGTTGATTGATTTGCACATGTTGAACCAACCTTGCAGCCCAGGGATAAATCCCACTTGGTCATGGTGAATAATCCTTTTAATGTACTATTGGATCTTATTGGCTAGTATTTTGGTGAGAATTTTTGCATCCGTGTTCATCAAGGATATTGGTCTGTAATTCTCCTTTTTGATGGCGTTTTTGTCTGGTTTTGGGATCAAGGTAATGGTGGCCTCATAAAATGAGTTTGGAAGTTTTCCTTCCATTTCTATTTTTTGGAACAGTTTCAGGAGAATAGGTATTAATTCTTCTTTAAATGTTTGGTAGAATTCCCCTGGGAAGCCATCTGGCCCTGGGCTTTTGTTTGTTGGGAGATTTTTGATGACTGCTTCAATTTCCTTAGTGGTTACAGGTCTATTCAGGTTTTCTATTTCTTCCTGGTTCAGTTTTGGTAGTTGATACATCTCTAGGAATGCATCCATTTCTTCCAGGTTATCTGATTTGCTGGCATAGAGTTGCTCATAATATGTTCTTATAGTTGTTTGTTTGTCTTTGGTGTTGGTTGTGATCTTTCCTCTTTCATTCATGATTTTGTTGATTTGGGTCATTTCTCTTTTCTTTTGGATAAGTCTGGCCAGGGGTTTATCAATCTTGTTAATTCTTTCAAAGAAGCAGCTCCTAGTTTCGTTGATCTGTTCTACTGTTCTTTTGGTTTCTATTTCATTGATTTCTGCTCTGATCTTTATTATTTCTCTTCTCCTGCTGGGTTTAGGCTTTATTTGCTGTTTTTTCTCTAGCTCCTTTAGGTGTAGGGTTAGTTTATGTATTTGAGACCTTTTTTGTTTCTTGAGAAAGGCTTGTATTGTTATATACTTTCCTCTTAAGACTGCCTTTGCTGCATCCCAAAGATTTTGAACAGTTGTGTTTTCATTATCACTGGTTTTGAGGAAGGACACTATATCCTACTTAAAGGATCTATCCAACAAGAAGATCTAACAATTGTAAATATCTATGCCCCTAACATGGGAGCAGCCAATTATATAAGGCAATTAATAACAAAAGCAAAGAAACACATTGACAACAATACAATAATAGTGGGGACTTTAACACCCCCCTGACTGAAATGGACAGATCATCTAAGCAAAAGATCAACAAAGAAATAAAGACTTTAAATGACACACTGGACCAAATGGACTTCACAGACATATTCAGAACATTCCATCCCAAAGCAATGGAATACACATTCTTCTCTAGTGCCTAAGGAACATTCTCCAGAATAGATCACATCCTAGGTCACAAATCAGGTCTCAACTGGTACCAAAAGATTGGGATTATTCGCTGCATATTTTCAGACCACAATGCTTTGAAACTAGAACTCAATCACAAGAGGAAAGTTGGAAAGAACTCAAATACATGGAGACCAAAGACCATCCTACTAAAGAATTAATGGGTCAACCAGGAAATTAAAGAAGAGTTAAAAAAATTCAGAGAATTTCCTTTTTAAACTGATCTCACTTCCTATTTGTCTAATTTGTTGTTCTCCATGTATTGCCACCTCCACAATTTATTAGCTGCATAATCTTGGACAAGTTATTCATCCTCTCTCTACCTTGGATTCCTCACATGTAAAATGGGTATGATAAGAGACTTACCTCATGATACCATTAGGAGAATTCAATGAGTTAAATTTTTGAAGCTGTTAGAACAGTGCCCGGCCATGGAAACACTCCGTAAGTGTTAGCCTCTAGGAGAGTGGAATATTTTTCAAGAACCATTTTTTTTTTTTTTAAGGAAGAAACATTTTCCCTTTCTCTTTGAGAAGCTATACAATTTTCTTTCCTCTCCAAAATTTTGCATAAAAATAATCTTTTCCATAATCTACTTCTTTAGCAACAGAAACCGGTAAAACACAAGACTGAAGAGGGATGTGGAATTTAATTTTTTTTCAAATCTAGAATTTTAAAAATAACTGATAGGCTATTGAAAGATTGCTTTTAGGATAAATAAAAAGAAATGTTCATGTCACAGAAGGTTAGGCAAACTATAGACTTCAATAACCTAAACTGTGATATGGAGTAGGAAAATATTTACATTTTTAGCAGTTTAAACAAATTGATCACAATGTATTACTGTAGTTATAGGAAAGATTATAGGTTTGTAACTCTGAATTCTTGTATTCTCTAAATTTTTCCTTTTAGAGCCCCTGGGTGGCTCAGTTGGTTAAGCGACTGACTTTGGCTCAGGTCATGATCCTGGAGTCCTGGGATCGAGTCCTGCATCGGGCTCCCTGCTCAGCAGTGAGTCTGCTTCTCCCTTGGACCCTCCCCCCTCTGATGCTCTCTCTCTCTCTATCTCATTCTCTCTCTCAAATAAATAAAAATCTTTAAAAAATTTTTTTCCTTTTGTTTTAATCTCCATATGCTACATTTAAATGTTTAAAATTTTTTTCTTCTTTTTGTTTTTCAGAGGCTAGTAATGGAAATAGTAGAAGGAGGAAAGGTCTTTCCCCCTATTATTTAATATCTTCCTGAGTTTGGTTTCATTTCTCTCTAGGCTTCTCTCTAGAATTACAGGAAATGAATCATCATTGTTCAATAAAATGGTAACATCAGGGCTTTATTAACAATAAGGATACTAATGACGTTATGTCAGTTTATAGTGAACACAGTACATGAACACCCACAGTCATGTAGTCCTCACAACAATCTCATGTTATAAACATGTACTAAAAAGCACATATTTTGCAAGTGAAGCAACCAAGACTCAGTGACTTTAAATAACTTGCCCAAGATTGCTATAGAAGAGCGTAGGTCAGCATGAATCTCTCAGTGCATTTCTGGAACACATTGCCAAGTTTTTTATTTTGTTTCTAATCCCTTTCTTATGATCCCTGGCATTGTGTTGACTTTTTGGCCCTGAAAGCACATAGGGACACTTTCTGTAGGGCACTATCTGCATCCCTTTTTTTAAAAATTTAATTTAATTTTATTATTTTTTTATTTTCATTTTAACATTTTATTTTTTGTTTACATTTTTATTTTATTTTTTTCTTTTTATTTTTTTAA
Source organism: Zalophus californianus (assembly GCF_009762305.2). NCBI lineage: Eukaryota > Metazoa > Chordata > Mammalia > Carnivora > Otariidae > Zalophus > Zalophus californianus. The sequence continues at coordinate 36,771,003 of NC_045596.1, forward strand.
ATTTTATTATGTTATGTTAGTCACCATACATCTGCATCCCTTCTAAAATGCTTCCTTTATCTACACCAGTAGCTTAGAATCCACCTTCCTATATATGTTAAGATCATTTTTATCCCCTTCAATCAACCAGTGTAGATCCTCTTGTAGTGTAGTGTAGGACTTTAGTTTGGAACTTTACAAACTGAATAAACCTAAAGTCACCTCCAAAATTGGAAGATTCACTGTTACTTCCCTATCATCAAATATTTCAGGGTTTATACTATGTCTTATATATCTTTGTTTTATTTTATTTTACAAATATTGATATAATGCTTACTAAGTGCTAAGTCATGTTCTAAAGGTTTTACAAATGTTAGTTTTTCAATCCTTATAAGCTAAGTACCATTATTAACTTCATTTTAGAGGTAGGGCAGGGAGACACACTTGCTAAAGGCACCAGGTTAGTAAATGGCAGAATTTTGCACAGTAACAATTATAAACAATGGAATTGCAACAGCACCATAAGTCCAACTGTTGAAATTCTACCATGTAGACTGAAATTTGAACAGTCTCAGAGAATTTTACACTAAGTCTAGCAACTCTAACACTGAAATCAAGAAATAACTGTGACCAATATGGGTTATAAATGTCTGCATGGTAGATTAGAGGGTAGGGTAGGAATAGTTCAATGAAAGAGGAGGAGGAGGAACTAGATTCATAATGTTACCTGGACTCCTGGCTAAGCTTGACATGTGTATACACATACAATCTGTTAGCTAAATGTTATTGCCATCAAATAACTAAATATGGAGCATTTCCTTGAGAGAACTGATTTCTTAGTTATTAACCTTTTTGTAGCCTTAATGCCCAGAGTTAAAATAACTCCTTCAGGTATTGTTAGGGAGAATTTTGATCCATGAGGTAGATCTAAATCACATTTATAGTCACCCTGAAAGGAAAGATAAAGTAACCCTCTAGTTTTTGTTTAAAATACATATTACTTTTAAACACCACCACCAAAAAAATGACTAAATTTATTTTTCACAGATCAGTTGTCCCTACCTACTCTTTCAAATAAACAATTTGTGTGAAACTATCTTAAAGTCTATTTAAAAAAACACACACACACAATAATATTTAACAATTTAAGCACTTCATTTGTGCCAGGCCCTTTTCTAAGAGCTCTATATGATTGCCTCACTCAATTCCTATAAAAGCCCTATGAAGTAGATACGATTATTATTTCCATTTTACACATAAAGGAATTAAAACAGAATTTACATAATCAACCCAAGGTCATTTAGCTAGTCAGTGGAGCAAATTTAACCCCAAAAGTCTGACTTCAGAACTTACACTACTAACCATTAATGATAGACATTGTTGTCAGAATATGATTATAGTTGAAGAATTTGGCATTCAGAAGCCTTGTCCATATTCCTATTTTAATTTGGCAAAAGTCCCCGGAAAACTAATGAATATCAACCACAGAGGAAACCAAAGTGTGATGTCTCCCAAATACTAAGAGAAAAGGAAGACTATCATATAAAACCTCCATTGATAACTGTTAACACAGTGCTACCTGAAATTGAATGTCTATAGAAGTCATTTTAAAAGACTATTACCTTGTGGCTTATGATCACTGCCTAAGAAAAGGATAAGGTCTTCTGCTGGATTCTAAGAACCTAATAGACTTAAGTTTTTGACAAACAATTCCACATTATCAGTTTTATGTGTTTTTAAGACTCTTTTTTTTGTGTCCTTTTTAAAAATATTTTATTATGTTATGTTAGTCACCATATAATACATCATTAGTTTTTGATGTAGTGTTCCATGATTCATTGTTTTCGTATAACACCCAGTGCTCCATGAAGTATGTGCCCTTCTTAATACCCATAACTGGGCTAACCCATACCCCTACCCCCACCCCAAAACCCTCAGTTTGTTTCTCAGAGTCCATAGTCTCTCATGGAGAAAGACTATGTTTGTCTCCCCCTCCGATTCCCCCCCTTCATTTTTCCCTTCCTTCTCCTAATGTCTTCCCTGCTACTCCTTATAAGTGAAACCATATGATAATTGACTTTCTCTGCTTGACTTATTTCACTTAGCATAATCTCCTCCAGTCCCATCCATGTTGATGTAAAAGTTGGGTATTCATCCTTTCTGATGGCTGTGTAATATTCCATTGTAGATATGGACCACATCTTCTTTATCCATTCATCTGTTGAAGGGCATCTCGGCTCTTTCCACAGTTTGGCTATTGTGGACATTGCTGCTATGAACATTGGGGTGCATATGGCCCTTATTTTCACTACATCTGTGTCTTTGGGGTAAATACCCAGAAGTGCAATTGCTGGGTCATAGGGTAGCTCTATTTTTAAGTTTTTGAGGAACCTCCACACTGTTTTTCAAAGTAACTATACAAACTTGCATTCCCACCAATAGTGTAAGAGGGTTCCCCTTTCTCCACAACCTCTCCAACATTTGTTGAGTGTTGCCCTGTTCATTTTTGCCATTCTAACTGGTGTAAGCTGGTATCTCAATGTGGTTTTGATTTAAATTTCCCTGATGGCTAATGATGATGAACATTTTTTCATGTGTCTGTTAGCCATTTGCATGTTTTCTTCAGAGAAATGTCTGTTCATGTCTTCTGCCCATTTTTTGACAATCTGGATGAAATGGATGCCTTCCTGGAAACGTATAAACTGCTAAGACCGAAACAGGAAGAAATTGACAAGCTGAATAGGCCAATAACTGGTAACGAGATTGAAGCAGTGATCAAAAACCTCCCAAAAAACAAGTCCAGGGCCTGATGGATTCCCTGGGGAATTTGACCAAACATTCAAAGAAGAAATAATGCCTATTCTCCTGAAGCTGTTTCAAAAAATAGAAACAGAAGGAAAGCTTCCAGACTCATTCTATGAGGCCAGCATTACCTTAATCCCCAAACCAGGCAAAGACCCCATCAAAAAGGAGAATTTCAGACCGATATCCCTGATGAATATGGATTCCAAAATCCTCAACAAAATCCTAGCTAATAGAATCCAACAATACATTAAAAGGATCATCCACCATGACCAAGTGGGATTTATCCCCGGGATGCAAGGGTAATTCAACATTCGCAAATCAATCAATGTGATAGAACACATCAAATTTGTTTTCTTTTGGGCTAGTAGATGTCCAGGCTCTCTCTTTTACTTCACATTATCTATTCCCCTCTTGATAAGAAGCTGGAAGTTGAATCAGATAAGCAAGATCCATGTCTACCCTCTTGTTGTTGAAGGGTACCAATGCATTGTGAAGATTTTTAAAAAGTCAGGCTGAATTTGGGCTGTTTTGGGGAGCAGGGAGGTCAGGCCAAAGTTTCCACCCCTGTATTTAGGACTTTCGAGTTTCAAGGCCAGAGTTCTCCATAAACAGCCCCAGAGGACCAATGCTCAGGACCTAGTTGTTGTCCTTTCATACAAATCTTCTTATGCCATCCTGAACCGATGCAATAATAATTTATTCACATCTTTCCTCTGGAAACATGTTTAAATTGCACTTCAACCACTGCCTGATTCCAAGTTCCTACAGAGTAGCCTTGTAATAGCTCTTTTGCTTTAATACATGTGCCCATATGGTCTTTATAGGTCCAGGAAATCAAGTGTTAGGTTCTAAAGTGGAGACAGGAGCTGAATCTGAATAGAGGAAAGAACCATTAGAGAAACCCTCAGAGATGATATGGGGTTACCCAAAGGACAATAGGTACTCCATTTTCAGTTCCTGACATGTTATTGGGCTGCCCTGAAAGAAACACACAGAAATCATTACACTCTGGGAGCTAAGCAGAATTTTTGCAATGTTATATTGCTTTCATTTTATATCTCAGAAATACCTGAAATAATGTGAATTTTCGTTGGGGAATTTAAGTGTTCTTTCAGTGTTTTGACATAAGCACATGAAGGAGCCAGAGGCACCCACAACATTGACATTGAAATTCAAAGAAACAGAATGAAGAACAAACCCAGGATTTGTCTGTGGATTTCTTACTTCAGAACTCCCCCAGCCATTGGCTCCTAGACTACTTAGAAATGATGTAAACTCAGAGGGCTCTGGGATTGGAAATAAAGGATTTAAGTGTACAAGGTCTGACTGGGAATCTGGTTATGCTTATGGCATAATAAAACTAAATGAAAATTATTATTTGATTAATCAAAATTTGTGCCAACTAACAATCACTGACTACAATATTATTTTTTTTTAAGATTTTATTTAATTATTTGACAGAGAGAGCACAAGCAGGGGGAACAACAGGCTGAAGGGGAGGGAGAAGCAGGCCCCCCATGGAGCAGAGAGCCTGATATAAGGCTAGATCCCAGGACCCTGAGATCATCACCTGAGGCAAAGGCCGACGCTTACCTGACTGAGCCACCCAGGCGTCCCATACAATGCTATTCTTTAAAAGGGCAGCAATCTTACTGTTGGTGGGAATGCAAACTGGAGCAGCCACTGTGGAAAACAGTATGGAGGTTCCTCAAAAAGTTAAAAATAGTCCTACCCTATGATCCAGCAATTGCACTACTAGGTATTTACCCAAAGAATACAAAAATACTAATTCAAAGGGATACATGCACCTTGATGTTTATAATAGCCAAATAATGGAAATAGTTCAAGTGTCCATTGATAGATGAATAGATAAAGATGTGTTACATATATATAACATGCATATTGTATATATAATATATATGCATTATATATATATATAATGAAATATTATTTAGCCATAAAAAGGAATGAGATTTTGCCATTTGCAATGACATGGATGGAACTAGAGAGTATTATGCTCAGTGAAATAGGTCATTCAGAGAGGGATAAATACCATATGATTTTACTCATGTGGAATTTAAGAAATAAATAAGTAGAGGGGAAAAGAGAGAGAGGCAAACCAAGAAACAGACTCTTAACTATAGAGACCACACTGATGGTTACCAGAGGGCAGGTGGGTGGGTGGGGGGATGGGTGAAGCAGGTAATGGGGATTAAGGAGTGCACCTGTGATGAGCAGAAGGTGATGTATGGAAGTGTTAAATCAATTTATTTTACACCTGAAACTAATATTACACTGTATATTAACTACCTGGAATTTAACTAAAAACTTAAAAAAAAAAAGGGCAGCAATTTTATTCTTATTCAGACAAAGCACATCCTGAAGAAACATGAGGAAAATCTACTTAGAATGGTTGGCATTTGTCTCCTGGACATTACTAGGAAGGCTGCCAGTTTACTTACCTTCAAAAAGACAAAGACAAACTCTCGAAAGCAAATTGGTTCTTGTAATGCATTGAGATTTATTACCTAAACTCCAGTAAAGAAGATAATATAAATACTCTGCAATGAATTCATGAAAAGATAATGTTCTGTCAAATTGAAGTTATTATAATTATAATCATGTACCATTAGGAAGACATTCACAGTGTTTCAGTCATGTACTGGCTCTAGACAAAATTTAACATCAATATAACATTGTGCTATACAGCAATCATGATAATAGACATCTAATTCAGTATTAGATGGATTCACAACCATAATGAAGTAATTCCATGAACAATTAATAAAGCATATTGACCCTTGTGGCATATCAAATTCTATATATTTTACCCGAGAAATACTATTTTTAACTTAAAGTGGTAGGATGGTATTTCGACTTTGTGGAATAAAAAACATACATTATTTTAGAACATGCTGTTGAAGTGGGCATTACAAAGACAGAATTTTATATTCATTATATATAACAACTAAAACTATACTGAGACATGCTTTAATATATCTTATATTTAATCAAATATATATATTTACTCAAACTGCCATAATAAAACACCAGAGACTGGTAGCTTAAACAACAGATATTTCTTTTCTCATAGTCTGGAAGCTAAAAGTTTAAGATCACAATGCCAGCAGAGCTGGTTTCTGATGAAGCTGCCCTTCCCGGCCTGCAGAAAGCCACCTTCTCCCTTCATCTCTACTTAGCTTTTCCTTTGCGTATGCATGCAAAGAAAGAGAGAGGTCTGTTGTCTCTTCCTCTTCCTATAAGATCATTAGTCCTGTCAGACTAGGGCTCCACCCTTATGATCTCGTTTAACTTTAGTCACCTCCTTAAAGACCTTATCTCCAAATACAGTCACATTGATGCTTATGGCTAGAACATGTAAATTTTTGAGGCAATGCAATTCAGTCCATAACAAAATGTATAAACAAAAAGCACATTCCCCTTTTCACTCATTTAAAAAAAATACATTACCTTTTAAGCTTAGATATCCCCGGTTCATACCGTTAATAAGCTAGTAGAGCTAGAGAAGTATGTTGATTCTTTCATGCCACAGGGTCCTTTTGGGGCACTGTGGAAATAATAACCTAAAATGGTACTGTTTAGTTGTGAGACAATTCACCAATATCTTCCTAATAGAAAGTAAGTTAATGTGCCCATCTGAACACACATTGTATTTTATGTAGATAATTTATTTCTGTGATACCCTTGCTTTAAAAATATGTTATAATGAATGGAATTAGACATCTTGGTTCTTATTCATTGAGAAAACCAACAAGCTTCCTTAATCTTTGATATTCTTCTTCTTATTTTTTTAAAGATTGACTTATTTATTTTTAAGAGAGAGAGAGAGCGTGTGCGAGTGAGAGGGACAGAGGGAGAGGGAGAAAGAATCCCAAGCAGACTCTGCACTGAGTGCGGAGCCTGACTCTGGATTTGATCTCCTGACCCTGAGACCATGACCTGAGCCAAAACCAGGAAAGTTTAACCAACTGCACCACCCAGGCATCCCTTCTTATTATTTTTAAATTAAAAAAGACCCTGCACCAAAGTTCAATAGCAATAAGTAGCAGCGCCTGAATCCAGTTCTTTTAGAAGAACTTTTTTCTCCTAATTCCTTACTACATAGGATAAGAGTGCTATATGATTTATGAGTCCAAATAATGTTTGTTATTGCTGTTATTGTTTTTTTTTTATGAAGTTCAGGCTGAAAGAAAGAAATGTTCTGAGTAATTCAGGGTGGGATGATGTTTACTTACTTTCATATTTTGGATTTGGAAAAGCACATTTTGTCCATATGAAGAAAGAGCAATTGCATCCATAGTAGCTCAAGTGTGGGGAGAAGGATAACAGACGATTGGGGCAAGTGAAGTAAAGCAGTGTGAATTAGCACCTGCCTCCCTAGGATGTGTAAAGCAGCATAACGCAAGGTGCAGTGGGTTATTAAATAATATATTAGTAGCCACTAGTCCTCAAGTGTCAACTATATGACAGCCAGTGTTAACAGGGCGCTTTTGGCCATCGTTTTCTCATTTAATCTTTATAACTCTATGCATTGCTATCAGAATTTTCTCTTTTTTAAAAGATGAGAAGTTCAGAGAGGTTAATTAGTTACGCAGTAAGTATCCAGGTCAGCATTTATACCTAGGACCAATATTTATATCCATGTATGTTCTCTTTATGCCACAACTCCCACCCATATGCCTTCAGAAAAACAAAGTATGTTTTATAATCTCAGTTTATAGAATATTTTATATTCTAAATAATATAAAAAGAGTAAGGCAAAGGGTATGTATCCCTCCAATTGGTGTGAATAGAAGACAATCAGAAGAATGTGGTGATAGTTACCATGAGCTATGAGAACACCTAGCCAAATCTGATTGCCTACATGTATGACATGTGTATATGTGAGGCTCCATCTTGAACTAGCTGCTCTTTTTGTTCTTCATGCTTTCCAACCATCTTGGAATTCTTATTTCTTTAACCTATCTAATTCCACCAATTCTTTAAGGAACAGCCAAAGTCTAATTCTTAGGAGCTTTTGTCAAACATTTTAACCAAATGATCTCATTGCATTTATGGTCTTTACCTGGCTTTTTGGTCTTGCTAAAAACTATATGAGGTTTTCTTCTATTTTCTTGTCCAAGCATCGTTGGTCCCTCTATAGCCAGGTTTGGCACATAGCAAATGCTTAAAATCGGTTATTTGATTAATGAGTTGTCAGATCAAATATGTCTTTTAAATTATGTATGTGGTAACTGGTCCATTTGTTAGAGTAAGGAGTCAAAAGTACACATATATTCCTGTCAAACCAATATGTTCTGCATAAAACTAAACTCTGTTCCAACTCTGAGACTATTCCCAAACTCCAACAGCCATTTCAGACAAGAGAATATAGATGTCTCATTCACTCAAACAGAAATTCACTGAAAACTTCTGTCTTGAATTTAGCATAAGAAACTTATGATACAGAGATGAATCAATGAGTCCTCAATATCTATAAGGTACCTAACATAAGTCATTCACTGTACTTGTTATTAATGAAGGAACAGCCAACCAATTAAAATTATGTTTTCCCTTAACAGAACTTACATTCTAATAGGAAATGTATTTTCAATAATTACAGTAAGATATGATGGCTGTTAATGGTTAGGTGGGGTTGGGGGAGACACTTACTTCCTACTCCTAATATTTCCTTCCATGTGGACAGAACTCTAAGACAGACATAACCTCAGAATCTTCTGTCTCCTCACTCATCTGTCTCCTGAGGAGGAGGAGTAAATTTTCTAAAAGGTAAATTTTGGAGAAAAGTATTAGGTATGCATGGCCCTTAGTCCCTTCACTCTTCCTTAATTGCTCACCTACCTGAAAAGATCATGTACTCTCTTCTGCCATGTAATGGGAGGGGCCTGTGCTCCATCACTGCCAGTGACTAAAGTTCTGAAGTTCAGATTAGAAAAGCCATAGAATGGCAAATATAAGCTGCATTCTCCAATATTAACTTTATTAATAATGGAGGAGGTAATTTTGCCTCCATCAGCCATAATCTTTTATGCAATTCTCATTTGATTCAAAACTCAAGAGGGGAGGAGAGAGTTATTTGTTGGATAGCTCGAACCCCAGATAGTTATGACATAGGCAAAGCAACATATTTATGAGGGATTAAATTTAATCTAGAAAGACAGGAATGGTTGTCAAGGCAGGTGATGCTTGGACACAAGTTGGTCAGTAAAAGAGAGAAGATGAGTCTGGAACAGAGCAGGACCATCCTCTCTCATTTCTAGATGGGCACTGTCTATGGCTCTTTTCACCTCCCTTTATTTATGGCGACATATTCTCTTTTCAGACATATCAATTCCATTTTTACTCTTCAAGATCATTAGAAATGTCAAAAGAGCTAGCCTTCTTCTTGGGCTATATCCTTACTTTTCTGTTAGAGGAAAGTTTTCAATAATCCATTTAAATTATTGCCTCCTTACACATTATTTTCCATGATTTATTAATAATATTAGCTATAATTATTGAGTACTTACTGTCTGTCAGAGACCCTGCAAGAAACTTTATATACTTGATCTCATTTGATCCTTATAAAACTCTAAAAGAATGGTGTTAGTATGCCTGTGTTCAGATGAGAACATTAAGGCATACAAATTTGTCCCCAGGTCACATAGCTAGTGGGTGGCAGAGTCAGCATGGGATCTAACTGCATTATTTTTACTCCAGTGTCCATCTTAACAATCAGAGTTCATGTCCTTCGATGCTAATGTTATTTCTAAATTTTGCATTACTTGTCTTAGCTGCTGAGTATAACAAAACCATGTGAACAAATGTTTATAAGATGTCAGCAAGGGGTGCCTGGGTGGCTCAGTTGGTTAAGCGACTGCCTTCGGCTCAGGTCATGATCCCGGAGTCCGGGGATGGAGTCCCGCATCCGGCTTCCTGCTCGGCGAGGAGCCTGCTTCTCCCTCTGACCCTCCCCCCTCTCATGTACTCTCTCTCTCTCTCTCTCATTCTTGCTCTCTCAAATAAATAAATCTTTAAAAAAAAAAAGATGTCAGCAAGAAGAGAGGTGATGCAGAGCATCCAATCCATGCCACTGGCAATCCAAACTATAAGACCCTTTGATGCAGAGTAAAATGTGTGGTCTTCATATAGAGAACAATGTAGATTCACTCAAACCCAAACAGAATTAGCTTTAATAAAGTATCACATAATTTTGGAAATATATTTACCTATAGGTCAATGTACAATGTGATGCCTAAATCAATATATTCCTTCCTGAGACTTTCTCATGAACAATTTTTGAACCACAGAGACACACACTTTGAATTAATTAAGTTCAATTCAACAACAATTTATTAAGCACTAACAATATGCAAGGCATTGTGCCAGGAACAATAGAGAATGCAAATTCTATCTTCAAGGCCATCACAGTGCCTTATGATTCCTTATTGTCACTTTTATTCACAGAAGTAATTTTATTGTTTTCTAAGTGAGCTTCCTGTTTTCCTTCTCCTATTTGTTTTGTTGCCCAATATAAATGAGAGACGGTTTCCTTCATAAACCATATTTTTATTGCTTTGCACCATAGCAAAGAAAAAAAGACAGGTGAATAAGAGTTTTCTCTTTCTAACTAAAATTTTAAATAGCACCTAGAACACTGTCATCATAAAAAAAATAATTGATTGTGGTACTGGTGCCAGCATTTATTTCCTTGTCACTTTATTTGATTGAAGGCATTGCAGTGAATGAGAGCTCTACCCATTCTAAATATCACAAATAGGCTGACAAATATCCGCCTATATTCTAAAGCCTTTCTGAGACATGTATAGCTATCTGCTTCAAATTAACCACACCCGTAGACAACTGATGCACCATCCCACTCCTCAGGGGCAGAGAGTATAAAAGGAGAGGTCAGGAAGAATGAGAGCACACTTAGGAAAAACCGTCCTAGCAGAAAGCAGGATTTTGTGAAAGGCACCTCCACCTTTTTACAGAGGCAACTTATTATAAGTTTTTGGAATGCAAACTAGAAGTTTGCCTTCTATTTCTTAGTATGTCACGTGATAGTCAAGGTATACACCCCATAGACGTCAAGTGAAAACCACTTCTTACTGATTGATTCTGGGTGTCCTTAACTATGGCCTCGATCTTCCACGTTTCAATCTATACTGATAAGATGTTAATTGAAGATGAAAATACAACTCTTTTACGGAAGGTATGCAGAGAATGAGAAATAGAAGAATTGAGAAAGTCTTTTCACCAGCTCAGTGAGTCGAGATCAGAGAGAGAAAAATAAAGAATGGTGTTCTGAATCAGCTTGTCTTTCTGTAATTACAACAATCACTTTCAAGAACTGTCTGGATATTAAAGTAGTAAAACTAAAATCAATCTAATTATCCATACTGAACCTTCCTTCCATCAATTCCCATTACAGAAGAAACAAAATTGGCCATTACTTACCACTTCAATATTAATGCCGGCTGTAGCCCCACTGAGAGGTACTTAGATGCACACCATTTGTAAGAAATCTGAAAGTGATTCCTTTGACTATTAGCACATGTATAGCAAGAGAAAAGAGATGGGGAGAAATTACTAATTCGTTTTTTTTCTTTCAACAAATAAGCACTGGGCTTATCCCTGGGACTATAAACATGTATAAGATGTTATTTCTTTATTCAAGGAATTCAGAGTCTGGTTGGGGAGACAAACACATAAATAGATAATAATGAAACAATGTGATAAAAGCAATGATAAAGAGATTCACATAATGCTGAGAACCAGAAACTAGTCATGTCAGGATGTTTGTAAAAGACACGGAGAAGGATGTTAGTTGGGGAAGCAGATGAGCTTTTTTCTTGGGAGGAATTGGAGGGAGGAAGAGAACATTTCCTCTAGAAATGCCTGAATTAAAACATGGAGGTCAGAAATGCTGGGAGGTCAATAAGCAGCCACAAGCAATTTGCATTCTATAACATGGTAAACCAGGCAGAGACTGTCAAAGAAGCAATGAGGGAGTAAGGAATATTCTGTGTCTCATGTTAAAGCAGAAATTTTGCCTAATAAGAAATGGGGGAGTCAAATGTTTGCAAGTAATGGAGCTAGGCTGTAGGATCTGTGTGCTGTATCATTCTACTGCCCTTCCAGATCCATTCTCCACCTTCCTCAATTCTGTGCTCTGCCCTGGAGACAAACCAGTACAGACTACATCAAAGAGTTCTCACGCCTTCTGATTTCCAGGTGGGTTTGGCTAATAGGGAGCCTGGGTCAGGAGATCAGAGAGGGAGTGGAAGGGAGGACAGTGTATTTATCTGGTATGATCTGAACATGCCTTGGTTTGGGGCGTCCCTTGATTAATAAAAGAGCTCTACCTCTTTCAAATTAGCCCTCGCTACCCACTTAATTTTCCCATATACCAGTAACCACTTGCTCACTTCATCTAATGGAATCTAAGGTGATAACAATTTGGCCATATTACTACAACATCTATTGTGGTTGTTCTTACACACAAACCCATGGAAACTGTCTCTTTGGGAATAAAGTTTCCTTGAATATCTTATTCTGAAAATGTCCTTTGTTTCCTACTGAGACCTGAGCTGATACACTTTGCATTTAGGCCAGCCACACTGGAGGCTCTAAAGGATATGGCGGCCCAGCTGAGACACGGTGAAGGACTAAACTGTATTAATGAAAATTGAGATAAGGAAGCAGGAAAAATGTTTGAGAAATACTTGGAGGTAAAATCTGTAGAAGGTATTGATTGATTGGGTAGGGAAGGGAGTGAAAGACAGGGGGAAATCAATTTCCCAATTTTCCAACTTTCAAATATTTAATTTCAGTGACATGCTGGATGATGGTTCTACCTATGAAGACTGTAGATGAAGGAGCAGGTTTGTGGGTGAAGATGCTATGTTCACTTTTACAGGTGTTGACCTTGAGGTGCCTAGGTCTGCTAAATATATGAAAATAAATGGCCAGGACTAAAATAATAGCTTTGAAAGTTGTCAACATATCAGTATGTGGTACATAAACCATGAGACTAAGAACAGTGAGCTGGGAAAGAAACTCCAGAGAGGGCCAATATTAAAGGAAATTGTTCTCAAATTTTAATACTTGTTAAGTTTCAGTCAGTAAGCTTGTTAAAATGCACAATCCAGAGTCTATAGTATAATGACTGATTCAATAGGTACAGTGGTGGATTCAGAGTTTGTGGGTTCCAAATACAAATCCTAAGTGATTCTGATTACATATTTTGCAGACCACACTTAAAGATACTCATTAGAGGAAGAAATGTTCATAAAAGAGAGAAAAGAAAGAAATAGCCAGAGTATATAGAGAAATTCTAAAACTCAACAATAAAAACAAACAACTCCATTCAAAAATGCCCCAAAGCATTTGGGGTGCCTGGGTGGCTCAGCCGGTTAAGGCTCTGACTCTTGATTTCAGCTCAGGTCATGATCTCAGGGTTGTGGGATCAATCCCTGTGTCAGGCTCTGCACTGGGCATGAAGCCTGCTTAAGAGTGTTTCCCTCTGCACTTCCCCCACTCTAAAAAAAAAGAAAAAAAATGGCCAAAGTATTTGAATAGACATTTCTCCAATGAAGATATATGAATGGCTGATTAGCACACAAAAAAATGCTCGGCATTGAAATGCAAATCAAAACCACAAGACACCACCTCATACACGTTAGGATGGCTACTATCAGAAAACAGAAAATAGCAAATGTTGACAAGGACATGGAGAAATTGGAACCCTTATGCATTGTTGGTGGGAATGTAAAGTGGCACAGTCATGAGGAAAATAATATGGTAGTTCTTTAAAAACTTAAAAATAAAGCTATTATATGATCCAGCAGCATTATGCATAATGGGTAAAATGTGGACGCAATTCAAGTGTCCATTGACAGATGAATGGGTAAGAATATGGTGTATACATTTATATACAATAAAATATTATTCAGCCTTAAAATGGAAGGAAATTCTGACACATTACAACATGGATGAATCTCAAAAACATTCTGCTAAGTGAAATAAGTCAGTCATGAAAAGACAAATATTGTAAGATTCCACTTATAAGAGGTACTTAGGGTAGTCAAAATCATACAGAGAAAGTAGACAGTGGTTGCCAAGTGATGGGGGAGTAGATGGAGAATTATTATTTAATGGGTATGGAGTTCAGTTTTGCAAAATGAAAAGAATCCTGGAGATGGGTGGTGCTGATAGTTGCACAGTAATGCAACTTAATACCATTGAACTATCCACTTAAAAATGGTTAAGATGGGGGCACCTGTGCAGCTCAGTCGGTTGAGCATCTGACACTTGATCTCAGCTCAGGTCTTGATCTCAGGGCTCTATGCTGGCCATAGATAATACTTAAAAAAAAAAAAAAGATTAAGATGGTAAACACTATGTTACAGATATTTTATCAAAAAAATTAAAAATTAAATTATAGAATAAAAATAAATACACCATTTTCTCCAAGAGGAAAAAAAGAGAGAGGGAAATGGTCAAAGTATGAAAACAAGGAGAATTTCAATCTGGAGAGAGCAAGCATCAATATCAAATGAAGTAGACGACCATATGCTACAAATGACTTATTTCACTAAGAAAATTACATTCTGAAAGGAAATGTCTCTAAATTTCAATACAGTTTCTGTATATTTTCCCAGTAAAACCTTGTGCCCTCATTTAAGTAAAAACACAATGTTAAATATTGCTGATATTCCCCCAAATTACATTTATCCACTAAAAAATTGCATCTCTGTTCTTTATGAGTGAGGTATTCACTGATTTTGGAAATATGCAGAGAGGAAACATTTTCTTAATACAAAATAAAGCACCAAAACATAAAACAGGCTAAAGGTTATAGAATTACTGGCTGTCTGCCTTCTCCACAGGCCACATTCCCCCTGAGCAGAATATGAAAGTAACAAATAAATAACCATAATCAAAACCTTAGGCCTGTTTTCCAGAGACATACCAGGTTGGCATTAGGCAGATGTGGTTTTAGACTGGTTTGGTAGTCTCTTAATACCTTGGAACAGCAAGGTTTCTTGAGAAACATCCTGAATTCCCACTTATTTCACTTTAAGCACTCCCTAAATCCACAAGTTAGAGTTGCCATTTCTCAGAATCAATCTGAAGCATAGAGATGCAATGTATTATTGGGAACATTTAGTTCTTCCAGAGGCACTTAGCTTTCTGCATGCTCACAGATCCACTTCCTTTGGGCCTTCAAGTGATAATTACCCCTCCTGTATACAGCTTCATTTTTTCCAGTCCTCAAATATTTGAAAGTGACTACTTCTTAAAAATACATCTTGCTCTTTTCAGAACAAGATAATGTGCACAATCAAATAGCAAACCTTAATTTTTTAGATGCAAATAATGGTGAGGATTATCAAAAAAATGGCTATATTCCACTAATTTTATTTGGCTTTTAAGCTTCCAGGAAAGTGCAAATTTATCTCCCTAATTATGCTTATCCTGGACAAATCCGCATAAGTTAATGCTTATGCAGATTTCTCTCCTTGGAAACAAATGGCACATTCCGATAGCCACCACCATTTCCACTTCTTCACTACTCCTGAGGTTGCTTTCTCCCATGGTGTCCTTTACTCATTTCACATTGCCTATTTTCATAATCTGTCCATTCTGACTGTACTTACTTATTCTCCCTTAAAGCTTGGACCATATCATTGTAAAGCTGTTCCCTAAAGAGCTTGGCCACTATAATATTCTTTTCCACTACCATGTCAATCTTTCTTCCAGTAGTAATTGTTACAAATAGCATATGTTGGTTGGATGCCCTGAGAATTTAAACTATATTTGAAATTTCATAGGTAGTATAGATAGTGGTAAAGTGGTATTGTGACATTGAAGCTCGGTTTGGTAATTATCTGAACTCACTGGTTCTTGTTTTTTTTGTCTGTAAAATAGCGACAGTAGAGGACTTCCAGCTAGCTGCACAATTCTCTAATTTCAAATCTCTCTAGCCATCCTCCAAAACTATACAGATAAGCAAAAAAACTTCTTTCAACATAACAAACGTAAAATTAACTATAAATAAAAAAGAAATTAAACTACGGGGCCCCTGGTGGCTCAGCCATTAAGCGTCTGCCTTCGGCTCAGGTCCTGATCCAGGCATCCTGGGATCGAGCCCCGCATCGGGCTCCCTGCTCGGCGGGAAGCCTGCTTCTCCCTCTCCCACTCGCCCTGCTTGTGTTCCCTCTCTCGCTGTGTCTCTCTCTATCAAATAAATTAATAAAATCTTTAAAAAAAGAAATTAAACTAAATTAAATTAATATCAATTCCTAGCATACCTATTTAGGAAGCCCCTGATGCAAGTCTTTGGAGAAAGGTAGGGAAACCTAGAAGAACTGTGCTAAATAGAGAACAAATGTTTGAGATAAAATCACTCACAGAAAAAGAAAATCTTTCTTACATGCAAAAATACTGAAAACGAGTCCTAGTACATCAGACCACTGACTATGGGTAAGTGCTTTAAAAGTGCACACAGGATTCAAGGAATCAGTCTGGGAAAGATGATAATTCTAGGGAGTTACAGGTAAAACTGAAGGGAGAGATACTCTTTGAAGAATGTGTGATGATGGGTAAAAGAAGCAAGAGGGGAAATTTTTAGTCCTTCAAAACAAAAGTAAAGCAAATATTTCAAAAGAAACAACTCTCTCATTGACAAAAAACAAAAAACAAACAAAACAAAAAAAATCTAGTAAAGAGACCACAATCTTTTAATTTGACAGAATGTGTTCTTGAATTACAATTGCATAAGCAAGCCCAAACTACAACACCAGTCCAAGAAATACAGACATGCAAAACCTATTTATTATACAAAGCTAGTACTAAAAAGGGTAATGATTTTTACAATGGGAATTAAACAATTCTCCTAGTGAGCAACCCCCCCCCACCACAAAAAAAGAAGTAGAAGAAAACTGTAAAACAACACTCTGCACTGAAATAGTCTTAAAAGAGCAGCTGGGGATAGCAAACTAAAACACATTGAATCATAAATTCAAAAATCAAAAATACAAACATATAGAAAGCAACAAGAAATGAAATGAGAAATGATTGAACACAGGAAGGAAATGGGAGACAAAGACAATATATCATAAAAATGATGAAATAATTGTAAGATGCTCAAAGAAGAACAAATTCAAAGAAAATTTAATATTAGTCATTGAATAAAAGGAAGAAGAGTCAAAAGGATAAAAATGATATAGGAAAATAAGATAAAAAACAGAAGAGAAACAGAAAAAAAGCAAGAAGACATCAAAGAAAATTCAACAGATATAGAGATTGCCTGGTCAATAAATATATATTTATAATTATATATATTAATCATATAATATATATTAACTATGGTATATATTATTTAAAATTTTTAGCTTCAGACAAACAAAACAACTAAGCAGAACTAGGATTTAAAAATATAATCCAGCAAGATGGTGGAGTAGGATACCTAAATTACATCTGGTCCCAGGAATTCAGTTAGGTAGGGATCAAACCATTCTGAATACCTACGAACTCAACGGGAGACAGAAGAAAAGAATACCAGCAACTCTCCGAACAGAAAAGCAACGACTTTCTGGAAGGTAGGACATGCGAAGAAGTGAATCCGAGGTGATATTTGGGAAGAGAGACGGCGGGGGAGGGGTCTCCGTCTACCGGCAAGTGACAGAGCCGCAGAGCACAAAATCAGAACTCTTTTTTTTTTATCTTCACGGTATTTATTTATTTTTTTATTTTTATTTTTTTATTCCAGATTGGGAGTTCTTTTTCTTTTTAAATTTTATTATGTTATGTTAGTCACCATACAATACATCATTAGTTTTTGATGTTGAGATCCACGATCCATTGTTTTCATAAAACACCTAGTGCTCCTTGCAGTATGTGCCCTCCTTTATACCCATCACTGGGCTAACCCATCCCCCCCCACCCCTCTAAAACCTGTTTGTCTCCCAGAGTCCATAGTCTCTCACGGTTCGTCTCTCCCTCTGATTCCCCCCCCCTCATTTTTCCCTTCCTTCTCCTAATGTCCTCCCTGCTATTCCTTATGTTCCACAAATAAGTGAAACCATATGATAATTGACTTTCTCTGCTTGACTTATTTCACTTAGCATAATCTCCTCCAGTCCCATCCATGTTGATGTAAAAGTTGGGTATTCATCCTTTCTGATGGCTGAGTCATATTCCATTGTAGATATGGACCACATCTTCTTTAACCATTCATCTGTTGAAGGGCATCTCAGCTCTTTCCACAGTTTGGCTATTGTGGACATTGCTGCTATGAACATTGGGGTGCATATGGCCCTTATTTTCACTACATCTGTGTCTTTGGGGTAAATACCCAGAAGTGCAATTGCTGGATCATAGGAGAGCTCTATTTTTAAATTTTTGAGGAACCTCCACACTGTTTTCCAAAGTGGCTGTACCAACTTGCATTCCCACCAATAGTGTAAGAGGATTCCCCTTTCTCCACAACCTCTCCAACATTTGTTGTTTCTTCCCTGTCCATTTTTGCC
Source organism: Zalophus californianus (assembly GCF_009762305.2). Classification (NCBI taxonomy): domain Eukaryota; kingdom Metazoa; phylum Chordata; class Mammalia; order Carnivora; family Otariidae; genus Zalophus; species Zalophus californianus. The sequence continues at coordinate 36,789,326 of NC_045596.1, forward strand.
ATTCTAACTGGTGTAAGGTGGTATCTCAATGTGGTTTTGATTTGAATTTCCCTGATGGCTAATGATGATGAACATTTTTCATGTGTCTGTTAGCCATTTGTATGTCTTCTTCAGAGAAGTGTCTTTTCATATCTTCTGCCCACTTTTTGACTGGATTATTTGTTTTTTGGGTGTTGAGTTTGAGAAGTTCTTTATAGATCTTGGATACCAGCCCTTTAGCTGTAGTGTCATTTGCAAATATCTTCTCCTATTCCGTGGGTTGCCTCTTTGTTTTGTTGACTGTTTCCTTTGCTGTGCAGAAGCTTTTTATCTTGATGAAGTCCCAAAAGTTCACTTTTGCTTTTGTTTCACTAGCCTTTGGAGATGTATCTTGAAAGAAGTCGCTGTGGGCGATGTCAAAGAGGTTACTGCCTGTGTTCTCCTCTAGGATTTTGATGGATTCCTGTCTCACATTGAGGTCTTTCATCCACTTTGAGTTTATCTTTGTGAATGGTGTTAGAGAATGGTTGAGTTTCATTCTTCTGCATGTGGCTGTCCAATTTTCCCAGCACCATTTATTGAAGAGCCTGTCTTTTTTCCATTGCATGTTTTTTCCTGCTTTGTCAAAGCTTATTTGAGGGCGCCTGGGTGGCTCAGTGGGTTGAGCGACTGCCTTCGGCTCAGGTCATGATCCTGGAGTCCCGGGATCGAGTCCCGCATCGGGCTCCCTGCTCGGCGGGGAGTCTGCTTCTCCCTCTGACCCTCTTCCCTCTCGTGCTCTCTATCTCTCATTCTCTCTCAAATAAATAAATAAAATCTTAAAAAAAAAAGAAAAAAAAAAAAAGCTTATTTGACCATAGAGTTGAGGGTCCATATCCGGGTTCTCTATTCTGTTCCGTTCTATACACGTTGTCAATTTCTTCCTGTTTCAGTCTTGGCAGCTTATAGGTTTCTAGGAAGGCCTCCATTTCATCCAGATTGCTCAGCTTATTGGCATATAGTTGTTGATAATAATTTCTAATAATTGTTTCTATTTCCTTGGTGTTAGTCATGATCGCTCCCCTTTCATTCATGTTTTTATTAATTTGGGTCCTTTCTCTTTTCTTTTGGATAAGTCTGGCCAGTGGTTTATCGAGCTTATTAATTCTTTCAAAGAACAAACTCCTAGTTTTGTTGGTCTGATCTATTGTGTTTCTGGTTTCTAATTCATTGATCTCTGCTCTGATTTTAATTATTTCTCTTCTAATGCGTGGCTTAGGCATCGTTTGTTGCTTTTTCTCTAGTTCTTTGAGGTGTAGAGTTAGTTGGTGAATTTGGGATTTTTCTATTTTTTTGAGTGAGGCTTGGATGGCTATGTATTTCCCCCTTAGGACCACCTTTGCAGTATCCCATAGGTTTTGGACCGATGTGTTTTGTTCTTATTGATTTCCATGAATTGTTTAAGTTCTCCTTTGATTTCCTGGTTGACCCAAACATTCTTGAGCAGAGTGGTCTTTAGCTTCCAAGTGTTTGAATTTCTGCCAAATTTTTTCTTGTGATTGAGTTACAGTTTTAAAGCATTGTTTTCTGAAAATATGCAGGAAATAATCTGAATCTTTTGGTATTGGTTGAGACCTGATTTGTGACCCAGTATGTGGTTTATTCTGGAGAAAGTTCCATGTGTGCTCGAGAAGAATGAGTATTCTGTTGTTTTAGGGTGGAATGTTCTGTATATATCTATGAGGTCCATCTGGTCCAGTGTATCATCAAAGCTCTTGTTTTCTTGTTGATTTTCTGCTTAGATGATCTGTCCATTGCTGAGAGTGCAGTATTGAGGTCTCCTACAATTAATGTATTGTTATCAATATCACTCTTTATTTTGGTTAACAATTGGTTTATGTAGATGGCTGCTCCCATGTTGGGGGCATAGATATTTACAACTGTTAGATCTTGCTGGATAGACCCTTTAAGAACGATATAGTGTCCTTCTGTGTCTCTAATTACAGACTTTAGTTTAAAATCTAATTTGTCTGATATAAAAATTGCTACCCCAGCTTTCTTTTGAGGTCTGCTGGCATGGAGGATGGATCTCCATCCCTTCACTTTCAGTCTGGATGTATCTTTAGCTTCAAAATGAGTCTCTTTTGGACAGCATATGGTTGGGTCCTGTCTTTTTATCCAATCTGCAACCCTCTGCCGTTTTATGGGAGCATTTAGGCCATTCACACTGAGAGTGATTATTGAAAGATATGAATTGATTGTCATCATGTTGCCTGTGAAGACGTTGTTTTTGTAGATTGTCCCTGTAAATTTCTGTTGTATATCACTCTTGGGGTCTTTCTCCTTTCATGGAACCCCCCTTAATATTTCTTGCAGGGCCGGCTTAGTGGTCACATATTCTTTCAGTTTCTGCCAGTCGTGGAAGCTTGGCATCTCTCCATCCATTCTAAATGACAGTTTTGCCAGATAAAGTATCCTTGGCTGCATGTTCTTCTCATTTCTTACCCTGAATATGTCTTGTCATGTCTTTCTGGCTTGCCAGGACTCTGTGGATGGGTCTGATGTTATTCTGATGTTCCTCCCTCTATACGTAAGGAATCTCTTCCCCCTAACTGCCCTTCAGTTGGTTTCCTTGGTTCTAAGATTTGCACGTTTTACTATTTTTTAAAAAAGATTTTTATTTATTTATTTGACAGAGAGAGACACAGCGAGAGAGGGAACACAAGCAGGGGGATTGGGAGAGGGAGAAGCAGGCTTCCTGTTGAGCGGGGAGCCCAATGCAGGCCTTGATCCCAGGACTCTGGGACCATGACCTGAGCCGAAGGCAGACACCTAATGACTGAGCCACCCAGGCACCCCGCACGTTTTACTATTACATGCCGGGGTGTTGGCCTGTTTTCCTTGATCTTGGGAGGGGTCCTCTCTGCCTCTAGGACGCGAATGTTTGTTTCATTCCCTAGATTAGGGAAGTTCTCAGGTACGATTTGCTCAAATACATCTTCTAGTCCTGTCTCTCTCTCCACTGCCTCCGGGATTCCAATTATTCTGACATTGGAACGCTTCAGGTGTCACTTATTTCTCTCAATCTATTTTCATGGATTCTGAGTTGTTTTTCCCTGGCCTCCTCTTTTCCCTTTTTATCTATTATATTGTCTTCCAGGGCACTTATTCATTCTTCTGCCTCACTTACCCTAGCTGTTAGATTATCTAGATTGGATTGGATCTCATTGATAACATTTTCAAGCTCTGCCAATTCAGCTTTCATTTCTGCCCTTAGAGACTCTCTGTTGCCATTAATTGATTTCTCCATTCTAGCCACTGTCTTCACAATTGCTAGCCTGAATTCCATCTCCGACATCTTGGTTATATCTGCATCCATTTGTAAATCTGCAGCATAAGTCATAATCTCTGAGTCTTTTCTATTTTGGGGTTCCTCCTCCTAGTCATTCTGTTGATGGGTGTTTGAGGGAATGTATAGAGTCCAAATTATTGACCAGAACTCAAGCAAGATGCAGCTGTTTTCTCGGGACCTTAGGTTTGCTGGCCTCTTGTTTTCCCAGCCAGTCTTCTAGGGGAGGCGCCTGTCACGCTGTTACTCAGGCAACCCTGTTTGGGCAGATTTGCTCTGTCCCTTGTTGTGGGGGATGGGCTCAGTGGGAATCAGTTTTGTGGGCTTTTGTTCTCTGGTGGCTTTCCCTGGTGGCTTTCTGTGTCTCTTCTGTGAGTCAGAGCAGAAGAAACCATTTCCAACCCTCTGCCTCAGAGCAGAGAGACCACAGTCTGTTCTTCAGTGAGCTCTCCAGGCCACAGTGTCTCCATTTCTGTCCGTGCTGCTATAAACTGCAGTGTCCTGGTCTGTTTGCCCCTCCGCAGCACCCCTAGTCCTGCCTTCCGGTTGGGGCATGTCTCTGCCTTTTGTGCTTCTAAAACTGCCAGGCACTCCCAGTTCGCACATGCGACCCCGCCGCTCAGGGTTTCCACCCCAGGGGCTGCCCTAAAGTCCTTTCCCCGCCGCTACCGATCTGCGAGTCTCTGCCCTATTCCCAGCGAGTGAGGCTGGCCCTTACTGGCAGTGTAGGGTCCCAATGGCCAGGCTCCCTCCCGCTGCCGTTTATCCTCCGATATCTGCCCACAGAATCATGGCTCCCCGCTTTGTACCTTGAAACCAACCGCTTGCAATATTCTGTTTGTAGAGATCCAGATCTTCTTACATCTCAGGCTGGTTTTGTAGGTTCTCGAGTGGTTTGATAGATATCCAGCTCAATGCCAGGGACCAGTTGAAATAGGGTCCCCTACTCTTCCTCTATCTTTCCTTCTCCCAAATCGGAACTTTTAGAAGTCTGCTCCGTTGAGGGACGTTGCTCCATTGGCTTAGCGGCAAGTGGAACCCTCGCTGGGACAATGTGGTCTCAGGACCCTCGGGGTCACAGAAATACTAGGGGTGCCTGAGTGCAGCAGAGTTCCCAGGTATCAGAGCAGGGAAGCCAACTGCAGAGACAGAGCTGAGGCACGGGCTCTCAGCTCGGAGTTGCCATAAACCGTGATCTGAGGCACAGTTGGGCCACTGCTCTTCCAGCAGGGACCCAAGAATTGCAGATCCAGGGAGACTCCCCTTCCTCCCCCAGGAGGCACAGCATGGGATCGCACCACAGGGGTCTGCTGGGTTTGGAGACTCCACACGGGGTTGGGTGCCAGAGATAGAAATGCTGGTCACAGGCTGGGTGAGCATAGAGTGCGGCCAGAGACCAGGGAGACGGGAGTGATTGACTGCTTTTTTCTGGGGGCTCACTGAGGAGTGGCGCCCCAGGTCTCGGCTCCTCCGGGGCAGAGATTGGGAGGACGCCGTTGTCAGTCTCGTCCTCCAGATGGAAAGCTTGCAGGGAATAAAAGCTCCTGAGAGCAAACTGGAGCAGAAGACTTAGCCTGGACCCCACAAGGGTGGTGCAATTCTGCCTCCGGCAAAGATATTTGGGAACCACAGCAACAGGACCTTCCCCCAGAAGATCAGCAAGAACAGCCAGCCAAGACCAAGTTTACCGATCAAAGAGAACGGCAGAACACCGGCACTAAGGGAATACTGCACACAGAATTCATGGCATTTTCCCCCATTATTTTTAGTCTTTCAAAGTTAGTTTTTTAAATTTTCTTTATTTTTTTCTTTTTCTATTTTTTTTTGAATTTTTCTTTTTCCCTTTTTCAACCACATCTTATCAATCCTTTTTTAAAATTTTCTTTTAATTTTTCATTTTTAGAGCCATATTCTATCCCTTCATTGTAGTTAACCTTATTTTGTGTGTGTGTGTGTGTGTGTGTGTGTGTGTGTGTGTGTGTGTATATATATAAGTTGTTCTCTCTTTAAAATTTTGGGATACAGTTTCTTCTAACAGATCAAAATATACCCTAAATCTCTAGTGTATAGCTTTGTTCTAGTCTCCTGCCTGATCACATTCTCTCTTTTTTCTTTTTTAATTTCTCTTCTTTTTTTTTCAACCAACTTCTTATCAATTCCTTTTATAAAATCTTTTATAATTTTCATCTTTACAGTCATATTCCATCTCTTCATCATTTTTACCCTTATTTTTGTACATATATAAGTTATTCTTTCTTTAAAATTTTGGGAGGCAGTTTCCTCTAACAGACTAAAATACGCCCCAGATCTAGTATGTGGCACTTATCTATTCACAAGCCTGATCGTATTTGATCATATTCTTTTTACTTCCCCTGTCTTTCCCCACCAGTTTCGGGTCTCTTCTGATATGTTTAGTGCATATTTTTCTGGGGTCATTGCTACCTTGTTAGCATTTTGTTCTCTCATTCATCTATTCTCCTCTGGACAAAAAAAGGAACAAGAGGCGATACTGACTGCCAGGGACCTAATCAATAGAGACATTAGTAAGGTGTTGGAACTAGAGTTGAGAACAACGATTATAAGGATACTACTTGAGCTTGAAAAAGTATGGAAGATACTAGAGAATCCTTTTCTGGAGAAATAAAAGAACTAAAATATAACCAAGTCAAAATCAAAAAGGCTATTAATGAGGTACAATCAAAAATGGAGGTTCTAACTGCTAGGATAAATGAGGCAGAAGAGAGAATTAGTGATATAGAAGACCAAATGATGGAGAATAAAGAAGCTGAGAAAAGGAAAGATTAACAACTACTGGATCACGAGGGCAGAATTCGAGACACAAGTGATACCATAAGACAAAACAATATTAGAATAATTGGGATACCAGAAGAAGAGGAAGAAAGAGAGAGAGGGGCAGAAGTTATATTGGAGTAAATTATAGCAAACTTCCCTAATATGGGGAAGGAAACAGGCATCAAAATCCAGGAGGCATAGAGAAACCCCTCAAAATAAAAAAAAAATAGGTCAACACCCCAACATCTAATAGTAAAACTTACAAGTCTCAGAGACAAAGAGAAAATCCTGAAAGCAGCTCAGGACAAGAGGTCTGTAATCTACAATGGTAGAAACATTAGATTGGCAACAGACCTATCCACAGAGACCTGGCAGGCCAGAAAGGACTGGCATGACATATTCAGAGCACTAAATGAGAAAAATATGCAGCCAAGAATACTATATCCAGCTAGGCTGTCATTGAAAATAGAAAGAAAGATAAAAAGCTTCCAGGACAAACATCTAAAAAATCTAAATCTAAAAAACTTTGCAGACACCAAACCAGCCCTATAAGAAATATTGAAAGGGATCCTCTAAGCAAAGAGACAGCCTAAAAGTAACATTGACCAGAAAGGAGCAGAGACAATATACAGTAACAGTCACCTTACATTCAATACAATGGCACTAAATTCATATCTTTCAATAGTTATCCTGAAGGTAAATGGGCTAAACGTCCCAATCAAAAGACACAGGGTATCAGATTGGATTAAAAATCAAGACCCATCGATATACTGTCTGCAAGAGACTCATTTTAGACCCAAAGACACCTCCAGATTGAAAGTGAGGGGGTGGAAAACCATTTACCATGCTAATGGGCATCAAAAGAAAGCTGGGGTGGCAATCCTTGTATCAGACAAATTAGATTTTAAACCAAAGACTATAATAAGAGATGAGGAAGGACAGTATAACCTACTTAAAAGGTCTATCCAACAAGAAGATCTAACAATTTTAAATATATATGCCCCTAACACAGGAGCAGCCAATTATATAAGCCAATAACAAAATCAAAGAAGCACATCGACAACAATATAATAATAGTAGGGCACTTTAACAGCCCCCTCACTGAAATGGACAGATTATCTAAGCAAAAGATCAACAAGGAAATAAAGGCTTTAAATTAAAGGCTGGACCAGACAGTCTTCACAGATATATTCAGAACATTCCATCCAAAAGCAACAGAATACACATTTTTCTCTCATGCCCATGGAACATTCTCCAGAATAGATCACAGCCTAGGTCACAAATCAGGTCTCAACCAGTACTAAAGGATTGGGATCATTCCCTGCATATTTTCAGACCACAGTGCTTGGAAACTAGAACTCAGTCACAAGAGGAAAGTTGGAAAGAACTCAAATACATGGAGGCTAAAGAGCATCCTACTAAAGAATGAATGGGTCTACCAGGAAATTAAAAAATTTTAAAAATTCCTAGAAACAAATGCAAATGAGAACACAACTGTTCAGGAATTCAGTAAAGTGGCAGGATATAAAATCAATGCACAGAAATCAGTTGCATTTCTATATGCCAACAATAAGACAGAAGAAAGAGAAATTAAGGAGTCGATCCCATTTACAATTGTATCCAAGACCTTAAGATACCTAGGAATAAATCTAACCAAAAAGGCAAAGAATCTGTACTCAGAAAACTATAAAATATTCATGAAAGAAATTGAGGAAGACACAAAGAAATGGAAAAATGTTCCATACTCATGGATTAGAAGAACAAATATTGTGAAGATGTCAATGCTACCTAGAGCAATCTACACATTTATTGCAATCCCTATCAAAATACTATCAACTTTTTTTCAAAGAAATGGAACAAATAATCCTAAAATTTGTATGGAACCAGAAAAGACCCTGAATAGCCAGAGGCATGTTGAAAAACAAAACAAAGCTGGTGGCATCACAATTCCGAACTTCAAGCTCTATTACAAAGCTTATAATCATCAAGGCAGCATGGTACTGGCACAAAAGCAGACACATCGATCAATGGAACAGAATAGAGAGCCCAGAAATGGACCCTCAACTCTATGGTCAACTAGTCTTCGACAAAGCAGAAAGGAATGTCCAACGCAAAAAAGAGTCTCTTCAACAAACGGTGTTGGGAAAATTGAACAGACACATGCAGAAGAATGACTGGACCATTTCCTTACACCACACACAAAAATAGACTCAAATGGATGAAAGACCTAAATGTGAGATCAAATCCTAGAGGAAAACACAGGCAGCAACCTCTTCGACCTCAGCTGCAACAACTTCTTTCTAGAAACATTGCCAAAGGCAAGGGAAGCCAGGGCAAAAATGAACTATTGGGACTTCATCAAGATAAAAAGCTTTTGCACAGCAAAGGAAACAGTCAATACCAAAAGACAACTGACAGAATGGGAGAAGATATTTGCAAATGCCATATCAGATAAAGGGCTAGTATCCAAAATCTATAAAGAACAAACTCAACACCCAAAGAACAAATAATCCAGTCAATAAATGGGCAGAAGACATGTACAGCATTTTTCCAAAGAAGACATCCAAATGGCCAACAGACACATGAAAAAGTACACAACATCACTCAGCATCAGGGAAATCCAAATCAAAACCTCAATGAGATACCACCTCACACCAGTCAGAATGGCTAAAATGAACAAGTCAGGAAACAACAGATGTTGGCAAGGATGTGGAGAAAGGGGAACCCTCCTACACTGTTGGTGGGAATGCAAGCTGGTGCAGCCACTCTGGAAAACAGTATGGAGTTTCCTCAAAAAGTTGAAAATAGAGCTACTGTATGACCCAGCAATTGCACTACTGGGTATTTACCCCAAAGATACAAATGTAGTGATCCAAAGGGGTACCTGCACCCCAAAATTTATAGCAGCAATGTCCACAATAGCCAAACTATGGAAATAGCCAAGACGTCCACCAACAGATGAATGGATAAAGAAGATGTGGTACACACACACACACACACACACACACACACACACACACACACAATGGAATATTATGCAGCCATCAAAAAACCCCCGAAATCTTACCATTTTCAATGATGTGGATGGAACTAGAGGGTATTAAGCGAAATAAGTCAATCAGAGAAGGACAAGTATCATGATCTCACTGATACGAGGAATTCTTAATCTCAGGAAACAAACTGAGGGTTGCTGGAGTGGTGGGGGGTGGGAGGGATGGGGTGGCTGGATGATAGACATTGGGGAGGGTATGTGCTATGGTGAACACTGTGAATTGTGTAAGACTGATGAACCATAGACCTGTACCTCTGAAACAATACATTATATGTTTAAAAAAAAAGATAGTAGGGAGGAGAAAATGAAGGGGGCGAAATTGAGGAGGAGATGAACCATGAAAGACTATGGACTCTGAGAAACAAACTGAGGGTTTTAGAGGGGAGGAGAGTGGGGGAGATGGGTTAGCCCAGTGATGGGTATTAAGGAGGGCATGTATTGAATAGAGCACTGGGTGTTATATGCAAACAATGAATCATGGAACACTCAATCAAAACTAATGATGTTTAGTGACTAACCTAACATAACATAATAAAATAAAATTGAAAAAAATAAATACATAAAAGTAAAAAAATAAAAATATAATCCAAGAAAACCTTCCAGGGAAAAAAAAAAAAGACCTCAATCTACATATTGAAAGGGCCTACCAAGTTGCCTGGAAAATTTACCGGCAACAGTCTCCTCAGTGATGTATACTATTAAAATATCATAATTTAAAGATGAAAAAAATATTCTCAGTGCTCTGGCAATATTATCAAAGAATTTGCAAGGGAAGAAGAATTAGACTGGTGTTGGGAGGAAGAAATCCTCTGCTCTACAAGGTCCTTCTAGCTGAACCTAGAATCAAATTGACACGAGACAGATGAACAGGAGAAAATCAAACTTAGTAGGTGTACATATGGGGAATCCCCACAGACATGAAACTTCAAAGACCGTGAGGCAACATGAAGCTTCTATGAGCTACAGAGAGGGACAGGGTCTGAGAATACAAAGGGGAGAAAACTCATTAGCAAGAAGGTGAAAGCAGATGTTTAGAAAAAGAAGTTTGCCCTATTATTAGATCAATTCCTTAGGTAAAAAGGAGTCTCTGTTAATAGTTTTCTTCCTATTACAGGCTCTTCTTTCCTATGTAAATTTAAGCAGGTGAGGGGGAGGCAGAGAGATTTTCCTGCATCTGCTGGGTTTTGATTACTTTTAATTCAAAATAATCTTTATGCCAAAATGATCCATCTTGGGGCAGCCTGCCCTGGGCCCTTACACTGGCATCAGACTTTCAAAGCAACATTCAAAACAAAACAACAATGAAGCAGCATTTTCAAGAAAAGGTTAAAAAGTGTGAACCAAGTATTTTTATTCCCAGCTAAGCTGGCCTTCAAGTATCAAGACTATAGAGAACAGTTCTAAACATTCCGTCCCATGAGCTAGTCAGACAAATAGTAGAGACTGACCTTCATCTAACCGAGAAATAATTGGAGAAATTTTGGCAAAAGGACTGGTGGTAAACAAATTATATATTTAGTTACAGATCTAAAATGAAAACAAAGGTTGGAGACAAGATTGAAAAAATAATACGTAAATGTTGTATGCTTTGAAAAAAATATTGGAACTAAGAAAATGGGAATAGAGGACAGGGGAAAAATAAATGTTGAATAATCGTTGATTGTTGTATAGGCAACAGGTAGTTGTCACTAAAAACTGACACTAAATACCAACAACCCAGATGGCAAATGGTCATACACAAAAACAAAGTAAAGGACATTAAAACGTATAAATATAAAAGTATAAAGTGTAAGTATACAAAGTATAAAAGTATAAAAGAAACACAGAAAACATATATATATAAAATTATATGACAGTTCAGTTCAAAAATATCAGTCATATCAATAAACAAGAGTAGAACTTAACCCACATAGTAAAAGAAAATATATCAATTTGCCTCACAATGTAATACTTAATTATATGTTGTGTATAAGAGATACACCTAAAACAAAGAGATTCACAGGGTCTAAAAACAAAGTAAAAGTTAAAATTATATTAGTCAAATGGAAACAATAAGAAAACTGGAGTTTCAAAACTTATATCAAGTAAACCAAATCAAAATTCTAGCCAGAAAGAATTAAACCTGAAAAAGAACACTCTTTAATGCTGAAAGTCACAATTCACAATAAATATGTAATACTTACAAACATCTGTGTATCAAATAATCTAGCAATCAACTTTGTAAAGCAAAAACTACAAGAGACTAAGACATAGGAACCAGAACTTCTCCCAGGAGATTTTAACAGGTTACTTTCAGTAAGTAGAAAGACAGACTAAGTAGACAAACAATAATGAAAATTATGGACAATAACAACAATCAGTAAAGTAGATTTTATGAATGTACACTGAAATTTGCACTCTAATAGAAAAGAACACACCTTCATCTCAAATGCATAAGAAATACTCACAAAAATCAATCTTATATTAAATCAAAAAGAAAGCACAGTAAATTCTAAAAATAGAATTGCTATAAGCAGCACTTTCTGAATACAATACAATAAAACTAGAAATTAATAATGAATGAATAAGCGAAGGGGCATATGGAAAATTTTGTACACTGGGATGATTGACACAAAACAATATGAAGAAAGATTGTGGACTGTAGAAAACATTAATAAGAAAAGTGGCTATCGGATTTCAGTCATTTGGCAAATGACCCAAGCGGAATAAAAGCTGAGCCAGGTGGCTTCTTAAAGTCTCTTCTCTGATGCTTTGAGAGGTTGTTTAAATAAAGTATGCATCTCGTAGGCTATTTATTTACTCAGAATGTATTTGATTTGTTACATTTCTTTTTTTAAAAAAACAGGACAAAATATGCAGAGCTGAATGGAAGACAGGGCAAGAAGTAATGAGGTAATATAAGATCTGGCACCCTCAAAGAAAGAGCTGACCTTACTCTTGATAACCCTGCCTACAAGACAAAGTACCTTAAGAGAATGCAGTTCAGGATGATTGGCAAGCATTCTATTTAAGGACGGATCATATCTTATGTCCTGCAAACACCATCATGTTTAGAATGATGGCAACAGCATCTTTATCAAGATGAAACAGGAGAGATGGAGTAAATACAATTATAGAGAAGAGAAACCATGTGCGTTTCCTTTTCAGCATTGTTAAACTGTTCTACACTGAGGAGAAAAAGTATCCTAAATCCAGCAGAAGGACGTTGAAAGACAGATGAATTTAGCCTCAGTCTTCTCCTTTCCGGTGGTGTTAACTATATCCTTCTACTTGCACAGGAGAATATTGTTTCCTTGAGACATGCCTTTCATGCACTCCTATCATTATTATTATAACTCTTCATATTTGTTTAATGACCTCACAGCAATTCTTTTTGATGATTTAAGGTTTTACTTACATATGCCCAGGAAGTAGATTCTCCCTCCCTTTCTCATCAGTTATCAAAAGTTTACAAGCCATCAGGAAAATTTCTTACATCTGCTTCACAGTTTCTGCATATTAATATAGAGTAATTGCTGAGCATGATTACCTTTTCTTCCAAAGAAAAGGGCAGAAAACATTAGAACCAACTGGATCTATTCAAAGAAGCCAAAATCAGTCACTAATCACCAAGCTCTGCTTCTGTTCTATCTCTAGTTCTGCCATGTACAGCTGTTCAGGTTGTTCTCTGCACATAGGTATCTTGACAAACAGGTTAAGTGGAGGCTGAAATCTAAGTCATGCTCCATTCCCCCAAGGTATGTGTTGCAGCATAGGGCTGCATTCCTTCAGAATTTCTACCTTTTTCAAATTCTCACAAAGATACCCTATGAGCTCACAACAGCTTTGCCTGTCTTTTTCTATCAGGACATAGATAGAAATAGTTACCTAATGCTAGGAAGTGAGCTAACTGATACAAGAAAGGTCCCTATGGAAAACTGCTAATGATTACCAAATATTCCCTTCTCCTTCTTCCTAAGAAAACCTGGATTTATTCATGATGGCAAGATGTCCAGTTAAAAACATTCAGCTTCTCAGATTCTCTTATATCTAGGACTGTACCAGCTACACATTTGGGGGCCTAAGAAAGAAGCTGAGACTTTCTGGGAAAGTTGGCTCTTTCTGATATAACAGCCAACCCTTTCTGCTACTTTTTCTTTTTCTTTTTACTCATAAAGCAGCTAGTACGCTGAGGATGTCTCAGCCATTTTGTGGTTAGATGGAAATATGAAGAAAAACTCTTTCCACTAAGGAGAGCACACCAGGAAGATAAAACGATCCAGAACATTAACGGCATCATGAAGACACTTCACAAATCCAAACCTCCCACCTCCAGACTGCTTGTTGTGTGCAAAGAATAAACTTTTTTTTTAAAGATTTTATTTATTTATTTGACACAGAGAGAGAGACAGCAAGAGAGGGAACACAAGCAGGGGCAGAGGGAGAGGGAGAGGGAGAAGCAGGCTTCCCACAGAGCAGGGAGCCCAACGCGGGGCTCGATCCCAGGACCCTGGGATCGTGACCTGAGCTGAAGGCAGACGCTTAACAATTGAGCCACCCAGGCGCCCCAAGTATAAACATTTTTATCAAGCCACTGTAAACTGGCTACTGTCCTGTGCAGCAGAGAGCACTCTTAACTGTCATGCCCATCTGGCATCTTCCTTGGAAAAGATGTGTGAGAAAGTCTTTGCTAGTTTCATATCCAGAATATTTATTGCATATTATATTCGTCCAGTTTAAAAGTTTCATCATTAATAACCAAGGAGAACCTAACTTACTGTTTCTACCTCATCAATAAATAATTTAAGTAGGTTTTAGTTAAACAGGACAGATATATTACTAAAGACAAATTATGACTTTTCCCAAAGTCTTGGTAAGATTCCAAGAAAAGGGACATAGTTAATATTTGGCTGAGCTCTGCTATGTTCTCTGTTTAGTATGCTTAAGGCATAGAATTTTTTAGCGGATCCTGGCACATGGTAAGTAAATATTGAATAATGATTACAATAGTGCAATATATCAACTGTTTTAAACAATTTCCAAAAGAACAGTTTATGCTATAGATAAAAATAGACTGGGTAAGTTATAAATCCTGATGTTCCATCTCCTAAAATGGGACATCTTGCTATCTTAGAGGCTAAAGTTACTTGCCCTTTGAAAACTGGAAGGTTTTACTAGCAGTTTACTCACAGTAGGGTTTACTCTAAGTCTACATCCTAATTTTCATGAAATAAGATTGTGAATATCATTCAAAAGGAGAGTTCTAGAGAGGAGATATAGATGCAACATGCTTGTGCCCTGAAGTCTGGTACTACATGTAAGGAGAATTAATCACTTAGCAAACATGGTTTGTGCCTATGTCCTCTTAAAGCATAAACTCCAGAGGACACCAGTTTTCGTCCTATATAACTTTAGACCCTAGAATGTTGCCATTCACCAAGGATTTAAACTTTTCCTCTCTAGTGTTTTCCAGGCATGATGGCACTGGAGAGGAAAAGGGAAGTAAGTCACAGTGTCTTTCTGGAAGTGTTAATGATCTTGTATTGGAAATATATCCATTTTATGCTAAAGCAAAGAAAATCTAGTAATTGAAGTAGATAAAATTACTTTGCAATTGAAATAGATGAATGAAAACTGCTAGAAATAAAAAGGAACACAGTAAAGTGTATTACTACTAGAATAATTTAAGACATGTCTTTCAGTCTTTGATAAAGCAAGTAAGCAAAATAATCCAAGAAATAATAGAAATCTGAATGACAGATTGTTCACATAGCTCTGTAGAGAAAAGTTTGTATCACATAACAAATATACTTTTAAAATCATTTATAGAAAATTTCAAACACTAAAGCTGCATTAGGACACAAAGAAAATGTCAAGTAATTCTCCAAGTAAAATGCATACTACATTTTCTGATGACAGTGCAATTAATCTACACATAAAAAAGATATAAACATAAACAACCCAATGCAACCATTTGGAAATGTTAAGAAAAAATGTCTTTCCCTAAAATAATATTGCAGCCAAGAAGAATATAAAACCTCACTTTTGAATTATTTAGGAAATAATTATAAAAAGAATATTAAATATCAAAACATGGACTGTGGTTAACATTATACCTATGGAAACATTTATAACTATAAAAAATTTCATTAATAAAGAAGACAATAAAAATAAATTAAACATTTGTGAGGTAGCATAAAATTATAGAATTTAAAAATATAATTCTCTCTTCCATTAAATAAATAGTGGAATATTTTTACCCAGCTCTGATTATTGGAAATCAACTAAGGCAAAGATTTTTACCATGGTCTCACAAATACTTTTCAATGTTCCTGTGATGTATAAGGCTTCCTTTAAGCTGATGAGTAAAACAATATAAAACAAAAAGCTTAAAATAATTGGTTAATCAGTCAAACAAATTTCTCTGTAAGACTACATGTAACTACCTGATACAGTAAAAGAAAAACTGTATGTATGTGTGTGGTTGGGGAGTATAATTTCCCCTTCATTCAATGTAAAGAGATAAATCTTGTTTTCAAAATGTGTTACTAAATTCCTCACACATTTTATGTTTATATACACACACACACACACACACATACACACCCCACATATTCCTTACCCATTCATTTATTGACGGATACCTGGGCTACTTCCATAATTTGGCTATTGTAAATAATACTACAATAAACATAGAGGTGCAAATACCTTTTCAAATTAGCGCTTTTGTATTCTTTGGGTAAATATCCAATAGTGGAATTACTGGATCATCTGGTAACTCTATTTTCAACTTCTTGAGGAACATCCATACTGTTTTCCAGAGTTACTGCACCAGTTTGCATTTCCCACCAACAGTGCAAGAGGGTTCCTTTTTCTCCACATCCTCACTAATACTTGTTGTTTCTTGTGTTGTTTATTTTAGCCATTCTGACAGGTGTGAGGTGATCTCTCATTGTGGTTTTGATTTGCATTTCCCTGATGATCTGTGATGTTGAGCATCTTTTCATGTGTCTGTTGGCCATCTGCATGTCCTCTTTGGAGAAATGTCTTCTGCCCATTTTTAATTGGATTATTTGTTTTTTAGCTGAGTTTGTAAATTTTTTTATGTATTTTGGATACTGACCTTTTATCAAATATGTCATTTGCAAATATCGTCTCCCATTCAGTTCGTTATCTTAGTTTTGTCGATTGTTTCCTTTCTGTGCAGAAGCTTTTTA
This sequence comes from Zalophus californianus, assembly GCF_009762305.2. NCBI lineage: Eukaryota > Metazoa > Chordata > Mammalia > Carnivora > Otariidae > Zalophus > Zalophus californianus. Next base: position 36,805,674 of record NC_045596.1, read on the forward strand.
TTTTGATGTTGTCCCAATAGTTTATTTTTGCTTATGTTTCCCTTGCTTCGGGAAACATATCTAGAAAAATGTTGCTGTGGCCAATGTCAGAGAAATTACCCTGTGCTCTCTTCTAGGATTTTTATGGTTTTATGTCTCATACTTAGATCCTTAATTCATTTTGAGTTTATTTTTGTGTGTGGTGCAAGAAAGTGGTCCTGCTTCACTGTTTTACATGGGGCTGTCTAGTTTTCCCAACACCATTTGTTGAAGAGACTGTCTTTTTCCCTTTGTTCTTGCCTTTTTTGCCAAAGATTAATTGACCATATAATCATGGGGTTATTTTTGGGCTTTCAAGTCTATTCCATTGATCTATGTGTCTATTTTTATGCCAGTACCATATGGTTTTGATAACTACAGCTTTGTAGTATATCTTGAAATCTGGAATTGTGATACCTCCAGTTTTGTTTTTCTTTCTCAAGATTGCTTTTGCTCTTCAGGGTCTTTTGTGGTTCCATACAAAATTCTAGTACTGTGGAAAATGTTCTTGGTATTTTGATAGGGAGGCATTAAATCTGTAGATTGCTTTGGGTAGTATAGACATTTTAACAATATTTGTTCTTCTAATCCATTAGCATGGAATCTCTTTCCATTTGTTTATGTCATCTTAAATTTCTTTCATCAGGGTTTTATATTTTTTGGAGTACAGGTCTTTCACCTCCTTGGTTAAGTTTATCCCTAGGCATTTTATTCTTTTTGGTGCAATTGTAAATGGCTTATTTTCTTGATTTCTTTTTCTGCTACTTCATTATTAGTGTATAGAAATGCAATGGATTTCTATGTATTATTTTTGTATCCTATGACCTTACTGAATTCATTTATCAGTTCTAATAGTTTTTGGTGGAGACTTTTGGGTTTTCTACATATAATGTCATGTCATCTGCAAATAGTGAAAGTTTTACTTCTTCCTTACCTAAACTCCTTAAATTTTAAAAATGACTACCATCTAGGGGCACTTGGGTGGCTCAGTGGGTTAAGTATCCAACTCTTAGTTTTGGTTCAGATAATGATCTCAGGGTCATGAGATGGAGCTCCATGTTGGGCTCTGGGCTCAGCAGGGAGTCTGCTTGAGATTCTCTCTCTCCCTCTCCTCCCCCACCCCAACTGCACGTGCTCTTTCTCAAATAAATAAATCTTTTTTAAGAAATGAATACCATTGTTTTCCTTTTGAAAAAGACTTTAACCAGACTATTTTTAGAGAAAAGTGCTTCTGATACTCCCAAAATCCTAAATACAATATGGAATTTATTTATTTCTCATCTAAAAAAGAGAGAGAGAATAAACCTAAACAAGTATAAGAGAAATTCAAATGATAAAAGTGAATTAAGAAGTTAGAAAACTGAAAAGCAAGAGAAAAATGATGTAGTAGTTTTGGGGAAGAGGGCAAAGGATAAAACACTAGGTATACTAACTAGAAAACTGAAAGTACAAACTATGAAAGGGCCATGTATAAACAACCATAGATGAAAAAACTTGAATTTCTTGTCTGAGAATTCTTTTTAATGATTTATGGTTAAATGATTTTTTATCATTCATTTAATGATAAATTTTGAAATGTTGAAGTAGATTATTGCTTCAATTTATAGTGTAATTGATCTAAGAATACGGTTGACAGAATTAGTAGCAAACAAAAATATAGGATGCAAAGTTAAATTTGAATTTCAAATAACAAACAATTTTTTATTAAAATATTTCCCATTCAATGTTTGGGACGTATTTATACCAAAACATTATTCATAGTTTATCTGAAATTCAAATTCAATCACACATTCTGTATTTTATTTGGCAACCTACTTAAAAAGGCACAAATTAAATATGCCAAAATACACGAAAGACTTAGGAACGTGGGCAAATAGCTACCTTTGAAAATAGTGCTCAAAGAAGTCTTTCGAACATTTCAAAAAATATTTATTTAGTATTTAAATAGTTCCTGATCATAGCCATGTTTCCTCTTAAAAATATCAATAAAGGTGATATAACACCAATATTAAAATCTCATAGAGATAATACAAACTAACATAAATTATTTAATTGTGTAAATATGCAAATTTTTAAAATAAACATTGATAAATAAATTACAGCACTATATTAAACAAATGAATCACGATGAACAGCTTTCCTTCATTCTAGTAACAGAAATATGATTCAAACTAGAAAATATACAAATGTAATAACTACTTCTGTCTTCAGCATCACCGTCTAGTTTTCTCCTACACTATTCCAACAAATTTTAGTCTTTCTATCCCCCTTCTTCCAAACTACTAACAGTGAAACTGTATCTTGAAAGCACATATATTAACATTTCACACCCATTCCTAAAACAGTCTATATAGCTGGTAGAATGAATCCCAAAACTCTTTTAACAAAGACTTACAAAACTCTCTGAAAACTGTATCTGTAAATGGTACTTATTTTGTCTTTCTATATGTACATATGTAAGATATATGTAAATTATAATTCATAACAATAAATGAAAACTTAAGAACCCACTACTTAAATGAATAGAACATCATCAATAATCTGCTTTTTTTCCTAGCTCATTCCTCTACCTACTCACCCCAGCCAGGTAAGCACAACCCTGAGTAATGTAATTATAATTCTCTTGCTTTTTGGGGTTTTTAAAAAGAAGGGTATGTGCTATGGTGAGCGCTGTGAATTGTGTAATACTGTTGAATCACAGACCTGTACCTCTGAAACAAATAATACATTATATGTTAAAAAAAAGAAGAAGATAAGAAGGGTAAAATGAAGGAGGGGAAATCGGAGGGGGAGATGAACCATGAGAGACTATGGACTCAGAAGCAAACTGAGGGTTCTAGAGGGGAGGGGGGTGGGGGGATGGGTTAGCCTGGTGATGGGTATTAAAGAGGGCATGTACTGAATGGAACACTGGGTGTTGTATGCAAACAATGAATCATGAAACACTACATCAAAAACTAATGATGTAATGTATGGTGATTAACATAACAATAAAATTTTTTAAAAAGTAAATGAATTCTTAAGTAATTGGTTTTGCCTGTTTTTGAGATTTATGAGAGTGGTCTCTTACTGCATAATTTTCCAAGACTAGCATTTTCTCTTAATTTTATTTTATTAATATCAATATTGTCACATCTGTTTGTAACTGGGTTGATGTTTTGCCATTCTGGTGTGATGGATGGAGAGAGATCAAGGAAGTTGAGCATGTAAGCAGGAGTGTGATAATAATGATTGCCTATGGAATTTAAAGAAGACACTGATGAAACAGAGGGTTCAGGATCATGGAAAAGGTGACTTTAACAATGACTTATAGGTCCTGGTGGAGATCAAAAGATTGTTGGAGTTAAACAACTAGTGAAAGTAGCTAGAAAAATAGAAAGTGATATGTAGTCAATATATTTCAAATATTAATAAACATGAAGAGATCAAGAGAGAAAAAAATATGAACTTTAACAAGATGCCAAAAAAGCCTGAGTTTTTTAAATGCAGGGATAAAATATTTTCTTCGAAAGATCATAAACACATATTTTCAAACCAACACGTAGCACTGTGTTTAAGGGTTATATCTAGGAATGTGTCTATTAAAGTTAGGAAAAAAACAGTATATTCCTTATCACCGATATTATTTAGCATTGTTTTGGAGGAATTATTCAAAGCAACTGAATTTCAGCTCCTGCCTCAGAATATTCCTCTACAAATTCCTGGCACCATTCTCAGTAATATCAGCATTCTCCTCAGATCCAATGACCTTTCTCTTTGTTTCACCAGACCTTTGTATCACCAGAACTGAACCACTTCCACAAATCTCAATTTCTTACACTGCACCCTCTATACAGTTCCTTTGAGTTTTCCCACTCTTTTTTTCAAGTACATTCCCTGCAACTATAAAGAGACAGAACAAGTTTGAAAACAGCAACAATAATACACTGAATTATTGGGCTTAAAATTATTATATTATTCTGAATTGTAGTTTTGTTGTTTCTATTGTCATCATTTCTTTTACCCATCAATGAACCACCTTTGAGCCACTGATCTGTTGTAACTAGTGAAGCTTGCAAACTTAATAAATGTAAATATTAATATGCAAATGCCATGAAAATAATTTCTCTAGGAATTACACTCACTTAATTTAATGTAAACTGAAACAAGTAATCAACATAGTCCTAAGTATATGCTTAACACTTGAGAACATTAATTTTTATTAAGGACATAAAAAGCTTTTGGTTTTGTTGTTGTTGTTGTTTTAAGTAGCATGAAGCCCAACATGGGGCCCAAACCCACCACCCCAAGATCAAGACATGAACTGAGATCAAGTGTTGGACTCAACTAACTGAACCACCCAGGTGCCCCAAAGAACATAATAAGGTTTCTATGAAAATCAAAATCAATCTTAGAGTTCAGATTTACAATACATTTGAAAACAAATTAGTTTTATTTATTTTTCTGCCACAAATGCTAATCTTCCCATGGAACCACCAGAAATCCAAAGAATACACTACAGTTTTATTGACATGGAAATATATTCCATAATACATCATTTCCTTAAAAAAAGGTTATAAGATAACATGTTTATATAAGTATGTTAATATGATATTTTATATATATATATAAACAACATGGATATATTTATATATACAACAAGAAAAAGAGAGATAGCTGGGTTTAGAAGAATGTTCAGCAAATGATACAAGTGGATATTTCTGAGTGAGATTTTTATTCTTTTTTCTCCCCCATATTATATATATATATATAACATAAGTGTTGCGAGGCCATAGTCTAAAATTTTGTCACAATAAATACTTATTAAGAGGATAAATTAATAAACAAATGGCAGCACTTGACTTTTTTTAACAATTTTATTTACTGGGGTGCCTGGGTGGCTCAGTCAGTTAAACGTCTGCCTTTGGCTCAGGTCATGATCTCAGGATCCTGGGATAGAGCCCCACATCAGGCTCCCTGCTCAGCAGAGAGTTCGCTTCTCCCTCTCCCTCTGCCCCTCACCCCCGCTCATGCTCTTTCTCTCTTGCTCTACTCTGTCTCTCAAATAAATAAAATCTTTAAAAAAAAAACAATTTTATTTATCAGTAAATGGGTAATTCTAACCACTGCCAAACTTCAGTGATCATTAGCAGAAGTGATGAATTAGTGAAAACATAAATTTATTAATATCTGATATCCCCTGTTGCAGCTTGTCTCCAAATCTAGCCACCATCAATTAATTCCCCCTCATACTCACATGTCACGCCTACATCAAACGGTTAAGTCTAATTCCCCTCTTCTTGAGTCAGGCCAGATTCTATTGCCTGACTAGTAACATTCTATGGAAGTTATATTTGGAAACTTCTGATGCTGTTTCTTTCTGTACCTCTGGGAATGCTCACTTTTGGGACTTACCCTTTTGGCACTCAGCTATTATGCTGTGAGAAGCCCAGACTAAAAGAGGACTCCATGCGTAGTAGCTCTAGTCTTGAGCTCCCAGATGACAGAGCGTATCACCTGCCAGCCTTCTGAGTGAGCCATCATGAATATCTAGCTTAATCAAGACTTTAATGACGCCAGTTTTACCATGTGAAAGACCCTTAGTGGGAACTGCCTGGTTGGACCCAGTCACCCCACAGAAACATGAGAAATAATAATAAAATTTTATTTTAAGCCATTATGTTTTGGGGTGACTTTTTACACATAATAGAAAACTAGAAGATATACCATATTCTTATAAATTAAAAAAATAATATATTTTAAAGATTTTGGAATATACTTCTTGCTCAAGTATTTTTCTCTGAGTCCTCAAATTCATCTGTTGAAATTCATCTTTTTTATTTGAACTTAATCCCTCCCACACCTACCTAAGATAGCATATTAAACTTATGTTAGTGTAAGTTAGTTTGTAAGACTTTACATTACTTTCAGTAATGATATTTTACAAATTTTAATTAAATAGATAGTAAAAGAGAGTGATATAGGCCAGAGGGTCATCCTGGGAAGGTCCAGGCATGAAGTTGCAGGACACTGTGCCAACCTGTAGTGGAAAGAGAAGGATGTAAAAGGGTGTGTATGTGTGTTGGGTAAGGAAAGAGCCCACATTAAACTATAAATAGGATGATCTTTTGCCTCCTTACACAGCTTGGAGATTTCTAATGTTTTCCATTATGTCCTAACATATAAATAGGAGATCTTCTGCCTTCTCCCACCAATCAAGACATTCAAACAGTCATTCATTCATTCATTCATTCAACAAGTGCTTAATAAACACCTGCTCTGTCCAATGCAGTAAGCTTGGCAATAGGGATACAGTGACAAACAAAATAGACAACTAGAATGCCTGGGATACATAGATGAGACATCACAAAAGCTGGTTTTGGAGAACTTAAATCAGTAGTAGGATGCTGATACATGCAATGATTGAAGAAGGCTGAGTGAGCTATTAAGGCATAGCCAGGAAAATATGCTTAAATAATACGATCAACAGTTTGTCCAGGCAGGTTCATACAAGACTTCGTGTTAGAACTGGCCCTCTGTGTGACACTACTTCTGAGTACTTGACTGGAACAAAGTATAGGGAAACGGTATCCTTCATTTGTTCCTCTTTGGGACTACAAGTTACAACATTTTTATGTTATAACTCATGATTATAGGATGATCCTCCTTGTTCTGGTTCAAGAACCATCTGAATCTTCCAGTCCAGCACCTTATTGCATGATCCCCATTCCTCATCACCCTCCCTGGGCTTTGCCTCTGACCTCTTCCCCCTTAAACTCCTACAAATCAAAATATTTTCAGCTTCTTTCTTTTTAATGTAAAGACCATTAGAAAGGGGCTATTAGAAATAATCTCCTGACACTGGCAACATAAAATTTTCATTTTCATTCAGTTCTAGTCTGAATGTTCTCTCAAAGAGTTGAGGGGAAAATGATACAAGTTGGGTAATTTAGTCGTAATACTCTAGTTAAAAAAATTCTGTTCCAAGGTATTCAGTTTTTGAAAAACACAAAGTTAAATAATTCTGGAAGAGTAAAGCAATGATATAAAACTCAGAAGGAACACTGCTATAATAAAATACTCAAAACAGCCTTGTTCTTTTTGAAGTAAATACAATTACTTTCTCCCTTTGCATACAACCATGACTAGTCCACAGAAGAGGCAATGGGAGAATTATCATAATTTAAACAATACAGTCAATAAAGCTAACCTATTGTCACTGAAAGCCTCCCAATCCATTTAAAGTAAAAAAATAAAACACTCAGAGCTCTTGGCTAGAGCTGCAAAGATAAATGAAGAAATGGAGTTATGTTAAGTGGCTCAGGAAGAGAGCAAACTTAACCTTAGAGATGGGAAACTATAAAAATATACAAACTAATTTTTGTCTGCCTATTTGCAGATAGGAAGAACAAAGAGAAGAAATAGATCTACGCATTTTGTGGAATCATATAGTATAAATCTTCATTGCCGAAGACAGCAAGTCCTGAAGCCAATCTATCACAAAGAAAGTTTATTTATGTACTTGTCATTAAGTTCAACATATTTCCAAGGAATCACAAGAATCACAGACCAAATGCTAATCCATGGAAATTTTTATAGTACCATAATAATCAAGTTGCAGTATTTCAAGAAATAGAACATGAGGCCTTAAAAAAAAGTGGTTGAAATAAAAGCAGTAGCCAACATTCTGGTAGATTCTAATTTTTAAGTGCCATAGAGGATTTCCTCTTCCACAGTGTTACTCAGAGAAAATTTTTATCTGTAAAGAGACCCACAGAAAGCTGCCACAGCTAAGGTTCTATCTCCCGTGTGCTGGCTCTTAGATGAGAGCAAAGGAAGGAAGCAAACAGAGCCTAGCAAAAGACCCACTGGGATGGAGGAATTTGTTGTTTTGGGAAAACTCAGAAGTATGTAATATTTTTTGGACATTTCTGGCTCACTAGCATTACAAAAGTGCCCAGGTTATAGATTTTCATTCCATTTCTCTTTTTTTTTTCCTCACTCTGTCTCTTTGCCATGTCTACTGTAATGAATGAGTTCCACTTGCTTTTGAAAATACATTATATGGTATCAAGAGTATATATTTCCACATTTTTGAAGGTACAAAATTATATTTCAAACAGGTACAAGCTTATAATTATTGAGCAACTGGTTTATTTGTTAAGCTTCTAATATCTTTTACAAATGTGTCTATTTTGAAAGTTTAACCAACAGTTTCACTTTTTTTTTAAAAAAGGGGTAGCAAGATTTTAAAGCATATATATTTTGATTTACAAACATCACTAAACAGTACAATAAAATGGGCTAAGGTATATGAAGTACAACTTAAAAAAATACAAAATTATAAAAATAACACTTGCTTCAAGAAAATAAGAAAAACTCACCAATCAGGAATCTCAAACTTTAGGTGATTTTTTAAAAAGATTTTATTTATTTATTTATTTGAGAGAGAGAGAAAGAGAGCATAGAGGGAGAGAGAGAGAGGGAGGGAGAAGTGGACTCCCCACTGAGCAGAGCCCAGTGGGGGGCTTGAACCCAGGACCCTGAGATCATGACCTGAGCTGAAGGCAGACGCTTAACTGACTGAGCCACCCACGCACCCCTCAAACTTTGGGTGATTTTATAAACAAATCATTACAAACCATTAATATTATATTGAATCCAGACTTGAACTGTGTGTTTTTTTTAAAATAAAGCAATACTTCTAACATTAGCAATTAATAAAACTTGAATCAAGATGAATAAATGCTCCCCATCTTAAAAATTAGGAAAGAGAGTCACAGAAGACATGCTGCCAAGCTCCTGTGTTCTCATGACATGCTTTTGGTAATCCCATTTTCTGATTCTAAATTATTCCTCTACCCCTCACCCTGCTGCAATCCAAACCATGTCTACCTTCACTCTTTGCATAACACATTCTTACTTTTCTTCCGTGTTCAGCTCGAGTATCACCTCCTGAGCAAGCCTCACCTGTCCCCCAGCTCTTGACTCCTGCCTCACCGAGGTCTGGGTAAAGTGACCTTGTAGTATCTCATTTTCATACTATCTAGTTACTGCATTATGCTGTCTGGGTGTCTCCAGGTAAGAAGTGATCTTATTCACCTTTCTCACTGAGTACTCTGCCTGACATTTACTAAACCCTTAGATATCAGTTCTACTAAACTGAGTGGAAATCAAGTTCTTTCTGTTTAGGTAGCAATCTCTGAAGCTCTATTAATTTGGGGGGGTGAAGAAGTTGAGAAGAACTGAATAAATATTATGGAATAAACTATTTAGTCCTAAGCATGGTAATAATAACAAATAATATCAAAGCAGTTAATACTAACATACAGTTCTAGCATGAATGATCCGCTGCTTAACTCCAAGATATAGCCAAACTCTTAGTTAAGAGTCCTCAAGCAAATCCCTCTGTTCTGGGTCTGGTCCAGATCTGCTTCGGCTATTTTTATCTTTTCTCTCTCTTTTTTTTTTTTTTCCCTAACCACCCCACTAACCCTGTTCTGTTCCCAAACTGGTTCATGTCAGGCTAATTACTTCCTTGTATAAGAGCTTCTATACAAACTGCAGAGAATTCTCAGTCTCTTCTGTAATTGGTCCAAGTTGACTTTAATGTAGAAACTTTCTCGGCTGTATTCCTATAACCCTTACACAGATATGTAGATTGGCAAATTCTCCATAGATGCGGTTCTTTTCCATTTCACCTCTGGCAAATATTCCTCAGCAGCTGTCTGAGAATACCAGAGATAGTTCCTCTTGTGACTGCTGTAGACCACTCTGGTATTTGGGAGAAAAAAATAACTCCTAAGCTAAATAAAACTCTTTTCCTAATATTAGAATGAAAAAAATTCTGTTGTTGCATAGCATTGTAACATCCAAATGTCTGATGCTTATTAATGCTTCATAGACATTTATGTATTAGCTCGTCACATACTGCAATTTCCAATTCCTACATACTGCATAAAGCTTATTTGCAATGAATCATACAGCCTCTATATTTAGACACAAAATTTATTCAATATTAGATTATATTTTAATATGATAATTTTAAGTAAATTGTGCCTATCAGCTAAATAAGAGCCAACTCATATCATGCTTGTGTCCTCTGCAATCTTTTCCAAAACACAAACTCTTAAGGAGCACTTAAAATAGCAGTTACTGTCCACTTCAATCACAACTATTCATGCGAATATTCACAAGACATTGCTTTCAATGCACTTAAAGCTACAGTTAAAAGAAATTACATTCATGGGGCATCTGGTTGGCTCAGTAGGCTAAGCAGCTGCCTTCAGCTCAGGTCATGATCTCAGGGTCTTGGGATCAAGCCCCCACACCCCCTGTTCCCTGCTCAGCGGGGAGCCTGCTTGTCCTTCTCCCTCTGCCCCTCCCCTTCCTTGCTCTTGCTCTCTCTCTCTCTCTCTCAAATAAATAAATAAAATCTTCATTTTTAAAAGAAAGTACATTCATCTAGAAGACAAAGAGAAATAGAAAATATATGCACTAGAAGATCCCAAAACAAACAATATAAAAGATAATTTGTAGGCAACTAAAAGAAGAGAAAATTTAAAGTTTTAGAGGTAAGAATTATATATTTTAAAAGCACACAATTAAAATAGGAAACAAAAGAAAATCTTTATGAATTGGGACAAAGCTGTTTGCCAGCTATACGTTCTTGTTTTATATGAACTCAAATCATGAATCCAATAAAAATAAACATATTTGATTAAATTCTCAAGCAAATCCATATTTAAGCACAGAGAATATTTATCAGTATAATATTGAGGAAATAACAGTATCCATTATAATGGAAAAGCTAGTTTTTATAAAAGTAGATTTACAGTTTTTCCAATTATAAATATAATAGATGCTTATTGTAGAAAATTTGAAGATTAAAGAAAGTCACTAAATAAAAGACTCATAATTCTATTTCTCAAAGAGAATTACGTTTTTATATCTTTCTTTGCATATGCTTTACTATCTGAAATAATACTAGGAATTTAAAAATTATGTGGGTTTTTACCATTTTATACCATTATTTAAATATTTTCTGTGCCATTGACTTATTTGCAAAGAACTGAGAACCAATTAAAAGTGGCTTAAGCAAATAAAGGTAAATTTTGGGTTGTATGAATAAAAAGGTTGCTGAAAAGGCCAGGAGTAAGCTTGTTTGGGCTTATGTGCTCAAATGAATTAGTGAAAATCCATCTTTATCCACTTCTCAGCAGTGCTTTTCCCTGTTGTGCTGGTTTCATTCTCAGTCAGTTCTCCCCACAAGGTGACTGGAAAAAATCCCTAGAAACTTTTCCTTTGCTTTTCACTTAGCAACACCAGTGGAAAGTTTTCTGCCTCTTCAGCAATGCTCCCATGAAGGGTTCTCACTGGGGTCCTTTACTCTACCCAGGGGGGATGTAGCATTGATTAGTCAGCCCTTAATTGCCTGGGAAATTTGGGAGTCATTGGCATAAAGCTGAATCTAACCCTCTGGGTCTCCATGATATTACTAATTAGGGAGTAAGTTCAGATACAGAGGAGGAAAGTCTAAAGAATGAGCTCTAGGTCACACAACCAGACTTGTTAGTACAGATGGTCCCAAACTTCAGATGGTCGGCTTACAATTTTTCAACTTTAGAAGGGTGCAAAAGTAGTATTCAGTAGAAACCATACTTGGAATCTTGAATTTGGATCTTTCCCGGGGCTAGTAATGTGCTCAGATGAGGATACTCTGGTGAAGCTGGGCAGGGGCACTGTCACAGCTCCCAGTCAGCGGAGATCACCAGGGTGAGTACCCATCGACCCTTCTGGTTCTCACTTTTAATGCAGTAGTCAATAAATTACGTAAGATTTTTAACACTGTATTATAAAACAGGCTTTGTGTTAGATGATTTTCCCCAACTGTAGGCTAACGTTAAGTGTTCTGAGCACATTTAAGGTAGACTAGACTAAGGTAGGATATTCGGTAGATTAGGCATATTACATGCATTTTCAACTTACAGTGGATTTATTGGGATGGAACCCCATGGTAAGGCGAGAAAGATCTGTAGATAAATATGTGGTATAGAAAAATAGCAATGGGTTCTCTTTTGTACAAACTCCACATTCTCAGTGAATAGGGAGAAGGCCATGAATTAAAACATGTGTTTCTAACATATCCAGAGGTTAGGCCCAAGACATTACATTTTCAGAAGAAATTATTTCAATTAGTTGATAATACATCACTGGAAAATCAATATCACAGAATCCAATTAAAATAATATAATTAAAATAGTACTAAATATATAAAACAAAAGCCTACATCCAATGCGGGGCTCGATCCCAGGACCCTGGGATCATGACCTGAGCCGAAGGCAGATGCTTAACGACTGAGCCACCCAGCCGCCCCAAGAAAAAAATTCATTGTTCTGTACCTAATGACCGTAAATTCCTCCCTGGTGAAAAAATAGAATAAGATAGACTGCTCATCTTCAAAATAGAGTTCAATAATATATGGGAAATCCCTGATAAAAGACAAACTGTCATCCAAGATTAACATGTATTTTTTTGCACTTGACGTAAAACTGCCACTTCTGAGGACGTTCAACATCTACTAAAAATTTTATCAACAACATCAAACTACACAAGACCAGAATTTTTAAAAGTAATTTTACCCTACAACAATTTGCAAAGACCTTGGCATGATAGAAAATACAATATGAATAACTTTACTACTATGTTCAGCTCATGTGATAATGAATAATTTAAAATATTTTCTTTGGAAATATATTAATTTTAAATAACATAAAGTAACCTACATTAAAATTTTTAAATGATATACGTATATCTAAATAACCTTATTATTAGCTTTAGAACATAGCATAATGTATAATCTGTATTATTCCTAAAGAAAACTTATACTAAATTATAAACTATAATTATACTAAAGAATCCATATTTCAATTTTTGTTAGATTTCACTTCAAAATAAAAACTAATTTATGTAAGTTTACGAAGTCTTGATCTGCAAGATCATATAGTCTCAATTTGTACGATATCATCAAAATTCCACTGTGATAGAAAATGTGTCCTGAAAAATTCAAAGCAAACTTGTTATCCCCTAAAAGAAGGGATTGGAAGATAACTTTCACATTTTTGTTACATATTTCTATTTTGCAGAACTTTTCCAAATAATATCCTTTTATAATTTTTTAAAAGTAATTTATAGTCTTAATGAAGTACTAGAAAAATATTTTAACTAATACGCAAAAGGATAAATTCTTTTTTTTTTTAAAGATTTATTTATTTATTTAGAGAGGGAGAATGAGATAGAGAGAGAGAGAACATGAGAGGGGGGAGGGTCAGAGGGAGAAACAAACTACCCGCTGAGCAGGGAGCCTGATGTGGGACTCGATCCCGGGACTCCAGGATCATGACCTGAGCCGAAGGCAGTCGCTCAACCAACTGAGCCACCCAGGCGCCCAAGGATAAATTCTTGAAAAGAAATCTAGTAAGTCTGGCAGAGAAGACCAGGACTGCACATTTTAAGTAAGCAAATCTAGGTGATTCTGGTGACACTGTCTATAGACCATAATTCAAAAAACACTGATGGTGGAGAATAATTACATTATGCTCTAGAGGGGGAGAACTTTCTGAGCCTGAAAACAAAGTAAGATCTAGGAAGAAGAGACGGATATATTTGACAAAAATTTAAAACTAGAGTATGTCAGAAAACAGTGATCCAAATTAAAAAGCAAATAATAAATTAGGAAAACTGCTTTTATTTATTTTATTTTAAAAAATTATTAAGTTTTTTAATCCCAGCATAGGTAATATACAGTGTTATATTAGTTTCAGGTGTACAAAATGGAGATTCAACAATTCTATACATTAGTCAGTGCTCACCCTGATAAGTGTATTCTTAATCCCCAACACCTATTTCACCTTTCCTTCCACCCACCTCCCCTCTGGTTAGCATTAGTTTGTTCTTTATAGCTAAGAGTCCTATTGCTGAGAGTCTCTTGGTTTGTGTGTGTGTCTCTCTCTCTCTCTTCCCTTTGCTCATTTGTTTCTTAAATTCCACATATGAGTGAAATCATATGGCACTTGTCTTGGGAAGACTGTTTTTAAACCAAAAACCCTGGTTAACTCTGATATATTAAAATGTTTTAAAATCAATAAAAGAAAAACAAGCATCCTAATAGAAAAGCCATATAAAATTCTATATCTCAAGAAATTTATCTGTTAAATACCGAGAAAATCAAGCAATTAACCCCGACAATTATAGCTGTTGAGAAGAATAAGGTGAAGCCATGAGGATGAGATGGGGCCAATCATTATTTAGATCTAGGGTGATAAAAGGTCATAGTGAGCCAAAGTTTTGAGGAAGCAGAACACAGAATAGTGGAAAGAATGCACAAGTCAATGCAAAGAACAGAGCACTGCTGTAAAGGTCAGGACCATTCATGGCCTTCTGCTGCTGAACGTATTAGTGCTGTCTTGGATCAAGTCCCATTTGTATGAGAGGTCAACTGAGCTATGGTTTCCATTCTTGGAATCTTATTCCATCTCTGTCTCTCTAATTGCCCTAAATGTTTCTTTACTATAAATCTCTCATTATTAAGACAACTTGAGTGAGTCTCTATTTCCTTCAACTAAAAGATCCTAACTACAACATCTGCAGAGTTCTATCTAATGCATCAATCTCAGTAAATCAACTAATATCCATTTGGCCTTGAAAGTCAGTAGTCTCCCTCATTTTTACCTAGGAATAGGTAGCAGCAAAGTCATGATACACTGATAGATTCCATACAACAAGCTAAATAATTCATATGCTGTTATATTTCATACAGCAGGCTAAATAATCCTACCCTCTATTTATAGGCAAGATCCATTACACAGATAGTAAGCTTTTTATGGGGAGGAGCTATATCTTTTTTTCTTTTAAGCACCCAAACACATGCATAGTACTGTGTAGCTGATAAGATATGGACCTGGATTTATTGTGATCTCTCCATATTCTCCCTTGTCCTAGTTTCTCAGGAGTCAGAAACACACAAATTATGAAATTGAGACATAAGATTTGCATATTTACCTTTTTTCTTAGATTAACAATACCATTATTTCAAATCAATAATCTCATTTTTGACCTGTTTTTTTAATGACACAATCAAAAAGTAACTTGGTTCTATCATATCAGTGGCATTCTGCTTGATAAATAACAATTCAAAAATTTTCTAGCATGCACAGATTTTTCTTAAACATGTTTATAATATACACATTTATATTTTATATGTAGATTGCTATTGGTCATTCATATCAAATTATGCAGTTTTATATCATGATACTTTATAACACTTGAATTACTTTAGTCAATTCTTCAGTATGTGACCTTGGAAAATGATGGAAGATAGATAGATGGTAGGTAGATGATAAATAGATAGATGATAGGCAGGTAGAGATGCATACACACACATACTTTGTTTACCTGGTATCTACACAATTGAGTTTATATCAATGAATTAAATCAGAAGCCACTTGAAAGAATCTATCTGGAGGAAGTGTTCACCTAACAAAAACAAAGAAACCAAAAATTAGTCATACACAAACTGGAACTCTCTCTCCTCACACAAAAGCAGATCAGCATTTCGGTGTCTGGCAAATGAATGCTCCTTTTAGAATCACAGTAATGAAGTTTATACGTATGTTTCTCAAGCCTTACAAGTTAAATGCTTAGTGTAATTTTGTCTGCATTAAAATCACTTGGTTGTTGAGGTTTACTGTTGAGGTTTATAGGGTGGGGTTGATCTAGATTATCTTTTTCTGAAAATAATCATGGTTTTGTCAAGTTCCACCATTAATTCACACAAACACAATCTTTGAACAAAGAGAATAAAGTCTTATTAAAACTAAGGCTAGATTATAGAACGAGATAAAACTGAATATTGTTTCCACTCTGGAATTTGAGCAGAATCTGTACTTAAAACTTCGGGGAATATTGAAGAGTTTAATATCAGTTGACCAATTTCCTACAATTTGTGTGCCAAGGACCTCAGTCCATCTTAAGACAGAATAGAAAGTACTGAACAGAAAGAAACTGTTTAGGGTTTGTAGTTATAAGGTCCAACTGTATGTTGGGACTAGACTTCACTACTATCTCTGCTTCATCTACAATGAAAACTTTGATGACTCTGTGGATTATTCAAAGTATAATTCTTACCAGCATTATCTGGTATCAATAGCCTGCAGAAAATATGAGAATCCTTTGGCGGAGGGGCAGTATTGACACTAACCCCCAAATCGGAAGGAGATGGTTCTCTGCATCATTTTCAATGAAACTCCATATGTGACCAAGCCAAATCCTACATTTATAATACTCTCGCTGAAAGGCAGCTCACAAATAAAGAGAGCAGTTTCTCATATAAGTACTATTCATAATTCAGAAACAGAGATATCTTGCCAACAGGGTCATCAGGACACAGGAAACGCACTCTAAAAAGCATGCTGATCGATGCAGACATTTCAGCTCTCATTCAGGCTTCAGTTTGCAAACTCAAGGATATAGGCAGAGATTCTGCATGAAAGAAAAATACCTTTACAGACTGTGCTATTCAGAAAACATCGATATAGCCTACAGAATCAAAGAACATGAGTATTTGCATGGCAGTGGCGCCCAGGAATTGTTTTCAGAGAAGGGAAAATGGCTTAGGATATTATGGTATTTAAAATAGTGTTTATAGGGGCACCTGGGTGGCTCAGTTGTTAAGGGTCTGCCTTCAGCTCAAATCATGATCCCGGGGTTCTGGGATCGAGCCCCGCATCGGGCTCCCTGCTCGGCGGGAAGCCTGCTTCTCCCTCTCCCACTCCCCCGGCTTGTGTTCCCTCTCTCACTGTCTCTGTCAAATAAATAAATAAAATATTTAATAAATAAATAAATAAATAAAATAGTGTTTATAGATAGTAATAAATACAAAGTGGAGGTTAGGAGGTAAATTTTTAAAAAGTATTTTCTATGAATTTTAAGAATTAATTTTTGTCAGAGTTGTTGGAACAAACTTTCTTTAAAATTATGATAATCACAGTGGTATTATTACTGGGAAATATAATGTGGATGCAGTTCTACTCAAAACATATTTATTTCATACTTTCTTAAAGTTTTTATTCAAATTCTAGTTAGTTAACATACAGTGTAATATTAGCTTCAGGTATACAATATAGTGATTCAACACTTCCATACGTCACCTTGTGCTCTTTGAACAAGAAAAAAACAGAGCCTGACAGTAATTAAGGTGATAATATATTTTATTCAGGAACTATTGCAATAGGGGAAAAGAGACCTCAGTATAGAACTGGGGTCAATTCCAAATATAAGGACAAGTAGGGATTTATAGCTAAAGATCAGGGTGGTGGTGAGTGGATGGAAAATTGCTAAAAGGAAAATCATGGGTAAAGAGGGAGTCTGGCTAAACAACCTGACAGGATTCTTGCTGAAGGCAGGCCAGGGTGATCAGTTGTTACCTGAGGAGTTGAGGGGGATGAGGAATTTGATTAGATATTGAAGGTGGTCAGATATGGAGTGTGGGAGTTCTGGCTAAATGGACTTAGCAGGACTTCTGCTAAAAGTTGGCAATGCAAAGAGGAAGAAAGAAGCCCAAAGGTCAGGCCCTAGTTGAGAAGATGGTTCAGAGGATCCTGTCTAAAGTTTGGTCAAGAAGATCATTGTCAATGCATACCTGCTACAATATAATAAACAGCAGTAAGAGATAAGAAAAATAAGTGGCGGTTGCTATCCTAAAGAATCTTATACTCAAGTAGGGAGATATGACACTTCCTTAAATATAAACATTAGATATGAACCAAGACTAAGACTACCATTAAAATCATATTGCCAGTAATGGGCCAAATCACAAAGGTCTTCAAACCCTACTGGGTTGAAGAGTAGACTTTAGCATGACCTTTCAAAGATTCCTTCCCCATCTTCTCGGGCGAGTCTCTGGTGGAGATGGTCCCTTCCTCTGTTCTTGTCAGTTCTTGCAGAAACCAAGCACCAAGCATTAAGTCTTTTACTGATGGCCTCCAGGGTTCTGAGTGCACATAATCTTCCTTAGGCTTGGGAGAGGTGTGAAGGGTCTGGCTGTATATTTCCATAGCAGAGCTCAGTCTGACTTTTCATGAAGCTTTAAGGAAAGTCTAATACTAGATGCAAACATTCTCAAGGCCATCAGCTCAGGGCTCCTGCAGCACCTCCAGGCTTGACTAAGAGGCTGATGCCATGTGGCGGGAGCAAATGGAATGCCACCTTCCACACACCTGCATGCACTAGCACCTTTTGTAAAATGTTAGATCCTCCCTCCCACATTTATCCTTCCCACTCGAAGACCTGTCTTCCAAGTGCTCATTTCTTCTTCTACCTTATATTTCTTCCCAGGAAAACTTACAGAAGAACCATTTGCTCTATTCAGAGAAAATACCACCCCTAGAACCATCAGTTATGTGTTCTTATTCTCTATCCACAACTGAATAATGAATTCAAAATACAGGGGTTCAATATCCTCTGTTTTCCCAATGCAGAGTCATTTACCATATGTGAAACATCAGTAGTTAATCCAGGTTGACACCACAAAGTCAATTTTCTTTATTACATGTTTATTTTATCCAACTTTTCTATTTTAAAAAACTTCAAACCTTACCAAAAAATTGCTGGAAAATAGCATGATGATCAATATACCCTGCATCTAGATTTACCTAACACTTTGCCACATTTTCTTTATCTCTGTATATTTTTTGTTCTTTAAACATTTGAGAATCGATCGCAGGCAGTAAACAACACTTCATCTCTAAACATTTGGACATATGCCTGCTAAGAACAGAGGCATTTCCTGACATAATCACAATGCACTTACTGCATTTGGGAAACTTGACAGTCTGTATTCAGTATTGCCAATTGTCTCAATAATGTTCTTCATGAATTTTAGAAATTGGATTGGTGATCCCACATTGTATTTAATAGTCATATCTCATTGTCTCCATTAATCTAAAACAAGGCCTCATCCTTTTTGTGTGTATGTGTGTCTTTCTGGACATTGGCATTTGAGAACATTCCACACAAGTTGTCTTGTCAGACAATTTTTTTATACTCCCTCCTCCAGAATGAGGTGAAGTTCAAGTTCACGTGGTCCTCCAGTGTTTCTCTGCATCTCAACTTGTTATCTCTTTACACACACACACACAAATGTCTCCATAAGAACATGCAAGTGCATCCAATACCCACACAGGGAAAAAAATAAGAAGAAAATCCTCCCACTTCCAAATTAAGCCAAAATAAACAAACAAATAAATCTGCGTAGGCACAGCATTGACTCATCCAAAATAACAATTTACATTACAGAAAGAGTTTTCAGTTTAAAAGAGCTACATACAAATGACTTATATCTTAGTTTTTCACAAGAATAATAGGTGGCTGTGCCTCTACATTTATATAAATAAAATACTCATACCAATTCTTCACCTTTTTTAAATTAAGGATAATTTATTTCAAAAGATTTTTGGTGCCTCCAGCTCTTGGGAGGTGAAAATATTTGTGGTTTTTATTTTTTCTTAGTTATTATTCAAAGTTTCACAAATCTTCCATCAAGTTTCAGCCAAGTACTCCATTACAAAAATTTAAGATAGGGAATAACAAATAATCCAGAGGAAAGAGAGATTGAAAAAAAATGGGATGGAAAGATAGTACAGAGCTAGATGTAAAGGTCTGAGAAACAGAAGATCCATTCAAATGACAAATAAGGGGATTTATTAGCTCATAAAATATGAAGCCCTGAGGGAGGGAAACTCCAGGGTTATGAATTTAGCAGCAATAATCAGGTTTATGCCATCTTCCTACTCAATAGTAGTTAGCTACTCATTGTTGTAATACACCTATGTCGTCTGGCATCAAATATCCCTATGCCATTGAAGGGAGGCAGAATAAGTGACTATCCTTTCTTTGTCTTTGCGTTTAAGAACTTAGAAACTCTTCTCAGAAGCTCTCAGACATCACTTAATATCTCATTGGCCATAAATGAGTGATGTG
The DNA here is from genome assembly GCF_009762305.2 of Zalophus californianus. NCBI lineage: Eukaryota > Metazoa > Chordata > Mammalia > Carnivora > Otariidae > Zalophus > Zalophus californianus. Next base: position 36,825,708 of record NC_045596.1, read on the forward strand.
CCCAAACCAAAACCCATCATTGGCAAAAGTTATGGGGCTTGATAATTGGCTTAGACCCATGAGGATTTACCAAAGTAGTGTGTGGGAAAAGACATAAAACCAGAATGAAATTTAGGCTCTGCACTCAGAAAAGTTTGACAATAAGTGTTGGGTGAGCAAGTATCAGTTTTAGCTACATCCTCTCTAAAAAGGTAGTGTTCTACATCTCATACATTTCTAAAAGTATGATTCTTGGAATTTGTCAGTCCGTTTCCCAATCTACTCTCTGAAGACATGGGGAATTAACGAAGTCCGTTTTTCCAAATGGTTCTAATTTTTAACCAATCAGGCAGAAAGAAACTTAGACCCCTTGCTGTAAAGTAGAAGAGATGGAACATCAAAAAAAGCAGAATAATCATAAACCAGTCTCTTACATATACCTGGCAAGTCGTACCTATTGTGACAGTTTTAAAGCCCGGTGTCAAAGAGAGAAACTAGAGCATCGTTTTTAGATGTACAAAGTCTAGAGTCACACTTCTGTTGTACAGTGGTGTACTGACCTGACTCACCCAGGCTCCTGAGAATAGATGGATATGGTAGAAGTGCTATATAATGGGATGCTACTCTGTGTCTGTTCCCAGCTCAGCGGTATCACATTGTAGCTTGAAATCAACCGTGGTGAGTGCATTAACGCCACAGAAATTCTCAAATGCTACACCTCAAGGATTCCTTCACTTAGCAGAGAGCTGATTGCTAAGCATTTATCAGCAAATCACTCCATTTTCAACCCCTTTATTTCTTTTAGCCAGGTAACGTTGGGTAATTTTTCCACATATTCCCTTATTTTCTTCATATGTTGTAGCTAAAAGTACCTACCTCTTGGACAAAATATGCTTCATAAAACACTTAGCCACCTGTCAGATATATCATAAATAGTCGGTAAATATACATTATATTATTATTACTACAATGATGGAAGTGATTTTATTTGGAGGTTGTAGTGCAATGTGAATAAGCAACATATGCAACAGATCCAGGACCTGCAAACCCTAAACCTTCAAACAGTGCCTGGTCAGTACTATTAAGAATATAGGTGCAAATATATTTGACAAGAGCATTAACCGTTAATGCATTTAGCTTGCAGTTTCTGTGTTCCTTAAAATTATTCAGATACTGGGGCCCTGGGTGGCTCAGTGGCTTAAGGGCTGGCTCTTGATTTCAGCTCAGGTCATGATCTGGGGTTCCTGGGGTCATGTCCCACAGCAAGCTCCGTGCTCAGCAGGGAGTCTGCTTGAGGATTCTTTCTCTCCCTCTCCCTATGCCCCTTCCCCTACTCACGTTCACACGTTCTCTCTCTCTCTCTGAAATAAATAAATAAATCTTTAAAAAAATTATTCACATACTATGGAGACTGCTTTTTTAGAAATCTAGGTTTGGTGCCATTGCCAAATTATGAGACATCAATTTGGTTTAATGAGGGTTGTTTTAAAACATACGAAATGGATACAGGAAACGTATAGGTTCTTTAAATGTGCCTGACACTAGCTAGCATCTTGTATGTCTGTTTTTTTTTTTAAGACTTTATTTATTTGTCACAGAGACAGAGAGAGAGAGAGCAAACACAAGCAGGGGGAGTGGCAGGCAGAGGGAGAAGCAGACTCCCCGCTGAGCAGAGAGCCCGATGGCAGGGCTCAATCTCAGGACCCAGGGATCATGACCCAAGCCGAAGGCAGATGCTTAACTGACTAAGCCACCCAGGCATCCCTTGTATGTCTGTTTAAGCCCTGTTAATACTCTTCATCTCTCTGAGTTTGGGTTTTGACATCTGTAACATGGAAAGGCTGAACTTACCCAGTGGTTACCATTGCCTCAGGCACGGCCAGCACATAGAACTTTGGTCTCTTCTCCCACATCCATCACATTTTACTTCTTAGAACTGGAACTCAGGTCTACCAGACTCAAAATCCATTTGTCATTTCCATAACTAATCATCATGCCATCTCCGCCTCATTTCACAAAGATATCTTGGAAGTATTCACTATGGATCCATAGGACCCCAGGTACACTGTTCTTCCTTTGGTTGTCCAAGCTCATCAGGCTTTTTTCAGCGTCCTGGGTTTTGTGTCTATTGTCCCCTTTTCCTGGAAATGCTCATCTCCTTACTGTACACATGGCCATCTCCTCCCATCCTTCAGATTTGTGTTAGTCTGCTCAGGCTGCCATAACAAAATACCATAGAGAGGAAGACTTAAACAACAGAAATTAATTTCCTCCCCATATTTCTGGAGGCTCTACATCCAAGATTGAGGTAACAGCAGAATTAGTTTCTGGTGAGACCACTCGCCTCAGCTTGAAGATGGTTTTTTCCTTCTGTGTCCTCACATGGCCTTTTCTCTGTGTACACACAGAGAACTCTGTTCTCTCTTCCTCTTTTTATAAGGGCAAAAGTCCTATGGGATTAGGGCCCCACATTTATGACCTCATTTAGCTTTAATTACCTCCTTAAAGGCCCTATCTCCAAATACAATCACACTAGGGGTTAGGGCTTCAACATACAAATGGCAGGGGTAGGAGCACAATTCAAACCATAATAAGATCCTTGGTTAAGGCTCACTAGATCAACAAATGCTGTCCTGACCTTGCCTCTCTAAATTTAATCTCTTCTGTTTTTCTCTCCCTGTACCATGTTCATTTCCTTCAATGTGTATACTATTTATTTATTTATACTGTTTATTTATTTAGAGACTATTTTCACCATAATGGTATAGATAATTGCACAAGGATAAGAACCAGGGCCACAATATCCGCAACTATATGTTCAGCAATAAGCCGAGGGCCTGGCACATAAGGAGCAGTCAACACATTCTATGGTTGGCTCACTCATTTATTTATTGCATCAGCATATTTTAAATCAAGATGCAAAAGAAGAATGAGTCCTAACATTTACTGAACTCCTCTCTGTCCCGGCAGTGTTACGGGTGTTTTACAAACATTATCTGATTTACTCTTCACAGCATCATAAGTTGTTGCCATTTTATTTCCTAGTGGTAATGATAATCCTTGTCTGCATTTATTACCCACAAGAGTGGAATTACTGGGTCAAAACATAATAAATATTTTTAGGCTCTTGGCAAATGTTGCTAAACTGAGTTCAAGAAAAATCTGTAATAATTTAGACTACTACCGCTGAGTGTCCACTTGACCATACCTTCATAATTATTAACATTCATTTTTATCTTTACTAATTTTAGGGGTGAATGCAGTATAGAGTTGCAATTTTAGTTTATTAAATTTAATTTATTTAGTTACCGATGAATCTGAAAGCAAGATCCTTCGCTGTCTACCCTACGCATGTCTTGTCTTACACACCTCCATGTGCCCCTGCTTCTTCATAGGAAGTTGCCTAGAAACCTCCAAGAATTCCTAAGTTTTTAGCACCATGTTACAGAAAGATCTTATTGTGATGGGTGTATAAAATTGCTCAAGGAACTCATATTTTAGTTAACAACTTCTCTGCATAGTATTCTTCAATAACTTCTGATTACCCTCAAGATTAAGCACAAACTCCTCCTTAGAGTGTATAAATTATTATATTTGCTGGCCACCGCCTGATTTCCCGGGTTATCTCTCCCCCTCCCTCCTTCACACTTTATGATCAAACAACATGGCTGCCTATAGTTTTCTACACACACAGTGGTTTTCCTTTCCATTTCTTGGCTGAAGATCTCCCCTCTCCTCTGGCCATGGTACCTTTCCCTGCTTTTCCCCTTCCTAGTTTCCTCAGCTTCACACCCTCTGACAAACGCCCATTTCTATTCAGCATTATTCAACAAATTTTTATTGTATGATTTTTCTGGACCAAGATATCACCTCCTGTGTAAATACATGACTACTGACTATATTGAGTGACCTCCCTCTGTTTCCCTATAGCACTCAATTATTTCTGAATTGTAATCATCTGTCCATTTGTGTCATAGTCAAGACAATGAACTCCTTGAGGGTGTAGACCATCTTCATTTTATATTCTTAGGAACTAACACCGTGCCAGTGATAATAACACAGTACAGATGTTTAATAAATATATTTAAGTGAATAGCTGAATAAATGACTGAGAAAATGAATTATTAACCCTGAGCAGGAAATGTAACATTTCTTCCTGGGAAATGGGAGGGAAAGAAAAAACACTAGTTGCATGTATCAGTAAGGGTTCTGTCAACAAAAGAAACAACCCCAGGTATTTGATGTTGGAAGAGATATAATAGATGGTGTTAGAACCAGGACAGCAAAGATGAGGGGGTCCGGTGATCAGGTGTGATGTGATCAATTAGGGTAACAAGCCAAACTGAAAAATAATTCAAGCTTTTATTTACTTGCTGCCACAGTGCAAGCAAAGGACAAAAGGAGACACTGACTTTCCGGTATTCTATTTCTCCCCATGGAATGGCACAGGCCAGGGGTCAGGTGGATGTGGTCAGGATGGCAGGGATCATATCACTACTGAGAAGTCCTGAACAAAAGCCTCTACCTCTTTATGGATCATTAGCTGGCAGGTAGGACTCAGGGAAGAGCCAGCAGTGGAAAGGTCTGGGGAGTACAGAGATCCCCTAGGCCTCCTGATGAAGTGGTCTCCAATGTGCACATGAACATGGTTGGCCCAGAGGAGCCTGACTCCTTGACTATCCTTCCTTCCAGAGAACTTCAGTGCCCTGATTATGCAACAAGTCTGCTAAGATGAGGGCAGCTTCCCCCCTGTTCCGCAAAGCCTTGTAGTTGCCTGTGGTCCAGCCTGAACAATCATATAGGATTTTGGTCTGGAACTGGGCACCTAACAAGGAGGCCTCTAGAAATCAAGAGTTCAATTTATATGGGAATTGTGGGAAAATGCCAGTGATAATCTCCACTGCCTGTAGAATCAAATTGGATGACCAATGAGAGAATACCCTGAAGGTGGGAAAACCTCATACAGATCTTCCTCAACTTATGATGGAGTTATGTCCTGATAAACCCTTCATAAGATGAAAATATCATAAGTTGAAAATACACGTAATATACCTAACCCATCTGACATCATAGCTTAGCCTAGCCTACCTTACATGTGCTCAGAACACTTGCATTAACCTACAGTGTGGCAAAATCATGCAACAGTGCTCAGTATCTCACGTAAGTTATGGAGCATTGTACTGAAAGTGGGGAAAACCAGAATGGTGAGATGGGTACAGAATGGTTGTATGCATATAGTTGTTTACCCTCATGATCACATGGCTGACTGAGGGCTGCATCCTGATGCCATTGCCCATCATCAGAGAGTATCAGACTGCACAAATATTGCTTGCCTGGGAAGATCAAAATTCAAAATTTGAAGGACAGTTTCTATTGAATGAGTATCACTTTCACATTCTCTTAAAGTCGAAAAATCCTAAGTCAAACCATCCTATATTGGGAACCATCTGTATTTGCCTTCTGACAAAGCTCATATTTGCCCACCACTGCCTGGGATAAATGATGATTTCTGCTTCTCTTCAGGCAGCTACATCTTGCATAAAAGACTCATGGGAATCTTACCTGGAATATTCTTGGTGGAATTTCGGTAAATTTAATTCCAAGGTTTCTAACCCATGTGATTCAAAGTAACACATGCAAAGGGAATAATGATCCTGAGAGTTGTCTGTAAACAAAACTACACAGTACGTAAAACAGAGAATATGGGGATGGCAGGGGAAGGAATATTCTTGCCAGACAGACTCAATATAATTTAATATCGGTAACAAAATTGGGAAGGTGTGGCATTGGAGTGGGTGGCTACCAGACAACAACAATGACCACTGAGGGAAACTAAACAGAATGGGACAGTGGGATGGTCAGGAACTGTCCCACCGATGACCTAGAAAACGTGAAGAGCTAATTCATAGATACCAAGAAAATTATAAAGTGAAAAATTTGAGTCTTACTCATAATCAAAGAAAGACACACAAATTTTGGTCACTTAAATTAACAAAACTTTTAGACGCTCTCAGTATGACTTCTACACATGTTACTCAGTGTTCCGAATGCAGGACAAAACAGTTGTTACTTCCACTGTTACTGGTATCTACTGGTCTCAATTTTCCCCAAGATGGTTTATCAAAGTATATTAAGAACTTCAGAAAGTTGTTTTTTTTCCCTTTGTCTCCTAGGGTCTATTTTTAGGAATTCATTCTAGAGAAAAAAGTTTGTGTTGCTGATCACTAACAACCTAAATATCCACCAGGAAAGGAAAGTTAAACTAAATTGTAACGTGTCTCAAAGGGAGAATGTTATGAAACCATTAAAAATTAGATATTGGAAATAAATTTCATGGACTATAGACTAAGAGTATTTTATAATGTTAAGGGACATTTTGTAAAAATGATGTGCACCTTTCGCATTTTGCATACATAACAATAAGGAAAAGCACCAAAATCTTAATAGCAGTTTCTCTGTGTGATATTATAGGTCCTTTTTCTTTCCACAGTTTGCTGTTTATTTTTATGAGTTGTATAATAAACATGTTTTACTTTTATAAAAATTGAGTTGCTTTGAGAACCCATTTGATATTTGAGTTTATAAACTTGAAATCAAACTAATCAGTGTAGTATGTGTGATTCCCCAGTTTTCAAGCCACTCCCACAAGACCAAGTAGGAAATTAGGAAACCAGAAGTTTATAATAATCCAAGGCTGTTTGCAGCTAAGCAAAACAAGTTGACGGAAGGTGCAGAGGGCTATGGGAGTTGAGCGTGAGACACCATGATATCTGGCCTGGAGAGAAACAAAAGTGAAGTGTCTTGGGATGGGAAAAAAATACCAAAATAAAAAAGGAAAGAATGAAGAATGAAGAATAGATGATGTTAAGGCAATTTTTCTTTTGAGATTAAACAATGCAAGTAAACAGCGAAGTCCAGAGCGTGACTGTAGTAGTAAGACACTAGACAGAGGAGAAATAAAGGGCTAGGGCAGTGATCGAGGACCTCAGAAGATGGGGTGCAGGACAGACCATCTACAGGTTATGCAGGTCCCTTGAGAAAAGAGCAGGACACAATAAGGATCCCAAATCCTCAGTGGATATAACAGGGTCCCCTGGAGGAGGGAGTCACAAGAAAGAGGGTTAAGGCATGGCCTGAGAAGCATTCAGGAAGTGACAGTGGGGAAAAGATGAGAATTGCAGTACTGCCTCCATGTTTGGAGTCCATTTTTAACTAGAAAAATAATAATAATAAAATTTAAAAAACCAAAACAAACAAACAAACAAAAAAACCCCAACATTTTGGGGTTTTTTTTATTTCCCCCCTTCATTCTTCCCCTTCTGCTATCTTCTTCTTCTTCTTCTTCTTCTTTTTTTTTTTTTAACATATAATGTATTATTTGTTTCAGAGGTACAGATCTGTGATTCAACGGTCTTGCACAATTCACAGCGCTCACCATAGCACATACTCTCCCCAATGGTTTTTAACATTTTTAATTATCATCACTCCTTAAAAAATTTGTTCAGATGTAACCAATTTTCCTGTGGTAACTTTATGATTACTTAGCTTCTGAAGGGGAAGAGGTTATAGTATCAGTTAATTTACTTCCCAGCTATCATTACAATGATTAATGACTGGCCATACAGAAGAGTGTGCTTTTAATTTTTTTTCTCATTAAAATTGTGCAAGGAATGTTGACAGTACCAATTGTACCTTAACAGGCATTTCAGGTTCAAGAATATTTGAGAACTAGTCTGTGGATGGTTGCTCCAGTGAATAGATTTCAAATTATGTGAAATTGGTTTTATGTGAAAAGTGCAAGAGTTTGTCCTAAAAATACATTAATTTTATTAAATTGTTTAGAGGTTTGGAGTTCCCTTTGGACAGCGCCAGCTAACTTCTTGGGTAAGGACAGAAGACGAGACTGCTTTCATCGCCTCCTCTATGTACTGGGCTGGTGCAAAGTAATTCTCTAAGGTGATGGTAATCCATCCATTCTGAAGGTGGTAAAATGGGGGTGGGGACTTCAGTGAAGGCAAATGAGCACAGAGGTAGTTGTGGCTTCAAAGGACAGCGATCAGGGAGAGACAGTCCTTTCAGTTTGAGCTCTCATCAACATATTCTCAAGGTGGGAGCTCCATGTCCAAGACATCTTCATCACTAAGATTTCTGGACTTCAGTGCTCCTCCATGTAGTGTCTTATTCCAACAGAAAAGCTTGAACTTCTTGAACAGTGGAGCAAGGCTTTAAGAGCCAGGAAGCAGAAGCAGCCAGCCGTCCTAAGGGTTCGGCTCAGAACCATGATGGTCCTTTCCACCATAAGTTGCAAGCAGCCCAGATTCAAGAAGGGTTAGCACATGTGTACAGAGAGGGAAGGAATTGTTGGCAGTGGCCATATTTCCTGACAGAGCCTACACGTGTTGGAGAGGTGCAGGGGGAGGGGTGTGTCATACGGAATATGGAAAATTGTTGTTCTTAGCAGGTTGAGGAAGAGATTAGAAAATTACTTGATAAACAGATGGTATGATAGAAACAAACACTGATCTTGTGGTGTATAAAATGATAAAAGATATAAAAATGATGAGACATGTAGAGTGTTGTAGACTGAACTGTGCTCCCCTCACCCCAATTTGTATGTTGCAGGGCTAAGCTCCAGTACTTCAGAATATGACTGCTGTTGTGGGTAAGGCCTTTAAAGGTATAAGTAAGGTAAAATGAGGTCATATGGGTGGGCCCTAATCCAGTAGGATGGGTGCCCTTGGAAGAAGCGGATATTCAGACTTAGAAAACAGACCAAGGAAAGAATACATGAGGACACAGGAGGAGGCAGCCACCTACAAACCCATCAGAGAGGTCTCAGAAGAAACCGAACTTGCTATCACCTTGATCTTAGACTTAAGACACCCAGTCTGGGGTACTTTGTGATAGCAACCCTAGCAAAGCAATGCAATTAGTATCTTCAAGACACTTAGCTCCACTGAAGCTATAGACAAATAAAGAGGCATTTCTAATACCCGCCACAGGAGTGGACACAGGATGCCATGGGAACACATTAAAAAGGCATTCTCTTACTTTATATTTTTCATTAGCATAAATGCTCTTTGCTTTTTCTTTTTTTTAAAAGATTTTATTTATCTATTTAAGAGTGAGAGAGAGCATACCAGGTGGGGGGAGGGACAGAGGGAGAAGGGCAAGCAGATTCCCTGCTGAGCGGGGAGCCCAACATAGGACTCAATCCCAGGACCCTGGGATCATGACCTGAGCCAAAGGCAGATGTGTAACCAACTGAGCCACCCAGGTGCCCCCCTCATTTTTTTTTTCTGATGATAAAATGGGACATTCCATATAAAACACTGAAATAGAGTAGATGTCCCCATGTATTAGTTCTTTAGATACTTTCTTCCAGCCCATTGTATACACACATAATGTTTTTTCTTTTTCTACCACAGGGAAGGGAAATAAAAGTAGACAACCAGAGGGGAAGAATCTGAAACAACAACAACAACAAACCCAAACAACTCCACTGGCCTATCCTTTGGGCAGCACACACGGAGCTGGTGGGGCAGCCTGGCGTTGGCAGCTCTGGGTCAGTTAAGAGAGAAGCCTCTCACTACCAACGGCTGCTGGTTCTGAAGTTCTATGAAGTCGTGCACATGATCCAGGACATTTCTGGTGATAATTTAAAAAATATTCTGGATTAGTTCATTCTGCTCAAGAAGAATCTTCTCAAGATGAAACTATAATTGAGAGCAAAGATCAGTAAATAGAATTTTTCATTATTCTAAAATAATAATCTATGAAAATATGTTTAAGTAAGTATCAATGGCTATTTAAGGAAGCTATTTTATTATCAAAGCTTATACATGATAAAAGGTTTATTGAATAGTTTATGCTAAAGGGAATTTAACGTGGGAAATCTTCCTAGAAGTGGTATTTCTAATAAGATAAGGAAGCATTAATGCATTTTGGGGAGGAGTTATTTATATGTCTGATTTATCATTTTAACTAAGCATTGTTTCTTAATAGCACTCATGACTCAGGGCAGATAAATAAAGCAAGTTATAGGTGTGCAAAATATTACCCCAGGCTCTACGGTTCCTTGCAGAGAGACAGACCAAGGGTCATATCCAAATAGCTATAAAATAAATGCTTTTGTGGTCAGTGTTTCCAGAAATAATGCTAGGAATAAAAATATCCTTGCATATTCTATATATTTTTGGGACTCTCTCCAGCAGTCTCTCTGGGAGAATGAAGAATATTAAACATAAAAACACTAAATAGCATTTTGAGGCCTCTGCAAATAATCATTCTGAGAGAACCCAAGAAATATGGCAAGGGGCGCCTGGGTGGCTCAGTCGTTAAGCGTTTGCCTTCGGCTCAGGTCATGGTCCCATGGTTCCTGGGATCGAGCCCCGCATCGGGCTCCTTGCTTAGCGGGAAGCCCGCTTCTCCCTCTCCCACTCCCCCTGCTTGTGTTCCCTCTCTTGCTGTGTCTCTCTCTGTCAAATAAATAAAAAAATCTTTAAAAGAAAAAGATTCTGTAAAAGTTCCTCTAATACCCTTTTGACACAAGGACAGTCTTGCCTGTGCTTGTCTGGGCTTCTCTCTCCTCCCCGCCTGCCTGTTCAACAAATGACCCTTGGAGGGAAGTTCCGAATGGCCGTTTATCTACATGGCCCACACTTTTTATTAAATAAGGATAAATTCCATAGTTTCCACATTTTCCAAAAGGAAGACAAACTGCAGTGCCTATTTCGGTGGTGAGCTCACTGCTGCTGGTTATAGGCAGCGACCGAGGGTTGTGCGCGCCTTTTACTAGGTCACCAGGAAGGCCCTCGCCAGGATCTGCCCTTGCTTGCTGTTCTGTCGCACTCCTTCTGCCCCTGCTTGAATCTGATCATCTGTTTCCAGGAGCACTTTCGATTGTCCCTCTGCCTTTGTTACTGGTTTATCAGGATTCCAAGCCCTAACCAAGAGGATCTAACTGGCTGATCCTGGTTCACTTGCCACTAGGGGCCAGGGGTCAGAGAGAGAGGATAGAACTGCTTGCTTTGGTTTCTGCTCTGGCAGATTGGGGGCAGGTGGGGGGTATCTTGAAAATAAGAAAGAGGTTTAGATGCTTGGTAGACACATAATTAAACTTCAACAAAGACCTTTATTTCAAATTTGTAAAATTGTGTTAACATTTCTAGCAACACTTAAAAAAATGTTTAGCTAGCCTTGACATGATCCCCTCACCAATTGCATTACTATGTCAAAACAATTGTTTTCCACTACGTATGTATATCAATTGAGGTCGTTATCCTTTACTCATAATTTTATTCATGATATAATGGAAAAGCAAATAGTCTTTCTTAAAAGCTCATTCTAGAGGATCTATTAGAACTGGGGCAAGTTTCCATTTACTGAGTAATTACTATGTTCCTGGCTGGCACTAGGCTATGTAATTTATATGCAGCATCTTATTTAGACCTCATAAGGACCTTGCAAACTGCATCATTCACTTCATTTTCTGTGTAAAAATGTCACCAAGCTGTCTATGTGCAGAACCCTGGACCAGAATCTAGGATTCCCTCCTTCTCTCCCTTTCTCTCCTTCCTTCCTTCCTTCCTTCCTTCCTTCCTTCCTTCCTTCCTTCCTTCCTTCCTGCCTTCCTTCTTTCCCTCCTTCCTTCCTTCCTTCCCTCCCTCCTTCCTTCCTTCCTTCCCTCCTTCCTTCTTTCCCTCCTTCCTTTCTTCTTTCCCTCCCTCCTTCCCTCCTTCCTTCCTTCCTTCCTTCCTTCCTTCCTTCCTTCTTCTTTCTTTGATATCAAAGTCCTTATACATAATATTTTCACCACTTTGCATGGCTAATTAGCAGTGTAAAAGCCCATGAATCCTACCTTCATTAAAAAATCTACTTTTTTTTCTGAAAATATGTATTTACTCACCATCATCAGAGATTCTCTGTGACGTAGCCTGACTGGTTTTTAAACTTAAAAAAAAATCATTCCCAACTTCCACTTAGAAATGAAAATGGATTTGAAAAGCTATGGATCCTTGACTGTGTCACTGAGAAATGGTACGGAACCTACAGTGCTCTAAGAAAAAGAGGAGTGGGAGATGGTTAATGTGGTCTCACAGTTGGCATTCTTCACTGGGAACCAGAGCAGAGTAGGAAAACATCTGTCCTCAAATGTTGCAAAGGCCACTGCCCTAGTTAAACTGTTGTGAACTGGGGCACTTGAGTCTAAGTAATTCAGGACTTTTATTTTCAGCACATGTCCCCGATCATTCCTGTAGAAATGAAGGCCATTTCTTGACTCCAAATGTACCACTTACCCTTAGTACACAATCTGTAACTTTTATCCAACCAGTAAAGACAGAAAAGTGGAAAAATGTCACTTTCTCAGATAAAAGAAGTTGAAAACATTTGAGAAAAGGGAAAGGGAAAAGAGTTGTCAGAGTCTGTTAAACCCAAAACACATATTTCAAGTTGTATACCCTAATTATGCTTCCTTTCACTTTATCACTTATTCTGTAATATACTCTACTGAATATAAATTTCACCATTTATTAGAAAAGAAAAGTACCTCCATTCCATACAAATCTATATAATACACTCATTTATAACTTGGAATGGAGAAGAGGCCTATATTTTGTGAGATTTTCCTATCTAAATGATAACGAGATCTGAATATGCATGGCTTATTCCAACTAGAGTTCAGAAATGGGCCCAGGAGTCATGAAGGTAATATTTTAGTCCTTTTAGACATTCTGGATTCTTCTTCTATACTGTTATTCTCCATCAGGTAAAGCTTTTTGGCTCTATCTAGCATTGGCCAAGGTTGAAGGCAAAGGATAAATCTGAGTAGAATGAATAGTAGACATGTTGGTGGCCATGAAGATGTAATGAGGGGTTTTGCTCAGTAATAGGCAGTGTTATATTGTGGTTATGGAATCTGGAGTCAGGCTTCCCTGATTCAAATCCTGTTGTTGGTTAAGTAATCTTGAGCAAGTTTGCCTTTTAGTATTCAGTAGCTTCATCTGTAAAATGGAGGTGATGATAAGAACACTTCATAAAGTTACTGTGAAGATTAAGTGAGTTAATAATGTAAAGCATCCAGGTCAACCCATAGTAATTCCTCAGTAAATATCAAAATTATGAGAATTTAATACACGTATTTTCTCATGATTCTTCAAAATTATTTTTCTATCATTACCTAACCTTCTACCATAGAGATGAAAAATAATTGACTTAACTCACTGTGTATTGTAATAAATTTTTAGATTATTTCTGATTTTTCATGACTATATATTTGCTTATTTTTTTCAGATTAACCTTAAAATCACTTTGCCAACTTCCAAGAAAAATACTCCTGGAATTTTAATTGGAATTAAATATATTTATATTTATGTATATGTATATATATGTATATACACATTTATGTATATGTATATATATGTATATACACATATATGTATATGTATATAAATATACATTTATTTTGGGGATGTTCTTTTACAAAGTTCAATTTCTTGTCCTGGGGTATAGTATATCCATCTGCATATTCTAATCTTCCTAAAAAAGTGAATCTAGTACTTTGTAATTATTTTCATAGAGATCATCTATATTTTTACATTAATTCTTTTTTTATTAAAGATGTTTATTTATTTATTTGACAGAGAGAGACACAATGAGAAAGGGAGCACAAGCAGGGGACCCCCTTACATTAATTCTTATGTATTTCATAATTTTGCCATTAGGAACTATTAAATAGAATTTATTCTTATGTGTTGCTATTATGAAATATTTAGTACTTTGTTTATGTGGATATTTATATGGAGGTTATAATTTTTCATAGTAAAAACATCAAACCTTTTCTGTGTATTACTATTTCTATGCATAGAAAATGTCAGCTTACATCCTGAATTTAGAGCAACTTTTACCTATAATTTATTTTATGTAAAAGCACTTTTGAAAGGTAAAAATTTTAAGTCTATCATGTAAATGCATAGCTAAGCAATAGGATGATTTTATAAATAAATCACTTAAACAGCACTGGTGCTTCATGTCTCTCTCTTTTTTTAAGATTTTATTTATTTATTTGAGAGAGAGAGAATGAAAGATAGAGAGCACGAGAGGGAAAAGGGTCAGAGGGAGAAGCAGACTGCCTGCTGAGCAGGGAGCCCGATGTGGGACTCGATCCCTGGACTCCAGGATCATGACCTGAGCCAAAGGCAGTCGCTTAACCAACTGAGCCACCCAGGCGCCTGTGGTACTTCATGTGTCTTAAACAAAGAGTTGGTAAGACCATCCCAGTGCAAATAGAGCAAGATTTTAAGAAAATTCCATGCTTTATTAACAGGCCCGTTAATGGGTTATAAACTACAGAAGCCCAACATTTACTAAAGTCCCCCTTCTTTTCTACACATTCCTACCTTAGTATTCTTCTCATACTTTTGTAATTGTCTTGTTTATTGTCTATTTTCCCCCCATTGCCATTGTAATTTCTATTAGGGCTGTAACCTTGGTTGTCTTGTTTACTACAACAATCAATAGCAAACCACAGTCTTATTCATTCATTCATTCAATCAACACGTATTAACCTGCTATTTTTTGTCAGGAACTGATGTATATAGACAAAGTCTCTGGCCTCAAAGTGTTTAGAGATAGAAAACAAAGAAATAAATAGCATAATTTCAGGTAATTGTAAGAACTCTGGGAGTGTAAGGCAATACAATAGATTGAGCAAAGTGAGGAGAGGTACTGTTTCAGAAAGAATAGCCAGTAAAGACCTCTCTAAGGAGGTAAAATCTGAACAGAGACCTGACTAATATGAAAGATTTGGAGGAAGAATTTTGCAGGTAGACTGAATGGCTATAAAGATCTTGAGGTGGATAAACTTGGTGGTCTAAGAAGTAGCAATAAAACCAGGGAACAAGGGAGAGAATGGAAGGAGATTAGGTCAGGAAGGCAAAACGTGGTCAGATCATTCAGTCAATGCTTTCTTCTCTCCAGCAGTGCTTTTCAAGATTTGTTGTGCATACAAATCATCTAAGACCTTGTTAAAACACAGACTCTGGCTCAGTTAGTCTGGGGCAAGGGTTGGGATTCTGAATTTCTAGCAATCTTCCAGAGGATGCTATTGCTGTTGTTCTAAGGACCACTCTTTGAATAATAAGTTTCTGAGCTATGAAAAGGTGGTTGAATTTTATTGTAAATGTGAATGAAAGCCATTAAAGAGCTCTGGACTTGGGATAACAGAGCTGATTTACATTTTTAAAGGATCATGAAGGTTGTGTGTGTAGAAAAGCCTACTGGGGAGAAAGTGTGGAAGCTGGAAACCAATAAGAAGATTCTTTCAGTTAGACAACAGATGATAGTGGCTTGAAGGAGCATTGGCAATGAAAGATCTCATGAGACATGGTCAAATTTGGATACGTTTTGATTATTTTGATTATAGAGTCAACAGGATGTTCTGATGGATCAGATGTTAGAAGTAAAAGTAAGAATGATGAAGACAGACTACTAGTTTTTAGACTGAGCAACTGGGTGACTTGTGGTTCATGTCCAGAGCTTAGGGGAGATTGCCTGATGGGAGATAGAAATTTGGGAGCCATTAGATTTTAAAGTTATGCAATTAAATGAGCTCATCTAGTAAGTGAGTATATACAGCAGAGATTTGAGATTGAGAAAAGGAAGAAAGCCCAGTCAGAGCGTAGAGAAGGAGCCAACAGTGAGATAGTAAAAAAAAAAAAGTGCGATGTCCCAGAAGTCTAGTGAAGTACTTCAGCACAGGGGTTGGTGAGGAGGGTACTCAAATACCTGTGAGAGTTCAAATAAAATGAATGACTGAGAATTGACAATTGGACTTAGCCAGATGTGGAGGTTATTGCTGATTTGGCAAAGGTGGCCTCGATGAATAGGGTAATGAATCTTGGCTGGACTGTAAAAAAAAAAAAAAAGAGAGAGAGAATGGTTGGTGATAAAGTGGAGGCAGAGAAAATAGACACCTGTTTCAAAGATTTTTGTTACAGAAATGGGTCCTAACTGGAAAGTGACAGTGAATAAAAGGATTTTTATTTTCAGATAGGAGATAATGAAACGTGTTTATGTTCTGATTATGAGTGACAGGTGTGATGTTGTGATTTATAGTATGAAATATACATTTGGTCTTCAACCCTGTTTCTGGTACAAAACTCCTAAAACCCTTGAAATTTCCTAACGTTGTGTTTTGTTATGTTAATGAAGGTGACTTTGGGAAAACCCCTAAGGCTGGGGGCTGGATGCCAAGAGTTGAACTTTTAGTCCCACTCCCCAACCTCCTGGAAGGAAAGAGAGGCTGGAGATTGAATTCAATCAGCAATGGCCAATGATTTAATTAATCGTGTTTATGGAACCCTCCATAAAAACTCAAAAGGACCAGGAAGCTTCTGGGTTGGTGAACATGGGGAGTTACTGGGAGAATGCTGCGCCTAGAGAAGGCACAGGAGCTCTGTATCTTTTCCCCATACTTTGCATCTCTTCCTTCTGGCTGTTCCTCAGTTACATCCTTTTATAATAAACTGGCAATCTATTAAGTAAAATGTTTCTCTGAGTTCTATGAACTGCCCTAGCAAATTAATTAAACCCAAGGAAGAGGTCATTGGAACCTTCAATCTATAACTGGTTGGTCAGAAGTACAGGTGACAACCTGGACTTGCAATTGGCATCTTAAATGGGGGCCAAGAGTGGACTTGTGGACTGAGCACTTAACCTGTGGGATCTGAACTATATCCAGGTAGATAGTAAAAGAACAGAGTCAAATTGGAAGGCATCCAGCTGGTGTTGGAGCATTGCTTGATGGTGTGGGAAAAACCCCTACACACAGGAATTGGAATCAGAATTTATATATATATCAAGAAGAAAATATTAGTTATATAGGTGGAACGGCTGGCTGTGAAGAAACAGTGTCAGGAGGGAATGCAGAATACTCTTGTGTGTGTGTATACACCCACCCACCCACCCACACCCATATATATATACATATATATATATATATATATTCTGTTGGTGGGAAGATTCAGCACTTACCTTTGGATGTTTTAATTTTTCAATAAAATGCAAAGAAAGGTCATCAACCGACAGTGAGAAATGCGGGAGGAGTATTGAAGATTTGAATAGTGAAGTGGTATGATATAATCATCTCGGAAGGTGTGAAGCAAGTTCAGTAGGATAATGTGGTAGGATTCAAAAGGCAGAACTGTGGAGCCATTTAAGATATAGTAATATAATTAAAGTGAAACAACTGGGATTTCCTCTCATCACATGTGTACGTTTAGAGAGCAAACAGTAAGGCTACTGAGGACATATGAAAGAAAGAAATTATAATAATGAATCATGGCATCTAAACCTAGAAAGAAGCCTTGAAAAGTGGTGAGTTAATGCATTGTTCAAACGGGACAAAAGAACAGTCATTATAGTAAATGAACTGAAAAACAGGAAGTTCATTGAGCTCTCAGGTAAATAAAACCCTATGTAACCTTCCCCTGCAATTCTTCAAAGGTACTGGACGGGGAGACCTTAACCATGTAACATAGCTTGAATTGTCATGAACGTTTCTCAAAAGGCTCACCATTGATTTACTTTATACCGTCATCATGTGATTTTATTTACTTACAATTTCTTAAAAATAGATGCATTGAGAAAAGCAGGGTACAGCAGCAGTACAACAACTATACCCTCTTTTATTTTAAAGCATTTTAAAATGTTTTCATGCACCAAACCGAAAAGCAAAACATCATTCAAACCAAACAAGTTATTAAAGTACCATCCTTAAGTGCTGTTTTATCTCTTTGCTTATTATTCTCTCAACAGCAATAAAGCAGAAGTCATATTACCAAATTTGAATGCTAATACATTTCCAGGATAATGTGAACAGGAAACAAATAGAATCTTGAAACCCCATCTCAAATACTCTTCAGAAAACTGTTAGGAGGGCAAAAAGTCCATAAAGTAAGGCACAAGGGTAGGCGATAAGAAGCTGTTGTCCTTTCATGCCCAAGGCTGAACTGAAGATTTTGGAAGCTGAGAGACTACACCAGCCAACGATGACCAGAGCCAACACAGTTCCAAAGGTGCCCCTACAGCAAAGACAAAAGAGATGATTACCTTATATCAAGAGAAAAGGAGATTATTGTTTCAGAGCTGCCTCTCAAATGTCCTTGGTACAATATTTATAGCTACTTTCTCCGTTTGCAAAATGAGGGTGAAGAACTGTATGAAGTCAAAGGCCTTGGCCAGCTTGAAAATTTGGAAGTCAGATTCCCCATCAGAGGTAAACATTTTATACTTCAGTAAAACTTGAACTAACCGGAGTACAAAAATTCACCTGCAATTACCCTTATCTGTCAACATTCAAATCCCAACTCCTGAAAATCTTTTATAAAATCTATGCTTAGGGTTCTCTTTAATAGTTACAGATTCATTTTCCTACACTATTTTCCCAAACTGACGCACCATATGAGCAGAAAGATAACTGGACTTGCCCTCCAGTAGGGGGCCTCGTCCCCACTGCTCCCAGGTCCGCTTTTCAGGTTTCTATCTGAGATAGCAAAGCCTGACGCTGTTCAAGTAAGGAACACAAGTATGTGTGTGGCCTCCCACCTCATCGCTGAAGATTCCTTTTGTAGGTGTATTGTGGATTTTTAGAATATTGGAATGGATTTTTTCAAATTGGGATCTTCAAAAATAACTGTGGAGGCAACTGGCTCTTTAAGAAGAAATGGGCAAATAAGGTAGTTAAATCTAGCCACCGTGGGGATAAAAGAGGAGATATGGGAGTAAAGAGTGAATTTCTTTCCTTATGTGCAAAAAAGAATGCGTTATTTAGAAAAATAAGCTATAAGATCTATGAAAGATCACGCGATATCTAGTCCCCAGCTTTAGAACAATGAAGTGAGTTGAGGAAAATTACACAGCGAAATGGGCATTAGGTCAAGATCTCTTAATTCCTATGGCACATTGCTCCTTTCACCATCAAACTACACTGTCTCACTCGATCCTGGTATAATGTGAACTTGAGAATTATGTTTATTATTTGTGAAAATGACAAAAATTTTACTTTTGATAACTGAACCAATGAAAAACTGTACAGTATAGCTTATGATGCTTTGGATTATAAATAAGCCAAAAATATTTAAAGTGCACTCTAATAAATATGATATGCATTGGTTTAATTAATATCTATCAGGAATAATTTACAGCTCAACCTAATATACAGGTTTTTCTGAACAAAACTGTAAAATTATATATGATTGAGTTGAATGATATAGAAATATGCCCAAAAAGGAAATTTCAGTGTAATAGCCTTAGAGGTTGGATAATTTACTCTCCTTTAATATAATTTAAAGGATTTCTAAATCATCCTTTATCATTTCAGAATGAATATCAAAAAAAGGTCCAGACTTCTGATGAGTCTCAAAATCTCATTTTAGTTTTTATTTTCTTCCCCTAATAATCTAGAGTCATTTGAGATGCTACAAGCCTTAACTTTGCTGGAAATAATGTTTTAAACTTAAAATTTTTAGATGGTAAATCACTATAGCATTCTTTGGCAGAAGCATTTAACAAACTAGAAGCTGTAGAACTAAATTCTGTATTAACACGTCAAATATCTGTACCAAACAACACAGTAAATGGAAAAGCTTGCTTAAGAACCCGCTTGGGATTCTCCCTCTCCCTCTCCCTCTGCCCCTCCCACTCGAGCTAAATAAATAAATAAATAAATAAATAAATAAATAAATAAATAGAGACCATGTAAAACAAAGTAACATTTCCAACTAAGTCACTCTCAGTAATGTTATGAAAAAAACTATATGAGATATCTAAACAAAATTTTTAAAGGCTCTCCTAAAATGTCTACCTTTGACATTGGTACATTCTTTATATAATATGCTATCCAATGTAGTGTTAATAACCTAAAATGTGGATCATCCAAAAAAAATGCAAATTGTGCCTCCTTGGATATAGAAGAATGAACACTGATGGCAAATGTTTATTGGGTTCAGAGCATGTAGGGGACAAAGGATTATGTAATTACTTGATCTCCCCAAACCATGGTAGTGACGTGCATATGCCCTGGGCAACTGCCCAACAGAAACATATCTACTGGATCCTCATTAATAGTTTTGAATTGCAAATCCTAACTTCCGAGAAAGTAAAAAAGAAAAAAAAATCTACTGGCTGAGCATATATGCTATAAAGTTCTCCAGCATTAATATCCTCATCAGGGTTCCTGGGAATTCTTCACTGCAAGGAGCCCAGCTGAGAAAGAACAGTTGCTTGCCACCTAGAAGGCAGAGTGCCTGGGAGCTGAAGGAATTTTCCAATGTTCACCAGGCACTTCCTCTTCCAAAATCAAACAAGTGAATTTTCTGTCGTCGTTCTATTACCCCAGACAATAGTTCATATTGAAGAAGGCAACAGCTTCCAAAGTGCCACTTTCACAGATAACTTGGTTTAATTTATTGTTTAAATCATCCAAATAGGAACAGTACCTGAGCCAAAACTGACCTACTTTCCTGAATCTGTCTGTAGCTTTCAATAGCCAAAGTTTCCCCAATTCCATTCCCAAAAAGAGCAGAAAGAGGTTAGCTGTTACCCCGGTGTGGCAAGTTTGAGAGAGGACTGTGCATGCAGGGTCCGTTAGCGCACGCAGACACTTACTGCAGTGAAGAGAAGACGGCACAGATGGACAGGAGGACCATGGGGAGCAGGCAGTAACCCAGGACACTTGCCACGCAGCCGTAAGATGCCCCTGAGGAGCTCATCAAGTTTAGCAAGGTGTGAATTCCTAGGCAACCTAGGGCACTCATGCCATACACATAACCAAACTGAGCTTTTCCCGCCTGAAACAATGGGAAGAACACAGGTGAACACACAACAAACATCAAGAGGAAATTGGAACGTCAAAAAGAGAGCATTTTAGAATCAATCAGCGCAGCACTGTTTCATGTCTTTCTCAGGTACAGTCATCAGGAGACTGGGAGCTCTGGAAAAAAACACTGGCTATCGCATGAATTCGGGTCCTGAAAACAAACACTCCTGATTATATTTGGGGGGCACATCATGCCACAGAGAAGATGAAAAATTTCTAGGTGTTTTTTTTTTAATCATAGATCACTTATTAGATGTACAAGATGTAAGAATATATTTTCTCCCCCTATTTGTTAAATAATTAAATGAACTAATTAATTAATGAAAGAGATTCCAATTTCATCTTGAAGATTTTGCAAGGCAAATTAGTAATGTTAGCAAATATCTGTAGGATTTACTGTTAGATCCTATTCTAAGCATTTCACATGTACTAAATTATTTAATCCACACAACAACTTTATGAGATAGGTACCATTATTATACTCATTTTACCCATGAGGAAACTAAGGTGCAGAGAATATGTAACTTGCCAAAAATAAAATAATGTTAAGTGGTGGAACGTGGCTTTGAACCTAGTCAGTTTTGCTCTAAAATTAGATCCTGGACATCTATAGGAGCTCTCACAAGTCTCAAAATAATGGGACTTACTTAACCTAGCATATCCTAAACTTATTTGACCATAGAATCCTTTGTTTTCTTAATTTTTATTACCAGTTTAACTGAACATACCTTATGAAAAGCTGGTTTATATAAACCAACTGGTAATGAATCATAAAAGAAGTACTGTTAAAGGGAAATCAGTAGTGTTCAGGATACAACACTGATTTTCTGAGGACTCATAAGAATAGCCATCTCTCACAGGCACTAGGGATTGGGAGGTGAAATAGTCCCATTAAACTCACCCAGAGAAAGTCACAAATTACTGTTGTTTCAACAGGGGATATCTTAACGTTTGCTACCTGAGGATGCCAAAGCTCCAGTAAAGAACACATTTAGTTTTTCTATTTACATTAAGCTGATTAGAAATTCTGGATAAATATTGAATAGGTGGACTCTGTTTTTCATGGGAATCATGCAAAACAATGAAGGATCTGGTAAATTCAGAGAGTGAGCTTTTTAGCTGTCATGTTTTCTTCTTCATGGCTATTATCTGTACAGTCTTTATGTCTTACAGAGTAAAGAGATATTTACTTTGCAATTAATTAATGGAGAATATTATGACCATTTGAATGTTCAAAATTGTCTAGCTAGTTTGAGTTCTTCTTCCTCTACATAGATGGGGAGATTGGTCACTACCAAGTCCTTTCACAAAATGTCCCTGGGCCATGCTTGCAGAATTCTCTCCTGCATTAGCCATAACGAGTTCTTACTGAGTGACTTTTGTATTCTCATGGCTATCTTGTGAAATAATACTAATAATGCTAATGGACATGCTTAAGAATCCCTTCAGTTATTGCTCTATTGGGTGAGTTTGCTCCACTTGGAAAATAGTGACAATTTAAAATCACTTTAATCGATTAGAGAAACATCCTACTTAATATTTTAATTGGATGGGCTAATTCTGAGGTAGCGACGGTTGTAATGGTGAAGGGCAACTTCCTCACAACCAAAGGACACAGAGCTGGACCTTCCTGACCCCAAGCAGTTTTATAAATAGGTTGGGGTATACAGAGGGTGGACAAGACTAATTTGATAGTAAAACTGTCCCTTTCAATATCAGTTAGTGACTTTTCTCTTCATCTCTTTTCTTGTTAGTTTATCCATTCTAAGTTGTAGTTCCATTTGGCAGGGGCCACTGCCATTTTTAATTAGTTTCAAATTCTGAAAAAGGGCTTGTAACTGAAATGGAAAGGAAATGTTCCATTTCTTTTTAACCTCAAAACTTTACGGGTCCTCCTTGTACCAGCTTTATTACTATATCTGGATTTGAAATACTCATTATTCTTGTGATTATGCTTTTACATTGGTCATGCACGTTCCTTTTCCAGATCATACTCTTAGATCTACTGGAAAAATTAAAGAGAGCCATACTTTTAAACCACTGATCTTTGTTTGGGGGTGAAAATAATTTTGAGAGCAAGAATACAACTAAGTTTATGCTAACTGTTTGAGGTTGTCCTCTTTGGTTTGCCTTCTTCAACATGAAGAAAGTCCAGTAAAAGATATTATGTCGTGCCTTATGTCAACATAAATCATAAAAATGATAAGTATATGACTATAAGTTTTATGCCTCTGGAGAAAATGAACAAGTTGAGTATTGTTTTGGATTTAGTTTTCCTTTCTCTAGTATAATGCATATTCCAGCCCATAAACTTTTCTTTTACATTTTAATTCTAGATATCCAGGGCATGGTTAGTTTAGCTTTAAATGCACTCTGAGTGAAATCTGACTTCATTAGTATATACTTGGGTGATTTTTTGTTGTTTTTTGGTCCTTATTGCTCTACATGTGTTAGAATCAATTCTGAAGTAATCACGTCTAATGGTAAAATTAAACTGATAATGTCTGCTTAAAATGTTTCAGAAAATATGCACTTTCACATATTCCTCCAAATTTTAGAACTGAAAGGAACTTACATAACATTTTTTTTGTCTTCAAAATGAAGAAATGAAGAAATAGGAAACAAAAATTTCAAGATCATACCTAGAGGCAAGGGTACATCCAATTTTCTCACTTCCAGTTGAGGTCTTTGCCTATATTGCTTTGTACTTAAAACAAAAAGAGGATACTTAAATAATTCTGACTAACATTACACCCCCAAAGAGATCTTAATGGGATTAATGTTTTCCTTTAAGGAAATGGTAACATTTTCTACAAGAAAACAAACAGTTGTTATATTAGAAATCACTTGAAAAATAAATATGGGTTAAAATATTAAATTGATTGTTTCTATTTGATTAATTGACATGGTATTAACTTAGTGTAGCTAAGATTATCAAATTACTGTGACAAAGACAGAAGGGAGGTTAGAGACTAAATTAAAACTCTAGTTGATATAGTGTTTGATTTACAGAGTACTTCCATTTGCTGTAGTTCAAAGGAAGAAATAAGATGCTATCATTAAATACTATTGTATTAGATAAATATGATGTGATTATTAATCATATCATCATGCAGAAACTAGATTGCTATCAGCATTTTGATTGGTATAAAGTAAATTAATAAATAAAGAGTGAAAATTTATTTAGTTGCAAATACATTTTACATCTACTTTTGAAAACTGTAGCTACATTGGAGAAAAAACACTTAATGGAAAGTGGATAGCCAAGAGACAGAGAAGTGGACTGAACAGTTATTTTAAGGGCTTTTCCTAGAATTTTTAATTTCCTGTATTCTTTCTCCTGTCAAGTTTATCTCTTTGTGCCTTAATGAAACTACACTTTTCAGACTGGCCCAACCATCTTTTTCATCCTCAGTTTTTAACATATGGTCATTACCTCCTTGGTTTAAAATCATAGACTTTTCTCTTTTTCTTCTTTTTTCTTTAAATGAGACATTTTTCTAAAGTATGAGCTAAAATGTCTTCTAAACTTAGCTTGGGTGGAAATGTGTTTTTCTTTACTTCTTTGGGGACTCAATCTCATTACTCCAGATTTAAAGAAAGAAAGGAGCCCATACACAAGACAAATGGTAAAGTCTGGGAGAAAAATTGCCTATATAACAAGCAGGAAATTCAAATAACAGAAAAATATATAGGTTGAATAAACAAATCACTGGTTATCATTGCAAAGTAATGTACTTATATTAACCTAACCAGAAACAAGGCGACTCATCTCATACTCATACCTCACAGAGTATTGGAAGTATTCTACAGGTACACCCCAGCAAAGAAAATGATGAGCAAAGAGAAGGGATTTCTCTGGTGTCACAACAGAAATGTCACAGAAAACAAGAACTAAAATTTGGGCTTCTATTTCCATGTGTTCCTTCAAATATTTCAGATTGACAATCTTTTCTGAATAACAAGAAAGACATAAGGGATCGTCTGCTTTGTTGAAAACTTACTTGGTGATTTGATTTTTGGAATTCTGCTTACATTTATATTTTATCTGTCCTAATACTTGAGGACCATTTCTCTTTGTCACTATGGTTCAATTAACTATGTCTCTCTCACCCAAAAAAAAAACCCCAAAAAACTGTAGTTATGAATTAAACAATTTACACTTTATAAAGTAACATATTTTCTTCTGTTTTAACAAACACTTCTTTGAAAATGACACTTGAAAGGACACACATTAAAATCTGGTGCTTGTTGCTATTACCAGAAGCAAGGTGGCTCCTAGAGTAATACAAAACAGGATGGGCCCAGTGAGGTCCGTTTCATTCATAATGCTGCCATCTGCTGGCTTCAGCGGGTTTAACACGGTCAAGGTTTTTTGCCATATGTGATCAAAATTAATTCCAAGTTCTGCAAAAAGAAAAAAAAAAGTAATAATACAAACATAAAAAATAAACATAAATAATATTCACTTAAATTTAACATATCTCGTCAATTTACTTAGCACTTTAATCTGATTGTTACACCTTCAAAATCTAAAGTTCTATGCGATATATAGTTAATTAAAAGAAAAAAAAATTTGTTGTTCCCAAACAAGGAACTAAAGAAATATTTTAGAGAAATAATTACACCAAGGAAAAATTTCCCTTCCTTATGCACCAAATATAAGCTTAAAATCTAGTTGAAAATTGGGAAATAGATGTTCTACAATAAAAAATAAAATAAAATAAAATGGTAGCTAACAGACTGAAAGTCTCATCCTATTGCTTATTCAGATATGTCCTTTTCCTCCATTTTCCCTTGATAACACTGTTAGGAGTTAGTTAGACAGTTAGGCAGTCAGGGCCAGGGTCCTCAACAAGAAGATATGGAGTCAGGACAGCTAAAACAGCACTAACATCCTGTTTTGCAGCTTAAACAGGGCTACACTAGCATTCTGCTTGCAGCCTTTGCAGAAATGACTTCTGCAAAACATCCTAAAATAAGACAATTAGCCACAAACCATCTGTCATTTTCATAGGCAGTGGGCAGTTAAGACATAAGCCCCAGTTGTCAGCAAAAAGAGACCATCAGTATGTTGACATTAACCTAATAAGTAGACAGATACCTGACCAAAGCCCTGATTGTCATGACTCAGCACACCCTGATTGCTTAAGATAGTTCTGCAAAAGAGCTCATAAAAAGCCCTGAACTTAGAAACTGCGAGGGCAACCCTCTTGGGCCCCCCACCCTCTCCAGGAGCTTTATACTATCACTCATTATACTTTGCTTTGCTGCCCACCACTCTTCTGGTCTACCTCTTCATTCTTCGAAGCGGCGTGACCAAGAACTGTGGGCGTGACCAAGAACTGTGGGCACTAAAGGCAGAAAATCCTGCAACACTTTTGAAATCATATCATACTTATATCAAACATGGTATAATTGTTTAATTAGCAGTATTATCTAAACTGAAGGTATTTAGCCCAGATCTGGGATTTTATTTCCACCCTGCCTGATGACAAAAGCAGTTCTATGCTAACTGCCTGAACCTCCGGAAAGGGGAAAGAGGATGGCTCTTTCTTGCGCCCATATTTTAATTAGGTCAGTGCTAGTGTGGTTGAGTCTGTACACCCAAAGATTAAATTCTCGAGACAGGTTAACGTTTCCCTTTTGTTAGTGGTGGTGTTAGAATAAAATATTCCAAGTCAGTGGGGCTCAGTGTCCTTGAGTCCAAATTCGCTTAGAAATACCTAATTTTCCCCCCCAATGCCTTGTTTTTAAGTAATTCTGACTGCCACCTCACAGACCCTTCTGCCAGATCCTGCCCCTCTTACATTTTTGTTTCAAAATTTTTTAAAAAATCCAGCCATCTGACATCCACTGAATACAGAAATAAATATTAACACCACATCAGTTTCTTTTCTCACCAGTTCTATAAACATTAAGATGTATCTTGAGTAGAAAAAAGGACATTCAAAAAGGAGAAGAACATGACTTTATTAGGAACCAATAATCAAGCTGGCTACTCTCCTTCTATCATTTTAAATTTGAACAAGAGTAAGGCAGAGGCCCAGAATAATTAGAGATAAACTACTGTAAAGAACAGTGCATTTCAACTAAAAAGAATTGAATGGGGTTTTTTTGTTTGTTGTTGTTGTCTTTTTTTTTTTACTGTTTTCACTGAATTCTGCTGTGAGCTCTACAAAATTTGTATGCATTAGTCTTACAGACATGTAACGAGGCTAGGACTATTATTTTATTCCTATTTTGTGCATCAGATGGCTGAGGTTTTGAGATATAAAGAATTTGTTCAAAGTCACAGAAGTACAAGCAGAAAATATAGGTTTCAACACTGGAGAATCTGATTCAAGAACCCATGTTTCCTCCCCAAGACAAACAATCCAATTACAAACTGGGCAGAGGACCTGAATAGACATTTTTCCAAAGAGGACATGCAAATGGCCAACAGGTACATGAAAAGGTGCTCAACATCACTAATCCTCAGGGAAATGCAAATCAAAACCACAATGAGATACCACCTCACACCCATTAGAACGTTATTATCAAAAAATGAGAAATAAGTATCGGTGAGGATGTGGGGAAAGGGGAATCCTTGTGCACTGTTGGTGGGAATTTAAATTCATGCAGCCACCGTGGAAAATAGTATGGAGATTCCTCAAAAATTAAAAAATAAATAAATAATAGGGCTCTGGCATTCCAACTGCCCCACTGTGGCTCTCCCCAGGCCAGGCTGACAGGTCCACTTACTGCCGGAGGATACGGGCTCCTAGAGATGGTGGCTCTAGCACGGAGCCGTGCGGGTCAGTCCCCAGGGCAGCAATGGGTGGCAGCCAGAGGCTATGACCTGAGCCCTGAACCTGGCCAGTTTAAAAAGAAAAAAGAGAAAAAAACAAGAACTACTATATGATCCAGCTTCTGGATATATACCCAAAGGCAATGGAAACAAGGTATCAAAGAGTTATATGAGCTCCCAAGTTCAATGCAGCATTTTTCACAAGAGCCAAGACATGGAAACAACCTAAATGTCTGTCAGTGGATGAACAGATAAAAAAAGATGCGGGATGTACATACGATGGAATATTCATTCATGACAAAGAAGGAAATCCTGCCATTTGCAACAACATGGATGGACTTTAAGGACATTATGTTAATTGAAATAAATAAAGAAAGACAAATACTGTGTGGTATCATATGTGGAATCTAAGATCAAGGAGAAAAAAGAGTCAACCTCATAGAAATAGAGTAGAAAAGTGGTTAGCTGAAGGTGGGAGAACAGCAAGAGGTCCGCATAAAGGCACACACCCCCCCACACACAAAACAAAACAAAAACAAAAAATCAAAAATCTTGCTTTTAATCATATAGCTGTGGATGTCAATGTGTATCTAATCTCATAATAGTTGTATTTTTTTTTAATTGAGCCCAGTTCTCCCATGTGAAGGATTTTTTCCTAAATCATTTGTATGAGGCCTTCAATTTCCCTTCCCAGGATTCAGTGATCATCTTTGGTCAGATGCAGAGTATAGTTCAACTGCTTTTATAACACCTGTGCTACCACACACGTAACATATAACACCTGACATCTTGCGTATCTGACATAACACCTGACATCTTGCGTATCTGACATAACACCTGACATCTTGCGTATCTGACATAACACCTGACATCTTGCGTATCTGGCATTCTATACACAGAATACCCGATGGACTTTAACGCCTGCCATGACATAGAGGGGTCTTAACTCTAACAGGGACTGAGACATTTTCAAAAGTTTGGACAGACATTGGTCTACACGGCAGTAGTAAGAATATTTTTTCACTCATTTCATATCCAGGTTGGCAATTGCTATCCCTAGCTTGAAAAGAAAGAATTTGACTGGTTAATAGTGAGTAAATCATGTACATTTCAACTTCCATGCTGATCCTTTTTATTATCACAGTACAGTTATATATTTCTTAATGAACATACACTTTGAGGAGATGAGCAGTTCAACAAGCTTAAAATGAAGTCAGAATGTCTAATCCGATTTTTAAAGAGCAGAAGATTTTTAAAATTGGAAATATTAACGTTTAAACTAATTTCACCTAAGCCTTATGTTGTTTTCAAACTTTATTTTCAATTAAGACATTTATGTTAGCAATATGTTTTCAACATTTACCACAACAAAGTGGCCTTTAATTCAAAATACCTTTTTTTCCTGAAAAAGCAAAATAATTATTCCTGAAGAAACTCAAATGAAAAATGCCTTGTGAGACATTATTACTGATTTCAAACACTTATTTTATGGCATAATTAATTTCTGCACATGTTTCAACATTGAGTCATGAAAATGGTGAGTGAACATAAGACCTACTAAATATTGTCATACCAAAAAAGATTTTGTGTTTGTTACCAAAATACATCTTCATAAAATTTGTCTTTCAAATTTATTACAAGGTATGCAAATGAAATTATAAGTATCTATTAATTGTAGATAACCTAATATAATACCTTATTATACAAGATAAAGGATGAAACTGCTGTGAAATTTGAATATAAAAGTTATTGTTTTGCTGTCATCTAGTGGTAGTAAAATATATGATATATATGATATAAAAATGAATTAATATCTTTGTTTTCTATGCAAATTGTGGCACTGGCCTTTTAAATATAAACATCAGGCTGTGCTACAAATATAAGTACTGAATATCACAGTAATTTTTCTGGTTTGACAGACTTGAACTGACTATTATTCTTCAAGATACGTTTGTTAACATATTGACTGTATATAATCAAATAGCAAAAGTTATCATTCTTACATAAAACCACCAAACAAGTCTTTTAGACAACAAAGTATTTAAGGAATAAAGAAGCACATTTTCAAATAGCGTATTTTTGTGCAAGGGATGTTAATTATTATAGCTTCATAATGTGATAACCCTGTTTGGTGTATTCTCAATAAAAACTAGCAAATGACATTTATCCCCTTATCCTAGGAACCCTGCCTGTGGCTTTTTCATATCTTTGAAACAGATGAGGCTCGAGGCTTTCACAAATTCACCCAGCCTGAAGAACGTATTGAATAAGCATCTAGAAATTTCATAGATTCAAAATGCAAAATTATATTAGGTGTGCTCTCTTGTATCTTTAATACACTAGCAATTTGGTGGGGACAATCACAAAGAGAAAATAAAATCTAAGAATTTTCTCTAAGCTATATAAAGTGGGAGGGGAAATCTAGTATATTTCTTATTTGAATTTAATAAGATATTAGGGAGGATGGATTCTAGTTTAGAGTATCACAATAGAGACATTCAGACCAGCAGAAAAGAAAAGATTATTTTCAATAAATGTTACAGGAAAAATCTGTTATTCGTTAAAGAAAAAAAATGTTAAGTCCTACCTCACACTCTAACCTAAAATAATTTTTAATGAATCAAAAATTGAAGTGCAAAACAAAAAGATAATTTAAAAATTTAAGAATGTACAAAAGGACATAAACAGCACCAAGAGCTGGAGAAATATATTCTAAACAAAAAAGCAAACAGAAAGAAAATTTACCAAGAAAAATATTGTAGAGTTGAAAACATAAGTATTAAAATTTCTATATGCTTTTATATCCTATTAAATTAGATGGCAAACACCATCTAGGAAAAAAAATGTTTGCAATACATAGTCCAGGTAATCATTAAATATCTTTACCATATAAATATCCTTAAAAACAAACAAGGAAGGGAAAAAATCTTAAGATTCCAATAAGAAATCTGACAAAGAATATGAAAAATAAGAATAGTCAATAAACATGAAAAAAAAGTATAACTTTTCTAGTAACCAAGAACTACAAAGTATTGCTTTTTACCCATCCAATTAACAAAAACATCTCATATTCTACTATGATGGTGTAGGGGATCACGCTCTTCTAGATCAGCTTGGCAATATAAATATCTTTTGACACAGTAATCCCAGTGTTATGGATCCATCCTAAGGACAGACTCTGTAGAGATGAAAGTTATTTACTTTGATGTTCACCAAAGTATTACTTATTATAAGGAATAGCCTTTATGGTGAGTCTAAGTTATGGTACTTTTATATAATAAAATATTATGAAGCCATTCTATATCATATTTTCAAATAATATTTAATGACTTTAAAGAATACATGCATAGAAATACTTTTGGTATAAGGTAACTTTTTTTAAAGATTTTATTTATTTATTTGATAGACAGAGACACAGCGAGAGAGGGAACACAGCAGGGGAGTGGGAGAGGGAGAAGCAGGCTTCCCTTGGAGCAAGGAGCCCGATGCGGGGCTCGATCCCAGGACCCTGGGATCATGACCTGAGCTGAAAGTCATTAGCCTAAGGCAGATCTTAACAGTATAAGGTAACTTTAAAAACTACAAAACATGGGGCACCTGAGTGGCTCAGTCAGTTAAGTGTCTGCTTTCAGCTCAGGTCATGATCCCAGGGTCCTGGGATTCAGCCCAGCACCGGACTCCTTGCTCAGGGGGGGACCCTGCTTCTCCCTCTCCCTCTGCCTGCTGCTTCCCCTGCCTGTGCTCTCTCTCTCTCTCTCTGTCAAATAAATAGATAAAATCTTTAGAAAAAAGCTATAAAACTTCATAGCCAGTGAATGATCCAACTTTCATTTTTAAGTATTCATAAATACATACATATTCAAAAAATATTGTATTTCATTTTTAAGCATATATACTTAAAATATATACACACTTATGTAAAATATTTACATATATGTATTTCATACATACACATTCATAAAAATAGAATAAAATCTGGAATAAAATACATCAAGTCATTAATGGCAGTCATATCATAGAGACAAAATTTTAGGTGGTTTTTATATTTTTATTCATATATTTCTCTATTTGCCAAATTTCCATATTGAATATAGGTAAATTGTATAAAAACTGATAGTTTTTTTAAGTAGAGATGTTGGTGGAATCAAGGAGAATGTTTAATGAGGATAAGTTATAATTTTCAGCTATTGATTATTATCCAGAGGCAAACTGGAATGAATTGGTTAAAGATAACTGATCCCAAAATCTAACTGGCTTCTAAAGAGCCAACAATCCTATGATATAATTTTCTGTGCTTTTCTGAGTGGTTTAAATCGTTCATTTTTTTTTTTAATTTTGAAGACAAAGAAAGAATGTTTTACTTTTTTATTTTTTATTGTTATGTTAATCACCATACATTACATCATTAGTTTTTGATGTAGTGTTCCATAAAGAAAGAATGTTTTAATACCAAGTGGTTGGCTCTGTTCATATGAGGCAAACACTGATCTTTTGGTGTAAAATATTGGGAATTTTAATCTAGCCCTTTTCAGGGGCGCCTGGGTGGCTCAGATGGTTAAGCGTCTGCCTTTGGCTCAGGTCATGGTCCAAGGGTCCTGGGATCGAGTCCCGCATCAGACTCCCTGCTCCTTGGGAGCCTGCTTCTCCCTCTGCCTCTCTCTCTCTCTCTCTCTGTCTCTCATGAACAAAAAAGAAAATCTTTAAAAAAAAAAAAAAATCTAGCCCTTTTCACTTGACCACATATAAAGGGGTGAGAGCATAATTGTTAACTATTCATATAGTCATACTTCTCCTTGGCTCTTAAATTTAAATCTACTTGAGTTTTAGTTTTCTAGCCCCTATGCTTCTGGCATCAATGTTGATTTGCTATAAGAGCAAAAGTAGCAGATGTAGACTGGATTAAAAAAAGAAAAAAAAATCAATGAATGGAACATCCCTGAAATCCCTGAAGGACCTTCAGCTGCAAAGGTCCACCTGTTTCCTTGCCACCAGCAGTGTTATTTACTGGAATCATATATTCCTCTCCACTTAGCCATACCTAGCTGACATGAAGGGGCTCCTCTGAGCCAAGGAAGAAAAAGAACTGGTTTGCCTCCATGACAGTAAAGAAATATTGAGAAACTACCCGCTAGGCTCCCAGACGTCATAGCAGAAGATACAGTATGCTGTTATGAAGTAGCTTCATTAACTGGGGTAGGGAAGGGTCGTTACTTTGATACAACCACTCTGCTAAAAGATGTGTTCACTGTTGTCTAGGCCCCCTCCCCCCCCCCCAACCGTCAGGGAGTCCACACTTTTAACAAACCGAAGAAACATTTAATAACAGCGTTTAATAGCACAGCAATGGCAACACTCTACTTCCAGTTTTCCCCACACAAGCATGAGACAAACTTCCAATGGTTTATGCACCTTAGTTTGGCAGACTTGTTTATACATGGAACGATCACACATAAAACACTGTACACGGCATGCTGACAGTGCACATTAAGTGCTGATTATTGCTATTATTCTTCTAGCTGATCACACACTAATAGCACTTCCTTAACTTATCTTCTAGCAAAGGAGGCTCTTCATCAAAACTGTCAACGTAAGAAGATTGTGAATAATAATCCGGGTTGGATGCTGGCTGAAAAAATTGTCCCTCGCAACCTGATGACATGAGCATCTCTGATGGGACAAAGACAGGCTGAGGCTGCTCGCTGGCTTGTTGTCTAGAGAAAGGAAAATAGTGATTTTTATACATCTCAGAATGGGATATCATGACCAATCGCGGAAGGAAACTACAATTCTCCTTCTATGAGTTCTCCTAGCTTTTGTGGTTATTTACCCATGAAAGAAGTAACTTGCTTAAAATTTACCTTTAATTAAAAAAAATGAAGTAACTGGTCATGAGAAGGTTCTAGAAGGAAGATCCATACCAGCTAACACTTATTGATTATGTACAATGTGCTGGAAACTTTCCCCTCACATTTTCTCCCATAATGAATACTCTGTAAGGTAAAAACTGTAGTTTTAATCCCATGTTACAGATAAAGAGACAGAGGTTCATGGAGACTGAAGGACTTGCCCAGTGTCACAAAATAATACTTCAGGTGTTGGACTCCTAAGTGAAGATGCCTGAGCAGTGCTCAGACTATACGATGTTGCTTTTTTACTGATTTTCAGCGGCAATCATCAAACATGACATTCCCTATAAATCTGTGGAAGCAATAAGTAAAAAATCACAATTTTAATAGTAGAGTCAGTACATAGGAAAAAACAAATACATAAATTGACCTTCTAGCTCTGGCCATTCCCAGACAATTACTGCCAATTATCTTTGAGTACCTAAAAGGATTCTACGTCTGGCCTAGTGTCCTTCTTTTGAAATATGCAATTTAGTTTTGTTGAAACATGATACTTTGATACTTCCTTGACCACATTTTTATTGTTTTTTTATTTCACCATTTGTGTGAGAAAGCTGGAAAACAACACTCAGTACATAATTTCTTAGAGCTAGAGAAAAGAAGGAAGGAAAAAAGGAAGTATATGAGGTTACTTGATCATTTTAAATTGTTTTTACCTGAAGGAAGGGGAAGACACATAAGGAGTTTCCTTATTAACATGTTTAAGTTTCTTTCATCAGAACCCCTTAGGCTAAGCTAAAAACACAGCTCAGGATTCTGAACTTTGCAGCTCCCTGTGATCTCTTTGTGTTAAAATATTTACAAAATGGCTTTTCATTCTTTCCTTCCAACATTAATCTTAATATGAAGCCTAATAATAACATATTCAACTTCCCTTACATGAGTAAGCCTGACAGAGATAATAACCTTCTCTTGGAAAACAAAGCTACCAAAATAAAGATATATGCATTTAATCATTCACTAATTCAAACATAAGCTCATTAAGGGCAAAGACCTGGTGTAATCTTTCTTGAATCCTCCACAGCATACGTTGATTACTGTTATTGTTCCCTTAGCCATGAGGCATATTCCTAACCTTTTTTTTTTTTCTTTTTCTCAGCAAAATAGAACTACTATCAAAAGTACTGGTAGAAATTAATTATAAATAAGAAACTGAATGGCCTGTTGGTTGATGAAAAGCCCCCCTTGATCCATATTTTTTTTAATGTAAGCATTTCTAGAAGTAAAAAAGGGGAAAATGAAGTTGACTTAATGGGGCAGCATCTAACCAAGACTATTTCACTGACAAACTGTCCTAGCGTCACCATAACTCATGCCCAGGTCTGACTAACCAGGCTTGAGGAAAGGTAACTTTCACAATTACTCCCTGCAAAGCAATTTCCATGAAGGAGGGAATTTGGCATAGGTGATTGACCCAACCCCGGCAAAGAGAAAAACACATTAAAAAAAAAAAAATGCGCCCATTACCAGCTAGATCCCATCCCTTTCTCTTTCTTTCCTCTCTCTCTTCTCCTTCATCCAGCAAAACTTCTTCATCAGGAGCTTGGGCTCTTTTGTCCTTATTATAATGGAGGCATAATATTAAAATTTTCCTACTACTTATTTAAGAAAGTATAATTTCAAAATCTGTCCAATAAAGGAAACCTCAAAAGCTTTTATCTACAAAAATTACCATGGTCACCTGCCATCACTGTCTGAATTAAAATTCTCTCTTTTTAATCGTATAACTTTGTACATGTTGACTCTAATATTCTACACTACATCTCAATAAACAAAATCTAAGCAATACCAATATAGTCACATGATTAGTCCACAGTTCTACCCAACAAACTCTGTAAATAAACCCAATTCTCAGGTTTTAGGCCTTTTTCTGAAAATTGCAATGAACAACCATACTTTTATTTAACCATGTATTTCTTTTTTCTTTTTTTTATTAAGTTTTTAATTTTAGTTCCAATATAGTTAACATACAGGGTTATATTAATTTCAGGTGTATTATATAGTGACTTAACAATTCTATGCATTATTCAGTGCTCATCATAAGTGTGCTCTTAACCATTTATCTTGAACACTTTACTAATTGCTTTGTCAACCCCATAGCCCTGAACTATTAACCTATTAAAGTCAACTGCATGAGTTAGATTAGTGTACCCAATACTTAAGATGGTAAGGCTATATCATATCTATATTTCGTATATGGTAATGGGAGTTTTGCAGAGTATATCAGCAAAATATTCCTCTTCTCCTTGATTACACAGCATCTTAATTAGCTCCATGAGAAGATGCATATTGAAATTTTGATGATCTCTAACTCAGCACATTAGTCCAGATGAAACAAATGTCAACTGAATTAGACCAAAAGAAACATCAGACTCTGGCTGGTAGAGTTTAAACATTCACTTTGTTAGTAGGCATCTCCTCTTCCTGTAAAAATTACTTAGAACAATTCTGAGATGACTGCAAAAGATTCCTTTAGGATAACTGGCAACATTTTTGGTCATACTACTCTTCTTTTGCTTCCTGACTCTGTGGGGGTTACACTTCTGCTTGTAAAAACAGTCCAATGATAGAATTTATCCTAAACCAAGGACAGTGGTTAGCAAACATGCCTCGAGTTAGACTGCCTGTGTTCAAATCCCAGTTTTATAATTTTAGGCAAATTACCTCACATCTGTGCCTTGATTTTCTCATCTGTAAAATGAGAATAATAATAGAACTCACAGAACAAACTAGTGGTTTACTAGAGGCAAGGAGTGTTGGGGGATGGACAAAATAGGTGACGGGGACTAAAAAGTACAAACTTCTAGTTATAAAATAAGTAAGTCATGGGGATGACAAGTACAGAATGGGAAAATAGTCAATAATACTGTAATAATGCATGGTGACAGAGTAACTACACTTATCATGATGAACATAGATTAATGTATAGAATTGTCTAATTACGAAATTGTACACCTGAAACTAATATAACATTGTATGTCAACTATACCTCAAAAAAATGTGAACCAGTAAGCACCAAATAAAAAAAAGTATTAGTCAATATCAAAGTTGAACAGGGCTTAAGGTTCTTCTGCCAATTATACCCAAGCCAAAAAAAAGTCTGCTATATGATAATGATAATAATAATAATAATGGACCTCATAAGATTATTGTAAATTAAATTGGCTGAAATAAGTAAAGCATTTAGAATAGTATTGGGCATGCAAAAAATGATCAATAAGCATGAGCTATGTATTGGTATGCCCTTTTCTTCCTGAGACTTGCACTAAAGCATTCTAGACACCTTCCACAAACCCTGGAACAGCATCTTCTCCATTTGTAAGTAGTTGTCTCTTCCTCAAAGAAAACAACATAAGTAAGAGGCCAGGAGTTTATATGCCTTCTGTGCTGGTCATCTTTCACTTATTACCATTTTGGTTTCCTTGGAACACCCAGACTGACTTTGACAACATCCCAGCAGTCATGTGTTCTCTTACCAGGAGAACCTCCCCTACACCCATGGCAGGACTTCTGTTTCTAAGCAATAAAGCAATGGCCATACACCTGGTCTGTATAAAAACCTTCTGTACATTCACCAATTCTTCAGTATTTCCCTTTTCACCACCCATACCTGGGTTTATAGGGTTCCAACAAGTCTCCAGATGGATGCTGTTGTGTTAAGATAAAGTGTAGTCTCCAGCTGGGGAAAAGTTTCTACCAGGCTCTGAGGCAACAGGACTTAGCATTCACCATCCAAAGCAAATATAGAAGATCATTGTTCAAAGACTCAGTTATAATTTTTATGATTACAGAAATATGCTTTCTGTGTCCTGTCTCATAGTCGCTAGCTACATATTTTATTAAAAGCTTTGTTCTTCCAAAACTGTCGGTTTGGACTTCCTTCACGATGGTTACCTGATGCTGCTTTCCTTTGTCAATCTGACCCAGGAGGCATGGGGGCGATGAACTGACTCCCAGAGTCACATGGAGGGCTAGAGTGTAAATCAGGTGGTAAAAAATGTACCAACAGATAAGTACAAATCATTGAAAGTCCACCTGCATATTTTAACTAATAGCAAAGTATGGATATATTACATATAGCCAGATGACATAGCGTGCCTCCAGGAACCTGACACTAGGAAGGGTTTCAGAATCTGCAACACCATCACCTGAAACAGCCTGAGATAACAGCATGACCGATTGGCAACCAAAATACCCTGTTGATTAAAAAAATGTAGTCTGTACTTTCAGAAATATTTTATCCATGTCAGTCTCCAGGTGAGCCAGTAAAATCAGACATTTTAAATACCCCTGGTAAGAACAAAATGTACAGGATCAGTTGAATGATGGTGCGTTTTAGGGAATGGTGGCAGGGGAGCTGACTTATACAACATTCCCAGATTCTGGCTGAAACAGCAGGTGCACAGTGACTACATGCCATAGGCAGTGTCAAAACTACGTTTGAGATACTAGAGGAAGATCAGCTCCCAGGATTCAGAAAAGCTGGGGATTCAGTTTCAATTTGTTAGAGTCCTATGAAAACATTCAAAGGGAGTTTTCCAGTTGTTGTCACCTTTTCTGCAGAAGTATCTATTCCTTTCTCTAAATAATTTGAATAGATTTCTCATTTAAAAAAATAGAAAAATATAGTGGGAAAATATGGCCTAGACGACTGGCTACAGGTGATTGGAAATAGTGCCCATCCGAATGAGTGAACAGTTATTTCAAATGAGGAAACTCCTTCTTGTTTATTCTAAAATAAGAAAACTCATCATTTTTAAGTATAAATATTTTTATTGTTTTATAACAATAAAACAATATTGTTTTTGTGTAAGCACAGTCGACCAGCTTTCAGATCAGTATGCCACTGAGCAAGCTTTTTAAACAAGCTCCAATAGGGGCACCTGGGTGGCTCCGTTGGTTGAGCCCAACACTTCATTTCAGCTCACGTCATGATCTCAGGGTCATGGGATTGAGCCCAGGGTCAGGCTCCACACTCGGGGTGGAGTCTGCTTGAGATTCTCTCCCTCTCTCTCTCTGCCCCCTCACCTTCCCCTGCTCCTACAGGCATAGGCGTGTATGCGTGTGCATGCGTTCTCTCTCTCTCAATTTCTCTCTTTCTCTCTCCCTCTCCAACAAATAAGTAAATAAATAAATGAAATCTTTAAAACAAACTCCCATATACGAGTGTGAGGGTGGAGAGAGAGACAAGAGAGAAGGAGACTAACTGACTATAACAATCCCCTGGATTCCTGTGTTTTTTGCCAGGATGGTTAGCATCTTATTTTGATTTGGGGTGTATTTTAATTGAACTATTCACTGTATGAATAAAAAATCGAGTCTCTGGAGTTTGATGTACACTAGTAAGTCACTGACTTGACTCCATATTTTATGTACCTCATAAAACTACCACAGCTAATATGCCCTTTTCTAATTCCTGAGACTTGCAGTGTGGGTTGGAATTTAAATGTTACTGTGTCCAAATCACAACTTGGATTTAAATGCTAAGTAACTGAAGCAGGTTAGGCCATCAGCTTAATACAACACAATCTTGAGTTTTCCCCATTTGGTTATGTTAATTTCCATTTCTTTGTCATCTTGATTTCTGGGCAATGTTGATATGTGTAATCAAATGGAGAAAGAAAATTGGGTGGTGGTTTGCGGGTGGGGCGTTGGAGGGCGAGAAAGCTGTGGTCCATGAGTCCCTGCATAAAGAGAAAGCTTTGTTTCTCTCTTATTAGACTTCTTATTTAGTTTAATCTGAAAATGTAGATTGTAGATGCTACCCAGGTGTTTATTCCATCTGGAGAAAGGAAGGGAGAAAAGAAACAGAAGATGACTGGTTTCTTTCACTAAAATAGGAGAACAGAACAGAAAAATCCTATTAGATAGCTTTCATTGTAGATTATATATTTTGAGTTATCATCCTGTTAAGACCTTAATGCCCAAACTACTCCCTCTGCCTGATTAACACTTTTCTGACACCAAACACTTTTTCTTGACCTTCCAAAGTATAAATCATAAATGAAATAAAGTCAAGTTCTTTTTCTATAGTTAGATTCTGCAGTGATTGAGCCAAGTCTCTACAGCCTTATCCTTTTGTCTTATTTTTCTTAAAATATCTTAATTTGCCTAATGATAACATTCATAGAGAGAGAGCAAGGGAGGAAGGGAAGAGTATAGATTGTTTTTCATTTCAGGAAATTTTTATGGTAAGCTGGACAACATTGACTAGGTTCGTGAACGGAATAAAACTCCAGATATTTAACTTTTATAGTTTAAAAAAATACTCTATATCAATACCTTTCCCTATCACCTTCGAGTAGTGGTTCAGCAGGAGTAGCTAGAAAACAGCACCTATCTGCCTGTGTCTTCAGGACTGATCAGCCTGTGGAAACAATTTCCAAATTGTTCTGTGCATAGTTGGAACAGAAGAGTTCCCACTGCCTGTTGTATTTATTTTATCTTTTCCTCCTTTATCTGGAGCTTTCAGTGCACTTATCTGTATTTAGAAAACTAAACTTCAAGAATTAATAAATTTGAAATATTTGTCATGTGGTTATTTGGCTTAAATGTGTCGGAATGAAACAGTGACCACACATCCCATCTTTACCTAAGATGACCCAGTTTTAGTCCTATTGTACCAACATTATCATTACTAGCATACATTTTACTCTTACAAATGTCTTGATTGTACAATAAATTATACGTCCACCCTAGTACTGGGTCTAATCAAACAACCTTGAACTAAAATCCAAACCCATTTCTTATTAGCTGTGTGTCCTCGAAAAAGTTCCTTAGTTTCTCTGGGTCCCTGCTTTCTCATAAATAAAGCAGGGAAAAATACTGGCCCTCATCTCAGGATTGTCTGAGGATCCAATGAATTAGCTTACATAAAGTTCACAATAGTACCTAACACATAGTGAGGGTTCAGTAACAGTTATCTTGAAAGTTGGAAGTTCTGACCTTTCTCAGATTTCACCAATCTAGACCCACAAAAGAACATCAAAGCAGTAACTGTATAAACAAATAAAATAAGTTTAAGGGACTTTAGATGAGAAAGTGTCCATTGCTTTGGCAAGCTATAGTTATAGGAAAAAACAACATTTACATAACGGTTTTACTTTAAAACATACTCTCCTACACATTAGCACAATGCTCTTCATGATAATTCCATGAAGTAGGAATTATTAATGTCCTTATTTTTCAGTGTAAGATTGTCAGGGAAGTTAAAAGTCTTTCCCTATATCACAAAGGCTAGAGCCTGAACTTGAACCAATTCTTCTTATCCTAAATGCCCTATTTACCCTCGTAAAGGGCAAATTACTAAATTCTAGTCATTTTTATTTTCAACTCAAGTTGACTTGTCAACGCAAAATAAATAACACGTTCTGAAATACGTTTATTTCAATTCCATTTAAGAGTTTTCACTCTGTATTATAATTGCACATTTAATTACCACTGTCCGACATAAATTCTTAAATTTTATGAGGGACAAGATTATAAACTTCTTTTTTATCTTTAGGTTTGTAGCACCCTTCTTAATTCCTAACACACAAGCAAGCACTTGATAAATGTTTACTAGTCAAATAAAATCTATTTTGTGAGCAGTTTCCCAAAAAAATCATGTAAAATGAAAATGTTTTCTGTTCTGTCTAGGGCCTGTATTCAGGCTCCTTGTTAAATGGTATTTTGAAAAGAGAAGACAAGCCACACACTTATAAATGGGCCTGCAGTGAACTGAATTAATTTCTCTGACCTTTCCTGACATTTCTTCTTGGGTATTTTAGCAAGATATGCTGGGGAGAGATTTTGCTTTCCCCAAGAAGCCCTCCCAATGTGGAAATCCTTGCTAAAATATCATGCCTTCTTAAAATGAAAGCATATTTTTCAATAAAAGGACTTACTTTCTTGATCCATAAACATGTCCATAGGCATTAGAATCTTCAGAACTCTGCTCCTGATTATCAATAGTATAATTAGATTGGTAAAAATCAGAGTCAAATTGTCCCAAGTTTGACATCCTGAAAAATAAGAATGTTTTTTACTGAGAACTTTATGAGTCAATAAAACTTCTTTTGAGATATTTACAAGGATTAATTGATGATGTGATTATGGATGGATTCCTATTAGAGAACAAGGTATTCTTTGGATGGGTTAAATTAAGTATTAGGAAAGGGTATGGAAATGTATTTAGTAAGTCATTTATAAAATGTGTACCTTCAATGAACTTTTCTGAAGTTTTCACTCACAAGGACTGTGACATTGACTAAATTGACTTTAACTGATGTGAAAGAACTAATCTTTCACCAAATTCCTTAGTCCCAGAATCTTAAGAGAAAAAGCTTTAAAATTGGTACACATCTTGAAGGCCTTCCCCTAAACAGTGTTAGTTCCTCACTTTAAATGCGTGCACACATGTTGCAAAGCCAGAAAGCAAATGGCTGATGATAATTCTATTTGAGTTTCATTTTTCCTAGAGCTTTAAACTGTGCTAGCAGGCCCCCACCCCCTGCAAAACAAAACAAACAAACAAAAAACATCCAAATCCTATAAACCAATTTCCTAGTTTTACTTTCCAATTCCTAAAATGTATTTGGAACATTTTCCTTTTTCTCATGCCTGGTCCACTGCTCCTAGGCTTCTGTCTGAGTCAGAGGGAGAAAGGCTCAGTCCTGCTAAGGGAGGAGTCTTATATTTCCATACACACCCTCTACATAGTTTATACTCTCTTAGGGAATGAAGACGAGTGTGTGATCTTGATTTAGACCTAGTGCCCAGCAATACCAGAGGAAGGAAG
The DNA here is from genome assembly GCF_009762305.2 of Zalophus californianus. Lineage (NCBI taxonomy): Eukaryota > Metazoa > Chordata > Mammalia > Carnivora > Otariidae > Zalophus > Zalophus californianus. The sequence goes on from NC_045596.1 coordinate 36,868,040, forward strand.
AGGGACTTAAGAGGAGAAAAAGGTGGGGAAGAAAGTAATAGTAAAATGATAGTGGTTCTGGGGTGCCTGGGTGGCTCAGTCGTTCAGCGTCTGCCTTCGGCTCGGGTCATGATCCCAGGGTCCTGGGATCGAGCCCCGCCTCGGGCTCCCTGCTCCGCGGGAAGCCTGCTTCTCCCTCTCCCGCTCCCCCTGCTTGTGTTCCCTCTCTCGCTGTGTCTCTCTCTGTCAAATAAATAAATAAAGCCTTAAAAAAAAAAGGATGATAGTGGCTCTTTGGATGAAAATTACAGAACGGAGAAACTTCCATTTTAATCTTTATTTTTCTTTGCAAAGCGTTCTATTTCAAAGGAGTGAATTTGAAAATCATGAGGAGCAATCCACATAATATAATAATTTATGGAATACTAATAATAAGTTTCAAATGAAATTGCATAAACAGCTTAGCCCTAAGAGCTTCATTAATCAGAAATATTCGAGTAATTGTCAAATACATCAAATTTCTTTAGTTCGGTAGAAATACAGAAAGCTTTTCTAAAATTAGATGCAGCAACTCATATATCTGACTTAATAAATCAAGACTTTTCATTAGTAACATGTATGAAAGTAGCTATGAATTATGTGAATTATGTAAACTAAAATCAAGACTAGGAGAATGTTGTCTTTTAACAATTTAAAATGTGAAGAATTTAAAATTTAATAACATAACTTTCTCAGCCCATGAAAACATGTTATTATAAGGCCTACAGAGTAATGTCACAGGAGAATACAGTAAGGTTTCATAACATGCAATACTTTATGTAACGTGATTATTGGTAAGAGAGTCCTTACATAACTCAGCTTCATGTTTTGTTTAAATGCCAAGTTTTTTAGAAGGATTAGATACATACCTTTGTATTTTTTACATCAAAAGATCTTCCAAGCAATGTAGCTTTACTTGAGAAATTTATAACAAATCAGTTCGTGAAATGATGACCTGCTGGCTCTCCATATAAGTTTCTAAATTTGTACTCTGACAGTCTGAACAGATGCTACCGCCAAACACCAAATGGGGAAAAAGAAAAGCCTGCCAAAAGCCAGACATAGTATCCAGTATCTAACAGGACTTGTTAAAGTTTACAAACACAGTGAATGGTATAGAGACATACAGTTTGATAAAGTGAAATGGCAGATTTCAGTTTTCCTGTGTGCGTGTCCCATTAAACTCTAACTTAAGATCATTCATTTGAGGCAAGCAATGGATAGAAAGAGGCCTTAATATTCTGTTTGCTTCATAGCTTTTAAGAATATATTCAACCTAGACAAAATTTCCTAATAATATGTAGTAAAAATCAATATATGGTACATGACCTTAATTTAACATAATGATTTTATCAACAATCTGAAAATGGGGTGTTGTCAATTTTATCCAAATCTGAGCTAACTTATATAAACAACATTTAAGAAAGTTACCTATAATCTATGTCTCATTTCTTTTCCTTCCTTACTTCTCCAGAAGAGCCCAAGATGGTATACTAATCTACTAGAGCTTATTTGTAAGGCATGTTCTGTTCCATTTTTGAGCCAATCCTGACCACTGGAAGCATGAGACCCATTTCCTCCCCTAGAAGCTACCTGAGTTGGATCTCTCTATGTCTGTGGGTCATTTCCAGGAGTCTTCTCCCTAGTTCTGATCCAGGTAGCCTGCCTAATACTCCCCAGTCCCACCTAGATCTGGTGGTTTTGTTTCTAATATCAACCTCATAGCTGGAAGTCAGTTTCCTCTGGGATTTGCTTCATTCGGATTCCCCTTTATAAGACTGAGATTTCCCATGTATCCAGAGCTCGGTAACTGAAATTTGCTGTTCAAGGGTGAATATATTTGGCAGTCAGAAATTTTCAACTAGAGCCAAAGGCAAGAATGGTAAATCACATAAATTTTCCCATATTATTTTAAAACATTTGGAATTTGTATTTCTCTGATTAGAGCTGTCCTTTACCAGGTCACTAGTCAGGTGACAGTGGCTTACACATTTATTGAGGATCTATTACTGAGTGCTAGACTGTGTTCCAGATGTCATAGTTACAGAAGTGGACAAACTTATAAAGAGATATATTTTACTATTGATTCTACTATATCTGCAGCAAATGATAATGACTAGCAAGGCATTGTTCTATGAACTTTAGGTTTAAATCATTTAAGTTTTGCCACAAACTTATGAAGTATTATTATCCCATTTTAGAGGGAAAGAAATAGAGATTAAATAACTTTCCCAAGTAGAAGCTAGAAGGTGGAAGTTCCAGTGTTTGAAACTGGTAGGCTAAATCCAGAGCCCACATTATTATCTGAGATAATTTCAGGAATCAACTGAAATCTATCAAGAAGTTAGCATATGCTATTTAGATGGAGCATGCAAAGGGGAGAGGGATTGGGTATTCAGTGAAGTCCTCTTAAGAAGGTCATTTGGATTGGGACTTGACTGTTGAGAAAGATGCCAGTTGAAAGACTATGTAAAGAGAATTTCAGGCAAATTCTCTGAGATGGCAAGGAATTTTGCAGGTTGTGGTTTAGAAAGAAATCATGCAGTAGTGATTTTGAATCAGGGAAAAGTCGAAGGAGATGGAAATCGGTGGCATAGGCAGAGACCAGATCATAAAGGACACGGTAAGGGGTCTAGATTTTATTATACTTGAAATGAGATGCCACTGCAAGATCTTAAGCAGTGGGATCATATGATCAGTTTTTGCAGCGATCGGTTAGGAGGATGTTGTGTCAGGCACAGAGGCATGAGACACAGGTGTTTAGATGAGGACAGCACTGGAACTAGAACTGCTGAAAGAATCTTGGCAGCTAAAGGAAAGATGAATTGGAGGGGTCCAGACTGGGGCAGTTGTCTAAGTAAGAAGTTCATTCTTATGAATGATGGTAATTTGTTCTAAGTGGATAAGGTCTCATGGAGCTAGGAGTGAACAGGTAAAAAATATACGTGGAAAGAAGATTTGATAGGATTCAACTTCTACTGAATAGGAGGGAAAAGAGGGACAATCGTTGAGGATGATTTCTAGAATTTTGACAACTTCCTTGTCCTCATGTATTAATGTCATAGGAAAAGGCCAAATTGTTATAGAATAGCTAAATTTAGATCGTCATACTTTCCATTCCTTCTTTCAAAGTTCTTTGTGTGAGAACATAAATTCCTTCCTCTAACAGCAAGGACTCAGAGTGCATTCTGACATACAAATTCACTGAAAAGTTTACCGAGGATAGTATGTTCAGTTTTAGTCCATTTAAATTTTAAACTTTATTTTGTGATTTTGTGCTTTTCAACTTAATTTTCCTTTGTGAAAAAACAGCTTAATTAAATGAATTGCAGAAATACATGGACCGAAAATGTCATATAAAAATGAAATTAATCTAAGCCTCAAGTGAACCATAAGCCATGAAACATTGAAAACCAAATGACTTCATCCTGCTGGTAAGTGCATTAATGAACCATTAATACATACATCAGGATACTTTGAAGCTACTGTTATATATGCAACATGGTATGTGAATAAAATATACATTTAAATTTTTCCCACTAATGAATCATCTAATATATACATAGTATTTGTATATGGTGAAGATATCTATCTATATATATATTTATCTCCAATATAGAAAGTTTATTTTATTTTTTTAAAGATTTTACGTATTTATTTGCCAGAGAGAGAGAGAGCGAGCCCACACTCAGGGAGAGTAGCAGGCTGAGGGAGAAGCAGACCCCCCCGCTGAGCAGGGCACCTGATGCAGGACTGATCCCGGGACTCCAGGATCATGACCTGAGCCGAAGGCAGTCGCTTAACCAACTGAGCCACCCAGGCACCCAATAAATAAAATCTTAAAAAAAAAATAAGTTGCTACTTTTATTAAGGCAGAAGGAATACAATACAATCTGTGTTCCATTACTTTTTTCAAAAATATATTTGGTCAGTATTCTATACATGCTTCTTTTGTTAATACCGCATAAGATCTGTTCCTGATCATCTGCCCTCTAAAGACCATGCTGCTTCCATTTTATAAGCCTGAAACTTCAGCCCTGAATATTTCACAGTCACATGAAAATGGACATAAATTTCTGTTTCAATGCATAAATTTTAAAGAGCACAATGTGTTCTATGGCAAGAAAATAGAATTACAGGGTTTTCCCTCATTAATGTTGTCATAATTTATCATTGAGTTCCAATTTGGCTAATTCTTGTTAGCTTCCATTTATGTCTGAGAAAAAATGGAAACTAGCAGAATGATTACTGAACACATGAACTTTTGGTTTGATAATAACATTAGCAAAAACATATTTTGCATCTGAAATTATGAAAGTTGATAGGAGCCGTAGCTGAGTTATACATTCTTAGTAAACATACTATTATAAAATCATTTTAAAATGTAATAGCAAAATCCAATTTATATACATTTAGTAGACCAACAGAATTTTTATAGGACATCTTTGCTAGGAATTACATAAATTCCTCCACAAGTTCTATAACCACATGGATCCTCAGTTCTCTCATCTGTAAAATAAGAAGAAAATGTATCCCTACTGCTTAAGGACTATTTTTTTACATTTAGCTCATCAACTTAATTTTTTCCATGTTTTTTTCCCAAATTTTTTCCATGTTTTATAATATACCTAAATTATTAATCAATAAATAATTTAAGTAAATATGTAAATATAAATAAATTTGTGTATAAAATAGGAGGATTAAACAGGCTTTTGTAATAGGAATAATTAACACAGTGTGGAAGAAATAGTAAATGCTCAGTAAATGTTATCTGTTATGGTTATGCTTCTAGGTGGAAATAAATTTGGAGAATACCAGGTATTTGTATTCACTCTGTGTCCACTATTTACAGTCACTCACGACATAAATATTTCTTAGTGAATTCTACATTGCTATTACATAAATCTACATGAACAAATCCATTTCACCAAAAGAAGGTGATGGGTATCTGTTATGTAGACATAGTGATTAGACATAAAACATTGCTTCAACATTATCTCTTATTTTTTATAAAAAAATAAAATTTTTAAATACAGAAAGACTAAGAAAGGACTTTCTTACAAATATAATACCACTTGTTATTTTGATTAAACTCTCATAGATGCCAATGAGAAATGATGCAAGCATAAGTTGTTTATATTTCTTTCAACAACGAAAGGCAAAATCTTTCCCATGTTCTGCCATAATTATACCTTTGCAATTGTACCATTGGATTTTTTCAAGGTATTCCAAGTTTAATTTGAATATTTTATTATATTGAGTGGGTGAGAGTAGTTTCAGCAGTTTGGAAAAAAAATGACCGAATATTATAAATATTTGAATGTAATTGTTAACATAGAAATTCTATTTCAGAAAACAGTATCTCCACCTTTTGGCACTAGGACCTCACTAATTACTTACAGCTTAAAATTTTGCCTTAATGGACATTTACTCAAGCATTGCCTTGACATAGAGGCGTCCTTTTTACAAACAACTTTGTACTTTGAAGTATTTATGTTTTTATTCATGAACATGAAGTAGGAAAGTAGTGTACAGAGTAACAAATCAATATTTTGAATACAATCTCATTTCTTTTTAAAAAATGTTTTGGGTCTCTGGTTTAAAATAGCACCAGGCTAGAAAGTCACCTCACAGTTCCCAGAAGGATACTCATGGGGGTTTAGAAAAAGATAAATACTCCACAATCTCAAGAACTGATGCTTGGAATCAGCTTCCTGCCAGAATCTGGGTGGAATTTCTATAATAAAATTGATAAGTCTGCAGTGAGAAAAATGACTTTTGACTATCACATTCTTTCTGTCATGCAGAAGAACAGACATTCATACAAAAAGAAGTAGGTAGAGTCCTGAGATCCTTGGAGTCTTAGGTTTTATACTAAATAGAAGAAAAAAAGCAGCTATACACTACTGTAAGGATGATGCTTTTTAAAGTGCCAGTAGATGGGGCACCTGGATGGCTCGGTTGGTTGAGCAGCTGCCTTCGGCTCAGGTCATGATCCCAGGGTCTTGGGATCGAGCCCCGCATCGGGCTCCCTGCTTGGCGGGAAGCCTGTTTCTCCTTCTCCCCCTCCTCCTGCTTGTGTTCTTTCTCTAGCTGTCTCTCTCTCTCTCTCTGTGTCAGTTAAATAAATAAATAAAATTAAAAAAAAAAATAAAGTGCCAGTAGAAAAATCCAACCACCTGCTGCTAGGCTGATACATATTTAAAGAAGATCACTTCTAGCAAGGAGGACTGGTGCTGGGAAATTTGAAGGGGAGCTGCTGCAGTGGGATGGGGTGGACGCTCTTGCTAATCACGGTTTGATGCATCCTGGGAACTATTGTCTTCCCTCTATGCTGCTGTTGGTGGGGTCAAAGACATGAGTTATTTAGTGACAATGTACATTGGGGGAAGAGAGATTTTCATGTTCCCACGATACTTTCACCGAAGAATCTGATGTGCAAAGTGTGCAGCATGACCCAGTGGAATACAGAAACCAATAGAAGAACTACTATTTGTATTTACTCTTAGCTAATAAGAAGAAAAAAAAATGATACAAATTTATATTGTACCCTCCCTGTTGCCCCAGGGCTTATCTGCAGTGTTGGTGAGTTCCTGAGGGAAGAGGGGGAGGCCACAGCTTGGAGAGGTTGCCAGTGGTGCCCATTTTCATCTCTTCTCTTTTGTAGGTCCAACATATTGTGGTTTATAAATGTCCACTAACTAGAGTAATGCAATGGATTTTTTTAACTTAAAATTTTTCTCACAATATGTACACGTGGCTTCAAAGTCAAAGAACAGATTAAATGAGAAGACAATGAATGAGAACAAAACATAACAGCAGGAAGCTGACACCAAAAGGGAATTGTGTTATTTAGGAAGCTTGTAAAAAAGCCATTCAGTATAACAGAATAATTTCAATCTTCAGTGGAAATGACAGAGTACAAACGGTAGTGTAGAAAATTTAATCAGGGCTACAGAGAACACACTCAAGATATTGTCTTCTAATTCAGAATAAAAGGACAAAAAAATTAAAATGAAAGAGAAAAGAACAGCAAAGAAATCAGCAATTTATAATAGGCAAAACTGTGAAAAATATTTGAACGATTTGTAATTTAAAGTAAAATTATATATAATTTTGACCTATCGAATTAACATAGATCAAATTCAGTGAAAACATCTAGTTTTAGTAAAGATGAAGGCAACCAGAACTCTCACATAGAGTTTATTTCAGTATATGTTGTATTTAAAAATCCTTAGCAGGTAAGTAGGCATTGAAACACATTATAAAACTTGGATAGTCCCCTGACTTATCAAATGCAATTGAAGGAATTTATCCTAAGGATGTAATCAAGGATACACATAGAGTAAAATCTTATACTGGCCTGAATATCTAATATTAAGGGACTAGTTAAAGAAACCGTGATACACCTCTGCAAATGAACACTTTGCAATTTGAGACACATTAAAGATAGCTGTAAATTCTCATTAAGAAGTGGGATCTATTTCTGTTCATCTTAAATATGGGCTGGCCTTAGTGACTTGCTTGACCATTAAATGTGGTGGAAGTGGTATTCTCAGATTCTCAAGGCTGGATAACAAACAAGAAGCCATTCAGCTTTTGCCTGGGTCTCTTGGAACCCTTGTTCTTGGACCAACTGCCATGTCATAAGAACAGCTATCCTGAGGTTGTCATGCTGGAGAAGCCCTGCAACCAAAAGGAAGAGAAAGAGTTGCTGGGCATTTTAAGTCTCCAGCTTTTCCAGTCATCCCCGTTGAGGCCACAGATATCGAGAAATAGAAGTGAGTCATCCCTGCCAAGTCCTGCCCAAACTGCTGATTGATGAGCAAAAGGAATGGTTCTTGTTTTAAGCCACTACATTTTGGAATGGTTTGTAATACAGCAATAAATAACTGGAACACAATCTGGTGTGTGGAATTGGTGGAGGGACAGAAAACTTTTCCCTTCTTCTTCTAGATTGGTTGGTCTGAAAATAGAATTGATATAAGACAGAAAAATAAACTTGTGAAGAATTGACAAGACAAAGAAGTTTGGGCTTAGAGTAGTAAATTAGTGAGGATTTAGTGTGATTTGTTTATACAGCCTTTTCAGGTCTAAATGACATATTTTGGGTGGCATATTCTGCTCCCATTCATTGGTTTTCTAAAAATGTTTAAAAATGCTTTGGAACTGGGCAGGAAGAAAAAGCTGTAAGTACCTTAAGTTGACTGTTGGTGGAAGCTTGAAGAGCTTGAAGAACAGTGGGAAAAAAAATGTTTTTGGAAGAGGGAAAAATTGGGGACCCATTTTATGTAGGATCAGAAAGTTTGGCAATAATGTTGCCCACGTTAATGCAAAAAATAGAAAGGTGAACTTCCCAGGCAGAACACAGAAAATACCAACCAGCTTCTTTCAGCAAACCATGAGAAAAATATGCGGAGAGAAAGATGAATAGAAGTTGGAACTCTTAAGGTTCTGAACAGAATTTAGAAAAACTATAAGAGAAGTAGGATTTGCTTGATTTGAAAATAAAACTATTTGCCAACTCCATTCTCTCTCAGCAAAGATGTTTAAAATAAGAAATGGTTTCAGAGCAAAGTTAAAACCCAGAATCCACTGTTATAGTATGGGATTAGGTGATTATAATCAAGGGTATGACTGTGAAACCAAATAGATAGAGAGGTATACCTAATAGAACCATTTGTGGGAAAACACAACATTTAGTCTAAATATATCATGACAATTACTCCTGTAAGTAAATCTTCCTTCCACATATCTCAGAGTTGCCATAATTTACCACCTTCTATAATTATGTCCAAGGCTGGTATTTTATTTTGGTAAGACATTTGAGAGCTCATTTGCATTTGTATTTCATTCATAGCATATAGCACAGTGCCAGGATATAGAAGATGCTCCATTAAAGTTTGTTGAATTAATGAATACCCAAATGAGGTCAATGAAAATTTTACCTGATTTTTTATCAAGACTAATGGATATGTATTATGAATAAGTACTCTGTGTAACAGACCTTCTTAACATTTTATCAGAGTAACATACTCTAAAATATCACATAACATAGTAAAAATCTCCACCAATTACTTTTCACTTTTCATAGCTTTTCCAATTAGCAGTTTATTAAAAGTAGATCAATAGAACAGATAAATTGATTAAATGATAAATTGAATATCCACTATTCTGTTCATAGCATTCAACAAATAAGTCTAATAAGAAATACACTCTCAAATTCATTTGGCAGAATTGATTTTCAGGACTGACCATTTTATATATATTTCTCAAATCATGTAATGTCCTTTAGAACTTATATGAGCTTGTTTTATTAAATATGTATCTAACAGTATTATATATGTTTTATACGTATGTGCATATATATATATATATATATATAGCATGGAGTTAGAAACAGTAATAGCTCACAGTAATTAGCATAGTGATAAGTTAATTGCTCAGCAAAATTTTTTATAAGATTTTATTTATTTATTTGACAGAGAGAGACACAGAGAGAGAGGGAACACAAGCAGGGGGAGTGGGAGAGGGAGAAGCAGGCTTCCCGCTGAGTAGGGAGCCCAATGCGGGACTCAATCCCAGGACCCCAGGATCATGACCTGAGCCGAAGGCAGACGCTTAACTGACTGAGCCACCCAGGCGTCCACTCAGCAAATTTTAATGACAAACATTTCTATCAAAAAAAAAAAATAGATATATCACATTCCTTGGCATTTACCCAAAGGAATTGAAAATATATGTTTACACAAACCCTGCACATTGATGCTTATAGCAGCTTTATTCATAATTGCCAAAACCTGGATGCAACTAAGAGGTCCTTCACTAGGCAAATGGATAAATAAACTTTGGTACACCCATACAATGGAATATTAGGTAGTGCTAAAAAGAAAGGACTTATCAAGCCATGAAAAGACATGCAGGAAACTTAAATACATATTACTAAGTTAAAGAAGCTAATCTGGAAAGGTTATATACTATATGATTCCAACTATATGATATTTGGAAAAAGCAAAACTATACAGACAGTAAATCACCCGTGGTTTCAGGGAGTTAGGATTGATGGACAGAGCACAGAGGATACGGGAAATCTCTGTATCTTCCTCTTAATTTTGCTGTGACCCTAAAACTACTCCTAAAAAATAGTCTTAAAAATAAATATTTCAAGTCCCATTAATAAGTATGTTTGATTACCTATTTTTTTAAGATTTCCTTTATTTATTTGAGAGAGAGAGATAGAGAAAAAGAGAGAGAGCGAGCCCGTGTGCATGATCAGGGGTAAGGACAGAGGGGGAGGGACAAGCAGACTCCCCACTGAGCAGGGCTTCATCCCAGGACCCTGAGATGGTGACCTGAGCTGAATTCAGATACTTAACTGACTCAGCCACCCAGGTGCCCCGATTATCTTTTTGGTTGGAGAAATAAATTTTTGGTTATAAATAATTTCTGGTAATTTTTTATTGCCAAAGTAAGTTTATCATGTATTTTAAATACAGTGAAATTATCTTCAAAATCTTCCTTTTACTTTCTGTTGCATCATTGTTTCTATATGGAAATCTCCTGCTAAGCAGCTTTTTAGGTTGTGACTATTAGGCTGTGGATATAATACTACGGTTCTCACAGGATAATATTTTACTGAGAAGTCTTACTGGAAAAGTTGCTTTCTAGTTGTTATAGGAAGCATCTTATATGGTTCCCATTGATCTAGCATCTGGGTATTCATGTTTTTTACGACACTTTTCCCTGAGTGTAGTCTGGACAAGTAACTTGTTTCTAATCAGTAAAACATGGCAAAGGTGATGGGGTGTTATGACCGTGATTAAATACAAATGATTATGACTTCTGTCTTGTTAGGAGACTCTATCTGTTGTCCTCATGGCTTGCCCACTTTGATGATGCAAGCTGCAGTGTGGGAGAGGCCCCAGGTAACAGACCCTTCTCTGGCTGCAACTTCAGATGAAACTCTAGTTCAGATGACATTCCTAATTCAACACCTTAATTGCAGGCTTGTGATAGGCTATAAAACAGAGGACCCAGTTAAGCCATGGGAAGCTTCTTGACCCAGAAACTATGAGATAATGAATGTGTGTTGCTTTGTTAACAGTAGATAATAAAATAATCTTGTCAGTAAAACTGCCTTTGTGTAAGTTCTTAAAAAAAAGAAAAACTAATTAAATGAGCAAAAATTCATCTTCGTAAATATCATGCCAATATTATGCAACTCTCCTTTCCTAAGAAAGTCAGATAATTTATCTGGCAAGCCAAAACAGTATCCATTATAATGTCTCCTCCTGATGTCAGACACTCACATTATTTCTCCCTAAATCATTTGTTAGGACGAAGAAGGGAGATGGGAGACATTAGATTCATCCAACAAAATTTACATGATATCAGAGGACCTACAGCTCACCCTTTTCTAGAGGGGAGAACAGTATCAAGTTTCTCCACTAAGATAGCCACCGAGTTTTGTCTCAGAGATTTCCCTCGTCATTATTTCCTTCAAACTTGGAGGCTTATATCCAATAACGTAAGAGGTCTTCTTCCCCCATTTGACCTCAGGCAATTCACTTAGCTTCTCTGGATCTCCATTTTCTCATCAATGAAATGAAGTTTTTGGACTATCATGTATAAAAACACCTCCAATAGCCACTGAAATATTGCAAATAAGTACATCTAGAAAAAATGCCACACCCTTGATGTGGTCACAGCAGAAGCTTCTGATGGGAGACTATAATCTGTGAGCAAAGTTGCTTGATGTGCACCCTGAATGTGTCAACAATTTTGCTTACACATTTTATTGCAAACTTAAATCTGCAATCTGCAGAGATTCTTTTCAGTAGAGCCTCTAATCCTTTTTTGTTTTTGACAGTTGTTTACTTTTTTCATGTTCTTAGTATAACTTTAAAAGTATTTATTCCTCATATTCTTTACTCTAGATGTGACAATTTCTTTCCTTCAAATGGTTTCTTTCCTTCAGAGCAATAAATAAGTTTCACCACCGGCAAAGAGAAATAAGCACAAAATGGAATGACACACCCTAAGGTAACTCCCTTTCAAATAAATGAATATTTGTGAGGGGTTTGATGAATCTAAAACTAATGATAAAGTCAGAGCAATTAGAAGAGGAAAAAATGATCAGCACTGTACAAATAATGATTCACAAAGAAAATATCAGAGAGGCCAAAAATAAATAAGAAGTCGATGCTAAAGTGATTTTCTAAAAGACAAATGAAGTCACAAAAAAATTAATTCCCTTGAGGAATAAGGATCTATTTTCCTTGGCATTTTTGCTCTTAGAAATGCACCTTCCTGGATTGGTTATGAATCCTTTAATTCCTGTCATGGACATTTACTGCCACTAGCGTCCACCACTATTCTCATTTCCTGTCAGCACCTAGTTTCTCCTTTGGAGAACACCCCGCTGAGGTTTGGGAGCTCTGTGCTTCTGACAAGAATGACAGCACATCTTCTGGTAGAAATGCTGCAATAACCAAGGGATCTTATTGCTGCCTTTTACTTCGCTATTGTACATGCTGGGTTCAGACACTTTCTCAGTTTAAACACTTCCAAACTTGGGAGTGCCTGGCTGGCTCAGTCAGTAGACACACAACCCTTAATCTCAGGGCTGTGAGTTCAAGCCCCCTGTTGCGTGTGGAGCCTACTTAACAAACAAACGAACAAAACCACTTGCAATCTGATGCTTTCCCATATTTTAAGAGGAAAAAATTAAACATTGACATCCATATTAAATTACTTACTTAGGAATTTTTTTTTTTTAAGATTTATTTATTTATTTATTTGAGAGAGAGAGAGAGTGCGAGCATGAGAGTGAGAGAGAGAGCAAGAGCGGGGGAGGGGTGGAGGGAGAGGGAGAAGAAGACTCCTCCAGGAGCAGGGAGCTGGGGGCAGGGTTCAATCCCAGGACCCCAGGGATCATGACCTGAGCCCCTGAACCAAAGGCAGACGCTTAACTGACTGAGCCACCCAGGCGCTCTGGAATTTAATTCCATATAACAAAATCGCTTAAAATTTAAATTGAGTACTCTTCTTAAATGAAATACAAATGCTCACTGACATAGCATTTGGAAGAAGACATTGCTTTCATAGCTTTACTAGTGAAGATTTGTGCTCCCAAACATGATATTCCAAAGGATACAGCCACTGTTGGGCATTCCCTTGTGGTTATGAAAGTTACTTGACTAATGAACACAGTGGCCCTGCCATTCATGTGTGACATAATTTGGTGCATGAGTAGCACGTCTTTTCAGCAGGTCAAAGACTTTAAGCCAGATCATCAAACAGGTTTTTGTCTACCCAAACAATAGAAGTAAGAATGCCAGAGGCACGTCATTTCAGTTATTTCTAAATCCCGGCATCAGTATGTTTCATGGAGGAATTTGTGAACCAGAAGCTTTGCTTTTAAGGTTTTTCTCTTTCTTTCTTCTCCTTTTCTTAATCATAAAGACTAATATCCCATGAAGTTAGAAAGTAGTTGAATTGGTCTTCATCTGTAAAGCCTGTCACAAGAGTCTCACCGGGGCAAAACAAAGTATTGCCTCTTCTCCTGTATTCTTACTTAATCTTTTAAACCAATAGATGATCCCTGTGATGAATGAAAATCACAGAGCCGTTGATACATTTCAAGTGTGAAATAGGAAAATCCTTTTTTTTTTACTTTGGTTTTGTAAAAGTTGCCTTTTTCACATTCTATTCTCTTTTCAAAGCAGGCTAATTCTACCTTCTAGTCAAATTTATTTCTTCTCCATCCACACTACCGCTGCCATAATAGGCTATCATCATTTATCTCTTAAACCTAACTTAACCCCTGCTGTCAGGCGGCTGTCAGAAAGACCTACATGAAATACTAACTCACCGTGTTAATCCCCTTGTCTCACCCTGCAGTGGCTATAATTACCTACAACATGAAGTCCAGGCTTCTCCTTCCAGGGTCTGGCTTCTGATTTCTTTTCCAGCTTCATCTCTTTCTCAACTCTATAAATTCCTGCAACTAGAAGTGGTAGAAGCTTCCTATGTGTATCACACCTTTGCTTACATGAGGCCTGGAATGCCATCCTCCACTTCCAACTCTCAGCCTGGTTAAACCTTTACATCCAATGTAGGAGGTATAACTTTATGGCCAGTGGAATGGTTTTGAAACCTATCAGAGGAGTGTTGAACGTCCCTTTGCTACATACTATGTATGTGAATGCAAACAAACTATTTAACCTGCTGAAGCCTCAGTTTCCCCATCTCTAACATAGGGGATATAATAATAATTGTAGGGTTGCTTTGAAGATTAGTTGAGGTAATATTTATAAAGGGCTAAGATGACTATGTGGCACACACTAAGTCCTTAGAAATGTGTATAAATTTACTTGCCACGTGAAGACTTCTGACACCTCCACCCTCTGACTGTGGAAGGTGCCTCCTTTCTGTTCTCCTGTAATAACCTATCCATATTTCTATCATAGCAATTAGAACACTGTAATACAATTATCTTTTATATAATGGCTTTCTTCCCTTGATTGTGAATCCTTTCGTTACTGTAACCATATCTATTTCATTTTTGCCTCCCTAACTTAATACTGTGCTCTCGGATACTTACCAGAATTTCTAAAAAATGTAAACACACATCGTACATGCGATTCTGTGACTGTGAACTGTTTCTCTCCTTTCACGAAAGGGTATCCTACTTAGTGTGTCGGGTTCTTTTCTCAACTATTTTATTTCCTACTCTCTGACTTCAAAAACTTCCACTTTTTGTCATTGTCTTTATATATGGAGTTTCTAAAATTTTAGCCCTGAACTTTTTTTTCCAAGCTCCATTTATAAAAACCTGTTAGATACTGAGTATCTAAGTTTCACATTCTAATAAACATCAATTACATTCTCCAATATACCCAAGCTACAAAATATGAAGTTATCCTGGACTCTACCCTCTCTCTACATCAAATGAACCCTGTTAATTCTATCTCCAAAATATCCATCAATTACTCTTTCATCTCTATTCTCTGCCAGTTACTCATTCAGGCCCCTACTATGTCTCACCTGGAGTATAAAAATAGGAGCCTCTCATCTCTCTTTCTGTCCCATTTCTCTGTCATCACTTCATCTGCTTTCCACTTCAATCTATTTACACACCATTGTTAGAGTAGGTTTCCTAAAACAAAAACCTGGTGTGTATTTCCTTGCCTATGGTACAATGGCTTCTGCACAGGATAATGGTGAAATGCTAATTAGCAAGACCCTATTTAAAGGTCTTCACAAACTTGACTGAAATTTTTTTCCATATATAACTCCTGCCACTTTTCTCTTTCTTTCCTCAAAAACCTTCTATTTTGTGATATAAAAATATTTATAAGGCCCTAATTTGAAAATATATGAAATTCTGAAAATAATCACAGATTTTAAACACTGACTTTAAAAATGAATTTCAAACTGTATTTCCCACTGGAGACACATGGTGGCAGCATTTTAGCTGCTTACCAGCAGTATTGGAGGTCCTTTGTTAACATCCTGTGGATATGCTTATAAATTTGTGCATGGGCTTGTGAGGACTACTGCAATGTTATTTAAACATTATTAATAGTATGCTAGTGTTAAAATGCTCCACATAACTTTGAAACAAATTTACAGGTGCTAAAATTATTTCTGTATTATGTTTTTATTATTCATTTTGTTATGGGCTAAAATGTGTCCCCCACCCCAAATTCATATGTTGATATCCTAACCCCAATATACTTCAGAATATGATTGTATTTGAAGATAAGGTCTTTAAAGAGGTAATTAAGTTAGAATGAGGTTTTTAGTGTAAGCCCAACTCTAAAATGACTCCTGTGCTTATAAGAGGAGATTAAGGACACAAACAAGTACAGAGGGAAGACCATGACCTATTAGCCAAGGAGAGAGGCCTCAGGAGAAAGTAAACCTGCTGACTCACACCTTGATCTTGGACTTCCAGACCCCAGAACTGTGAGAAAATAAATTTCTGTTGTTTAAGCCACCCAGTCTGTGGTACTTTTTTTATGGCAGTCCTAGCACACTAATAAGCCCTTCAAATGTTTTTAAATATACATTCAACATACATAAATATGATAGTTATGGATTGATATAATATGTAAGATTGTAATCTCCCTATTATAGTTATCCATAGGGGGAAATGATTCTTTTTTTGTGATATGAACTCTTCAGAAATCCTTGCCTCAAGTAAAATGTCACTGTCCCAAATCTTGCCCATGGCCCTCTACTGACCATTAACTCAATAGGAAGTATGTTTTTACTCATTTACCCTTGCTCAGCAGACTTTAATGGAATGGTTAAGGGTGCAGACTCTGGAGCCAGACTGGTTGGATTCAAAGCCCACTTCATCACTAACTGTGCAATTGTAGGCAGTTACTTAAAAAGCCACACTTTTCTCAGATGTCTGTATATAAACAGTCACAAGAGTACCTGCATTAGAGGTCTCTGTAAGGATTAAACAAGTTGATAGAAAGTGTGTAGAGTGATACCGGGAACATAGTAAGTGCAATTATGCTGTCCCTCATTCCTCTCTTGGTTAGGCTCTAGTTACCTCTTTGAGAAAAACTTTTTATCCTTCAAGGCCCAGAGGAAAATATACCTCCACTTTGAAGCTTTAGTGACTCAACCTCCCCTTTCTTCCCAGATTGAAAACTAAATAAACGTGTTGTTACAGATATTGCAGAGAGTTGAGCTTTGGTTTCAAATACAGATTTTTCCATTTACCTATTATGTAATTTCAGACAACTTGCTTAATTTCTTTGAGTTTCCATATCAAGTATAGTACCTGACTTAGGAATGCTCAGTGATTACTTTTCTAATGAATACATATTTCATCTGTGGGTTTGGGAATGTAGCATCAACTACATAAGATACAGCAGTGTTCCCGAAGTGTGGGACTAATGAAAGTACCAAGATGATTTTAGCTGAGATAAGTATGGCATCAGGAATACTCAATCATTCAGAGAAAATTCTCCTTTCTTTTTTTCCTCTCTCTCTTTTTTTAAGATTTTATTTATTTGAGAGAGAGAGAGAGAGAGAGCACACAAGCCAGGTGCAGAGGGAGAGGGAGAAGCAGGCTCCCTGCCTAGCAAGGAGCTCAACCACCTGGAACTGGATCCCAGGACCCCGGGATCATGACCTGAGCGGAAGGCAGGTGCTTAACTGACTAGGCGCCCCAAGAAAATTCTCCTTTCAATTTTATTTCAATACTGCTAATTAGGTCAAGGAGAAAAAAATCTTTGTTTAGTGCTATTTTTCTCTAATGTCTGCTAATCTACATTTGTATGTTCTTGGCTTTTGTTTGTTTTGAGAGAGAGCATGCAGTGCAAGCAAGAGTCCCAGGTTAGGGGAGAGGGCCAGGGTCAGAGGGAGACAGAGAATCCTAAGCAGGTTCCAAGCTTGGTATCTGACTGGATCACACCGCCCCAGATTATGACCCCAGCCGAGATCATGTCCTGCTAATCTATGTGTTTAATCAAGAGAGAGAGCCTTTCCCAGGTGAGACCTTAGCATTGAATCACATTTTTAAAAATTAATTACACTTATTTTTACGTTTTAATTTATGACAGGTCACAGTGCTTTTCAATGTATGGTAATGATACAAATTTTTCTTTTAAAATAAATTACGTATAAAAGGTAATTTGATTTAAGGAAAAAATTTTAAGTATATAATAGTATATATAGTGAAATCAAGGAGACTAATATTCAAATTATTGCAGTTTGCAACTGATTTATATGAACTGCCATGAATTATTGTGTTCATTGTAATTCAAGGTAGCTGTTAAGTTTATAATCTAACAAAGCTGGCAGCACTTAGTGTTGTATCAAGTACTGTTTTGATTTATAGTAGTCCAAGAACGAAGTAGAACTAATACAACGGTGAACTCAACACAGCCGTTGTCTCATTCCTCTGCACCAAACTTCAGACATTCCAGAAAAGCCCAAGAGAGATCGTGGGAGACAGACTCTGGATGTGCTACATAGGTCTCATGATCTCTTATCGTTAGCACCTACGTTACTTAGCCAGGGATCTGCCCTCTGCAAGGTCAGTATTTGTTGAAATCAAACTTGAAGATGATGGAGACTTCTGGGAGTTCAGGGTGTAACTTTTTCCACCTTCCGTTCTGGTCCAAACTTTCCTAGGATACATTATTGGAATTAATTTTGCTGCCAGTTTCCTTACAGATGCACTAAAATATTAGCCATATCAGAAACAACGGGGGGGAGTTTATTTCGACTTTCAAATTTTAAAATAGTTGCTGTATTATTTTGCTATTTGGTAGGAGAAGCTAAATCACAACGCAGTTTTGGGGCACAATTAACACTACAGGAGCGCTCGCCCTCACGTGACTTCCTTACAGTCTCGCGTGGAGGCGCGCTGACGTCATCCTGTCGTGCGACGTGGAGGCGCAGACGAGGGGCGCTGCGTCTCGGGTGTCGCGCCGGAGACGCTAGTTGGGCCACGCTGGCCACGGTACTTTTTCTTCTCCTGCTGCGTAAAGCTGGTTGGGTGTTTTTCGCCCGCTCTTAGCGGCGGGCGTCTTGTGTAAAATCGCGCCGCAGGCTATGACGCGGAGCTGTCTGGAGACCTTCTCCTGACGCCTCCGTAGCGCGGAGGGATGTGGACTCCTGTGGGTCGGGGCAGGTGGCACGGTCGCGCGCTCACGGTGTGGGCCACCTCAGCTGCACATCGGGGGCTCCTGGAGCCTCGCCTCACGCCGAGCCGTGGGGCTGCTGCCAAGTCCAGGACTGCGGACAGGCTCTACAGCTCTGCCGACCGCAAGGTGACCGCCATTAGTCTCTGATTCACCGTGTTTTAAAACTTGGGTGGGCCTTCCTTGCGAAAATGGAAGCGTGAAGGGCTTCCGAGACTACCTGTGAATCCAGGTTGAGATTCGATGAGGGAGGTAGAGCTAAGAGCGCGCCTTGCTCTCGGGTTTCTGAATCCTCCACAGCTCATCAATGCGACCTTGGGCAAGTCACTTCACGAGTTTACTAGTTTGTAATGTCAGTAACTAATTTATTTGGTTATGCGAGGCACTGATGCAGGGACTTTGCGTGCATTTAATTCTCTTAAAAGCCTGCTGCAGAGGCCACTAGTGTAACCTCCGTTTTCCTGCAACTTACTAGCTCTGTGGCCTGGGGAAGCTGCTTGAACTTTCCGTACCTGTTTTCTTCATTTGCTAAACGAGGTAAGGATAAAAGAATGGCTCTTCATGAGCCTTGTACTATGTAAGGCACAGAACTTTTTAGTCCAATATCTATAATGTAAGAAGTGCTGGATATGCTTTAGCTTCTGTTTATTATTTTATTTTACGTGATCCAAAGCCAACTTGTTTTCTTAGTCTTTGTTCTTGTGGTGGAGAAGGTGAGGAATTCAGCAACCTTTTAAAAATACACTCTTTGTTTACTAGGAAGAGATACAGTTTAGGCAGAAAAGTAGAGTAATTAATTGAATGCAAGTTATGAGTACCTGGAAAAAATAAGACAAGTATGATAATTGCCCTCTTCTAAATTGTGGAATGTAAAATGAATTTATGTTGCAATTCAAAGTTCTTAAAAGTGGTGCAGTCCTGTATATCTTTTTAATTGAATGGCAATTTGGGCGCCTGGGTGGCTCAGTCGGTTAAGCGACTGCCTTTGGCTCAGGTCATGATCCTGGAGTCCCGGGATCGAGTCCCGCATCGGGCTCCCTGCTCAGCGAGGAGCCTGCTTCTCCCTCTAACCCTCCCCCCGTCATGTACTCTCTCTCTCTCTCTCTCTCTCTCTCTCATTCTCACTCTCTCAAAATAAATAAATAAATCTTTAAAAAAAAAAAAAAATAATTGAATGGCAATTGAAAGGGTGGTGTGGGGAATCCACTGGGCAAACAAATCAGGTTTAGTTTTTTTCTCAATTTCTTTGAGATAGAAGTTGTACCTTCATCGTCTTCATTTATAAAAAGAAAATGTAAAGCTCATGAGTATTGTGTATTTCATTGTAATTTTACTTTTTAAATGCTGATTATGGAATGGATTTGCTTGGAAAAATAAAATGTTTAGAGTACAAAAAAACTGACATTCAACTTGAATAACCATTTTTAGCAATTTGCAATGAGTCTTCATAAAACGTTAAAGAAGATGTATACAATTAAAAATCAGGAGTTACATTTTAAAATATTTTTAAATTTTAAGTGATGAGGTTTTTTTTGTTTTGATTTTAGTTTTTTTGCTGATATCTTTTTTTCCTCTCCAAAGAAGTTGCCAATTAACCTGATTGCATGTAAATTAAACTTGTGACGATTCTGTTAGGAGCGCAGATTTTTAAATAGATTTGACTGCTGACTAAATGTGTGATGGGGGAAGGAATTTCCTTTTTTTCCTTAAAACTCTTCTGTAGCTTTTTTGCCTCAAGCAGTTTTATTAGACCAGGTGTTCTAAGGCTGTTCAGGAGTTCTAGGTATCTTGTGTTCTTCATTCATGAAAATAAATTCATTTTCTTACTGGCCCTCTAAGTGGTGGAAATATTTATAAGGGACTCTTCTTTAGCTAAGTTGTTACCTTGACAGTGAAACTGATGTATTTGATGAGTGCTGTTGTAATCAGTTGCTTGTAATTAGAGTTTAGCCATGCATCTTTTTATTGTCATAGGAATAATATGTTATAAATGAAATTGTTCAGGCTAAAGGAATAATCTTTGAATTAGTATACTTTTTTCATTTAATGCAAAATGTATACTCATAAATGTTTTATTTTTCTTCCTTTTCTAGGAAAAAATTGACATGTCTAGATTCTCTGTTGAAAATATTAGAAATTTCAGTATCATTGCACATGTGGATCATGGCAAAAGTACTTTAGCCGACAGGCTCCTGGAACTAACAGGTATTTTCATTTTATGTTACGTAGTTAATTGATAGCCATGAGTAATTAATCATCATTTTTACTGTGCTTTTTAAAATTTTGGTTTTAATTTTATATGCAGTATAGTGTCTTTTTAAAAGCCCATCGAAATATTAATATTTCTCCTTATAGGCACAATTGATAAAACAAAAAATAATAAGCAGGTTCTTGATAAATTGCAAGTGGAACGAGAAAGAGGAATCACTGTTAAAGCCCAGACAGCATCTCTTTTCTATAATTGTGAAGGAAAGCAGTACCTTTTAAATCTCATTGATACACCCGTAAGTTTAACATTTTGTCTCTCTTGTTAAGTCAGCCTTGTATTAATAGTGCGCACAAATCCTTGTTCAATTTTTGAACTGAATGTTAAACACTTTGCTTTTTGTTTTCTCAGTGTTCTTATGTTTGAGTAAATTGTTTCACAAGTATAGGCCAAAAAAAGAAATGTATTAACTTTTTATCAAGGGGAGTCAGTAGGTTTGCCATAATGCCCCTCCCTAAAAAAATTACAGCTAACTTTAAAAGTAACAATATTGGGCGCCTGGGTGGCTCAGTTGGTTGAGCGACTGCCTTCGGCTCAGGTCATGATCTCAGGGTCCTGGGATCGAGTCCCACATCGGGCTCCCGGCTCAGCGGGGAGTCTGCTTCTCCCTCTGACCCTCTCCCCTCTCATGCTGTTTCTCTCTCTCTCTCTCTCTCTCTCTCTCTCTCTCTCTCTCTCTCTCTCTCTCAAATAAATAAATTCTTAAAAAAAAAAAAAGAAGTAACAATATTTTCTGTTTCTCAGGGCCATGTTGATTTTAGTTATGAAGTATCCAGGTCACTGTCTGCTTGCCAGGGTGTTTTACTTGTGGTTGATGCAAACGAGGTAGGTACTTTTAATTTTATGTGGTATGACATGCTATTCAGTTTTTTCAGGAGGTTTTCCTTAAAATATATTTTGGAAATAGAATTTTTGTTTGAAAATAATAAGATTTATTGTATTACTTAAGCCAAAACATACAATTTGGTCCTGTTAATTTGAATTTTATTGCACTAAAGCAGTCTGTGAAATTGACTAGTTCATATTTTAAACACTTTAAGCTGATCAGAAGAATGAAGGGGTTGTTGAAGTATATTATACATTCATCCTACCAAAACCTCCATTTTTAGCAGTTCTTAGTTTGGGGTTTTAATAATTTTTAGCAGAACTTGAAAATGAATCTGTTTTGGAGGTCACTTGGGTGATTTTAAGGTAATAATTTGGGACGTGTTAAGTTTAAAGAAACATGTCAATAACATTACCTGGTTCTTGTGTGGTACAAAATAACCATAAAAACATATTCATTGTTGATGTAAGACCTGTGATGTCCTATTAAAGTAAACCTTTTGATATAATTCGGTTTCTCACAAACTTTTCATTCAAAACCCAAAATAATTCTTGTGTCACACCTTCCTTGTTCCTGTCAGGGAAAGTCAGTGTCTACCTTGTATACATAGTACAGGATTCTATAAACCACATCACATACTGTGTCCTTTAGTGGGCTTTCATGACCTTGAGGGTTCATGTTTAACCTTTTTTGTCTCCAGTAATATTTCCCAAAATGAAAGGAATTTTCACAAGGAATTATCCAGATTCATGGAAGTATAGATACCATACTTTATACCTCTGTTTTTGGTGAAGATGTATGGAATGGTCTTAAATTAAAGTTTTGTGATAGATGGTAGAATGGTCATATCAGTATCTTGTGCCTTGATATTTCTAGGGTATTCAAGCCCAAACTGTAGCAAACTTCTTTCTTGCCTTTGAAGCACAGCTGTCGGTAATTCCAGTTATAAACAAGGTAATTCTAATGGGACAACAGTGTTTAGTATTTTACTTTCTAAAAGTGGATTTGGTGTTTGAGTATTAAGTATACTTTTTTTATATGAGGAGTCTTCAACTATATATTAAATATATTGGTAGGATTTATTTCTTTGAATTGCATGTGATGGAATTGCAACTCAAACTCCTATGTCCTTACAGGTAGTTGAGAAGACAGTCTGCCTGAATTGACATGGAGTGATTGAAGGCTATTTCTGTAGGAAAGGAGTATGTGCAGGGCAGCCACAAAAAGTTTATCACACTAAAACATATATTGGAAAAGAAAAAGCACTTATGACTTTGGGGAAAACAATGTAACAAATGAAACATAACAGCCAAGTGCTAAGCTGAGTGCTGTTAATAAACCATAACTTTTACATTTTGAAATTAGTAAAAAATCTTAATTTAAAAATCTGCATTATGGGGCGCCTGGGGGGCTCAATCGGTTGAGTGTCCGATTCTTGGTTTCAGCCCAAGTCTTAAACTCAGGGTTGTGAGTTCAAGTCCTGTGTTGGGCTCTGCTGGACATGGAGCCTACTTTAAAAAACAAAACAAAACAATGCACTGCATTCAGTTGAATTTTTTTATAATGGAGTTAAGTTTAAAAGAGGTAAAGTTGCCTATGGTAAGACAGTTTGTTGTCATAAGTTACATCTAACTTACAAAATCAGTTTACATGGTGTTGGTTGATAAATTGTTATTGAACTCTTACACCTTGAATTGCCAGCTGTCTACATTTTTTGCATGCTTTGCTCTGCCTGCTCTCTGTTTTTCAGTGGCCGTACTTGTTAAAATTATATTGCCTATATCTAGATTATTTTAATACTTTTGGAAAGAAAAATAGAGGGATTAGTTTTAGGTATGCTTTTAACTGTCTCTGAATGCTATTAATATGTAATACATTTTATTTTTACTGTGTTAAGACATAATGAATTTTTTTTCTTAAGATAGATCTGAAGAATGCTGATCCTGCAAGGGTTGAAAAGCAAATTGAAAAAGTGTTTGATATTCCAAGTGATGAATGTATTAAGGTAAAATACCCTTTTTCTTGAAGACATAGTTATACTTTAAAAAATCTCATGGGGCACCTGGGTGGCTCAGATGGTTAAGCGTCTGCCTTCAGCTCAGGTCTTGATCCCAGGGTACTGGGATCGAGCCCCACGTCCAGCTCCTGGCTCAGCAGGGAGCCTGCTTCTCCCTCCCCCTCTGCCTCTCCCCCTGCTCATGCTCTCTCTCTGTATCTCTGTGTCTCGAATGAATAAATAAAAAAATCTTAAAAAAAAAATCTCAGGTATTGGCCTAAGTGAAATTTCATAGTATTTGGTAGCCCATCGGTATATAAAGTTTTCATAGTTTTGCAAAGTTCTTTTTACTGATATTTCATTTGATCTTCACCAAAAATCCTTGTTACATGGTTAGGACAGATAAGAACTATTCTTGTGATCCAGTTGAACTAAGGAACAAAGGTCTTATCACTTTCTTAAGATTCGAAGGTATTGAAAATTATTCTAAGTTAAAGGATTTTTTTTTTTTAAAGATTTTATTTATTTATTCATGAGAGACAGAGGGAGAGAGAGAGAGAGAGAGAGAGAGAAGCAGACTCCCAAGGAGCAGGGAGCCCGATGCGGGACTCGATCCCAGGACCCTGGGATCATGACCTGAGCCGAAGGCAGACGCTTAACCATCTGAGCCACCCAGGCACCCTAAGTTAAAGGATTTAATTAAGTGAGGAAAATAAACTGATCAGGTTGCCTTATAGAGAATTCATTAGAAAACAATAAGCGATAAGGGGAAACCAGCTTCCCGTAATAGCTCAGGTTCTGTGGAGGTGGCTAAGTATGTGATCGTGATGCTGGAGAAGTGGGCGAATTTAATGTATATTTGTAGATAGGAGAGATTTGCTGGTGGGTTACATGTAATGAAGTGAAATAAAGGGAAGAATCAGGTAGCTTTGGGTTTAAGCAAGTAGTTGATACTAGACGTTAATATCGATAGGAGGAGGAGCTGGAGAGGAAATGATACAGGAGAAAAGGAAAAGCTTTGCTTTGGACGTAGTGGGTTTGAAATGTCTATTAGACATCCAAGTAGGGATATTATGTAAATCTACAATTCAGGCATTCATGGAGAGAATTGGGGTCAGACATAGATACTTAGGAGTTTTTAACATGTATGTGGTATTGAGGCCTTGTAAACGAATGTGGTTTCCTAGGGAGAAGTGTAGAGAAAAGGTCCTAGAAGCCAAACTACATTATTGTCAATTTGACGGCGTTATGAGTAAGAGCTTGAGAAGGATTAGAATAGGATTCAGAATAGAAAGTGTGGAAGGATTGAGTCTTCAGAGAAGGGGGAATAATTCTCAAATTGTAATGAGAGACCGCAAAATGGTTACGAGTATAGATACAGACAGATTTGTTTATTTGGATAAGGGAGTTGTGTTTTCTGTTTCCTTAAATGAAATAACGGGCTAAGTCATCAACCAAGCGTGAATTGGCCAGAGGGGAAAACGTGTAGATTGAAAAGGAAGGTGGTGTGAAACACCTTACTGAGTGGTAATGTGAATTTACTACGGGACACGTCCTGGGAAGTTGGGAAGTTTAACTGCACCTTGAGATGTGTGGTCATGAGTTCACAAGAAGCCCGCCAGACCAGTTACTTGTTTTTTCTCCAGTAATGTTAAGCCCTTTGTATTATAAGCATAGAAAAGACACATTGTTGGGGCACCTGGGTGGCTCAGTCAGTTAAGTGTTTTACTTTGGCTCAGGTCATGATCTTGGGGCCTTGGGATCCAGCCCTGTGTTGGGCTCCATGCTCTGCAGGGAGTCTGCTTCTCCTTCTCCCTCTGTCCCTCCCCCCTGCTTGTGCTAACTCACTCGCTCTCAAATTAATACCGTCTTAAAAAAAAAAGACAAGACACATTGTTGGAAGCAGTCACATTTGAGTTTTACCAAACTTTTGATAGGGAGAGAATAGATAGTGGTTGAACTGTGATTGTAAATAGTGGACCCTGGAGTCTCAGCTGGGAAAGGAGGGGGCTGGGGGCTAATGGATAGTGAAAAAAGGTAGTCCATTCAATGGTTTAGAGACGGGAACTTGATGGATTGTTGCAAAGAAGGTACTGGAGTCTAGAGCAGTGGTTCTCATTAGGGGTAGTTTTGTCCCCTAGGAAACATTTGGCAATATCTGGAAATGATTTTTGTTGTCATACTGGGGAGTGGGTGCTACTGTCATCATGTGGGTAGATGACATTCCATAGATTCTGTTAAACATTCTACAGTGCACAGAACAACCCTTAAAACAATTATCAGCCCAAACTGTCCTTAGTGCTGACTTGAGAAACTGATCTAGAGAGAGTTTAAAGGTTAAGAGGTGGTTTTTAGGAAATGGGTTTTAAAATCAAGATTTCAGGGGCGCCTGGGTGGCTCAGTTGGTTAAGCGACTGTCTTCGGCTCAGGTCATGATCCTGGAGTCCCAGGATCGAGTCCCGCATCCGGCTCCCTGCTTGGCAGGGAGTCTGTTTCTCCCTCTGACCCTCCCCCCATCTCATGTGCTTTCTCTCTCTCTCATTCTCTCTCTCTCTCAAATAAATAAATAAACTCTTTAAAAAAAAAATCAAGATTTCAAGAGGCAGTCCAGTTACTAGTGATGACAAAGGTGAGTCATACCTGTGTTTTTTGAGTCTTCATGCTCATTCTCTCAGTGGGAGAACCATAGTAGTAGTATGCCTTGTAACTACATGTGTGTCATCCACATATATTGTTTATTCTCTTTACACAACAGTTTTGAGATTTAGAAAAAATATAAATGATCATTTATTAGATGAGGAACTTGAAGCTCAAATATGTATTGGTCAAAGTCATACAGTCCATACAGAATTGTAACTGTTACTCAGATTTTTTTAAACTCTTAGACCACTGCTCTTTCAGTACCATAATTAGAATGCTTTTGTAATTTAATCCACGAACCATAGACTTACCTAATTGTAATGGAAGGACATTTGTCAGTATAGTATATGCTTTGTGCTTCCTTTTATTACTTTATTCAAATTGATAACTGTTAGAATTCTTTCTTTTTTCTGATTATAAAGCTCAGTCACCTGGATTGAAAAGTATCTTTAAATCTTTATTTTTTTAATACATATTTTTTCAGATTTCTGCTAAACTTGGAACTAATGTTGAAAGAGTTCTTCAGGCAGTCATTGAAAGAATACCACCGTAAGTATTTTGCTATTTTTGTGCTGTTTAATCGTACAAAGGCCGTCAGTCTGATTTGTAATTTTAGATTAGACCATTCTTGTGGTGAGTGAAAATACATTATTTTTATTATGCATAGAAATCAAGCATAGTATAGGAAAAAAAAGCAAACAAGGGTGATTGGGTTCTCTTCCTAATAATCATTGTAATAAAGAGACTTGAATAAATTAGCAGTTATTGTGTTTTAATCCTGAATAAATGTATTTCATCAGTTTCATAAATCATCTTAAAATAATCATTTATTTATTTATTTTAAAGATTTTATTTATTTATTTGACAGAGAGACAGAGAGGGAACACAAGCAGGGGGAGCGGGAGAGGGAGAAGCAGGCTTCCCGCTGAGCAGGGAACCTGATGCAGGGCTCGATCCCAGGACCCTGGGACCATGACCTGAGCCGAAGACAGACGCTTAACGATAGAGCCACCCAGGCGTCCTTAAAACAGTCATTTAAAACTCAAGGTTGAAATAAAACTAATATAAAAATAGGCATTGTACTTTAGGAAGATCTTTTTATTTTGGCTGTCACTTGGGTGACTTTCTCAGGTACTAGAATAAATTAAGCATAATATTTGATTTTAAAATAGGCATTTTATTAAGATTTTAATTCTGTGTATATTTTCTTTTTACTTATTTTTAATAGTCCCAAAGTGCATCGCAAAAATCCCCTGAAAGCTTTGGTATTTGATTCCACATTTGACCAGTATAGGGGTGTGATAGCCAATGTAGCCTTATTTGATGGAGTGGTTTCCAAAGGAGATAAAATTATATCTGCACATACTAAAAAGACATATGAAGTTAATGAAGTAGGAGTTCTGAATCCTAATGAGCAGCCAACACATAAACTGTAAGTAATCTGCAGTAGCAATTAAAATATATTTGTATGTGTTTCGATCTCTGCCTTTCTCAGCTTGGTATGCTCAGAATGATCCCAATTTGGTAACTCAGGAAAAAAAAAAACCCAGACTGATTATTTAATGCAACTAAATAGTAAATGCTCTTGCAAGGGGACTCTCATGTGTGAAGGACAGTATAAATTTGATACATTTTTATTCCTTTTGACTAGTCATAAATTTTATGATCTGGTGCACATTGGGTCCTATATTGATGAATTTGATGAGACAGTGAAAGAGATAGTTCTCTTACCCATATCCAAATCATACTGGGTATCAATTTTGATATTTAATTTTTTTATAATTAGATTTTTCAACATAAAAGTAGTGAAGAAAATTTGGTAATTTTTTCCTTTTGTATGGAATTCACAGTAAAACTTTGATTAGAATCCATGACAGATGGGGTTAGCAAGGTGTAGTGTGCATTAGAAAAACTGAATTTGAGTTCACTTACAAATACTTGAGTGCCTGCTCCATCAGTATTCCAGGTACTGATGAGATAAATCATCTGGCACATACTTGGAGCATTCTAAGGTGTTTGTTTCCTCATCTGTAAAAATTAAGGTAGTAAGTATATAGGTCACACTTGATAGTTTAATGTATGTCTAAAACCAGTACTATTTTGCTTATTACATTTTTTATTTAATTGAGTCATAGTCTATTTTAATTTTACTCAAATATTTCCAAAGTCTGTGTTCCATCATATAGTTCGTACATTGACCACTACTGTATCTTAAGATTCTGATACCTTATCCTAAATGTAAATTAGTTTGTTATCATGTAGGAAATTTCCTTTAAAAAAACAACAAAAACTGAGCTAAAACTCTGAAATCTTGGGATGTGCTCTTTTCCTACAAGAGGAACATCAGATTGGTGTCAGATTTGTTTAGAGTTCACATTTTTCTGCTTGGTTAAAAATTTATCTTTTTTTTTTAAAAAACACATTAGTGACACAACTCATTAATAAAATAGTGTTTTACACTACAAGAAGTTATTTTGTGTTTCTGCACTTAGTTTCACTATGTTTACATTATATTTTAGAAGCTGTTGTTTAATATGCAAAGGTGGGCAGAGTCAGGAGGAAGGCTGTAGACTTGTTGTGTTGCAGAGGCCCTTGATAATGGACTGTAAGGCATGGTATGTTCTTTTGCTGACAGTTTCGCATTGAGAATTGATATGTAGTACTTACTTTGAATTAGATGAGGTTTTGTTTGGAAAATGTAATCATTCCGGGAAAGGTAGAGCTAATTGTTGAGTATGCACTTGAAACATTAAAGCGGTAAATATTTCCATATAATAATTTTATTTAGATATGCAGGACAGGTGGGCTATCTGATTGCTGGGATGAAAGATGTCACTGAAGCACAAATAGGAGATACATTATATTTACCTAAACAACCAGTGGAGCCCTTGCCTGGGTTTAAATCAGCGAAACCAATGGTATTTGCAGGTGAGGAGCTCACAAAGTCAAGGATGAGGGCCAATTTATTCTTTAAATTAGAAATATTCATTTTAAATAATAGCTAATTCCAGAATACTGTATTTCTTTTAGTTTTTTTGTGTGCTATTTATGTATCAGTTAATTTCATATGTATAGTGAAACTTTATGTGGGAGATCATTTCCTACATTTTTTTAGAACCTCTTAAAAAGTATAAGCTCTTAAAACAAACAAGCTCTCTGATATATAAAAGAACATAGTGATATGAATTTCCTTTTTGTTTCCCTAGAGAGTAGGTCATTGCATCTGGAATATTTTTCTAGTTAGGATGTTTTCTTTACTAATTGTCAGTGGACATTTACTGACTGCCTTCCTATTGGACTTTCTTTAATATTGTACAGTACTACTGTACACATGGCAGAGGATAGTGTTACCTCTCATATGCATGACTTCACAACTTTTAACTACTGTGTGGTGTTAACAGACACTTGGAAAAGGAAGGCCTGATTGAAGGTCGTCAAGTTACTCTGTGCTGGGTATCCTCCACTTGCTTTTCTCCCTTTGTATCTGTCTCGGGGAAGTATGAAGTGTGTTTACCCCCACCTTTAGGCAAAGCCAATCATTTGAATTTTGGAGGACTTGAGAGATAAGGACTTGAGGTGTCAGATGAAAAAGAATCTGATGAATCAGTAATTGTATGGTTTTTGTTGGTGAATTGAGAAAAGCAGAATTTATCTTTGATTTTAATAGATTATCTGCCCCAGAACTCAGTGTAGCTTTCATTTCTACTTCTGTTTTTCATCTACTAAGGGAGTTTCATTTGTGGTTGTAGGATGTCTTCAACTTTTGTTTCTTGAAATAATGTATTTTTCTAATAGGCCTGATTCCCATGGTTCTTTTTAATTTTTCTTATATTTTTGCAAAAGCATAAAAACATCACTTGGGTTGTGAATCCATTTGTAAATTCATTAAGGCTTTGAAACTTGCACGGTACTTTGACGCCAATGTAACTTAATACTCAGTTTCTTTAGCAAACCAATTATAGTGGTCAGTGAAATATAGGGAAGTAATTTAAAAGCTAAATGATTAATTTTGATCTTGGAAGCATTGTATATTTAGTTTTTAGGCAGATTTTCACATGTGATAATTAGAAATCATTGTGTCCTCAGGAATGTACCCTATAGACCAATCTGAATATAATAACCTGAAGAGTGCTGTAGAAAAACTGACTATAAATGATTCCAGTGTGACAGTTCATCGGGATAGTAGCCTTGCCTTAGGTGCTGGCTGGAGGTAAGATTCTTTTCCCTGTAGGATCAAATTTTTATTGAAAAGTGAAGTTTAAGTGGTTCATTGCTCCTGAACATTTCATTTCTGAAGATAAATTCTTATTAGTATAAAGTGAACCAAAACAAGTATATGTCTGTTTCACACTGTATTCATATTCTATGGGTAAGCTTTATAGCAATTTTAAATAGAATTCCGATAGAAATTTTTCTTTTTTTTTCTTGAAATTTTGGATCTTATTTAATGAAGTTTTGCTAGCATTTAATTATGTGAATTGCTTGAATGACTTTTTTTTTTTGGAATGAGTTTTGATTCTACCCCCCACAAAGTAACACTATATTCATTAAAGAAACCAGGGCCCATGAGACATAAGCATTTTGGAGTTTGGCTTTTTCTCCCCCAGGTTGGGATTTCTTGGACTTTTGCATATGGAAGTTTTCAACCAGCGACTGGAGCAAGAATATAATGCTTCTGTAATTTTGACAACCCCAACTGTTCCATATAAAGCTGTTCTTTCATCAGCAAAATTGATAAAGGTACTGTTGTGAACCAGCAAACAAGGGAAAACGAAATACCTGTATGTATGTATGTGCAGAATGCAAGAGAAACTTTTTAGTACACCATTAGCTGACTAGCTATTACATGAAATCTCTGATTAGTAGCATTTAAAAACTGAATTACTTTATGACTAATGATGGAGAAGCCACTTGAGAACTAATTTATGCAGTATTTTTCTTAACCTGATAGAAATCTATATAATGTCAATACTAGCCTGTTACTGAGAGTAAAATGTAGAATTAGTAATTAAAATGCTGTCTAAATCCAGTACAGAAATGAAGAATATAATTTGGTCATAAGTAGTTTATCTTATGAAAGGTGAAGTATTCATTGCTACCTGGCTGTAGGAAATTTTAGATTTCAAGGTAGTGGTAGAGACAGTATTCCATCTGAATGGCAGTCTCTTCATTTTAAACAAATTTTAACTTTGGTGTCTGTAAATATTTTCCAACAAAATTAACTTAGGAAACTACTGATAATGCCTTATAAAGGGCAGATTAAAATGTGCTTTTACATCATACTTTTTCAATGGTACATGAGATGTGTTTAGTAGATGTCGATGAACAAGATATGTTACTTATTAAAAAATATTAAGTGGTTACAATTGGGTGGTTTTTAAAATACAAGGCATGTTAAGATACTAGCCTAAGTTTTAGGAATTCTTTTGTTTTTATTCAGCAAATGCGATTATAAATAAATTCTAACACTTACTATAAATTAAAAGCAAATTTTAAAACATGGTAATTAAGACTTTTTTTTAGCTGTTGGTGATTTTTCTTATTTTTAGGAATACAGAGAAAAGGAAATTACAATCATCAATCCTGCACAATTCCCTGATAAATCAAAAGTAACAGAATATTTGGAGCCAGTTATTTTGGGTACAATTATCACACCAGATGAATATACTGGAAAAGTAATGATGCTTTGCCAGGTATAAGTATAATACAATTTTTTTTTTTAAGATTTTTTTTATTTTATTTGAGAGAGAGAGAATGAGAGAAAGAGAAAGCACATGAGATGGGGGGAGGGTCAGAGGGAGAAGCAGACTCCCTGCCAACAGGGAGCCCGATGTGGGACTCGATCCCAGGACTCTAGGATTATGACCTGAGCCGAAGGCAGTCGCTTAACCGACTGAGCCACCCAGGCGCCCCAGTATAATACAATTTAATATAAAAGTAAATTTTAGTCCTAACGGTGGTTTCCCTGTCAGGTTTTGAAAGATTTCTCTCTGTAGAACACATTGAATTTGTAAGAAATTTTCATAAAAATCTACATCTATGTGTGTGTATGTGTATATATACACTATATCTCTATATCTCTGTCAAATAAAATCTTAAAAAAAAAAAAGTACTCTGACATATATTGGAAAGAACTCTCAGATGATTACTAGTGGACTTGTATTTTATTTTATTTTATTTTATTTTTAATTTTAATTTTTTTTTGAAGATTTTATTAATTTGACAGAGACAGAGAGAGGGAACACAAGCAGGGGGAGTGGGAGAGGGAGAAGCAGGCTTCCCGCGGAGCAGGGAGCCCGATGTGGGGCTCGATCCCAGGATGCTGGGATCATGACCTGAGCCCAAGGCAGACGCTTAAGGACTGAGCCACCCAGGCGTCCCTGGACTTGCATTTTAATTCTGTAATCACAAACTAGAAAACTTTGGTTACTTGCTGAATTTCTTTGGACCTAAGTTTGTTTGTAAAACAAGAAATTAGAACTTTGATGTTATTTGTAGTTACATTTGGTTTATCATTAAATACTATATAATTTTAAAAAGATAAAATTGTTAGATAAAGACAAAGGATTAAAAGCTTTGGTAATAATATAATTGAAATATGAAATAGTTCTCTTTGTATTATAAGTATTTGCAAGTTTTTAGTAGACCATTAAATATTCCTTCATTTTGCCCTCTCTTTATTAGGATTTGTAAGGAAATTTTTAGGTTGGTAATTGACATCTTTCTATATTCATTGTAAATCATTTAAATAGGTTATCATTAAACACATTTTTCTTTTTTAGGCTCGAAGAGCAGTTCAGAAGAATATGATGTATATTGATCAAAATAGAGTTATGCTTAAATATCTCTTCCCTTTGAATGAAATTGTGGTGGATTTTTATGATTCTTTGAAATCCCTGTCTTCTGGATATGCTAGGTAAAAATTT
Organism: Zalophus californianus; assembly: GCF_009762305.2. Taxonomy (NCBI): domain Eukaryota; kingdom Metazoa; phylum Chordata; class Mammalia; order Carnivora; family Otariidae; genus Zalophus; species Zalophus californianus. Next base: position 36,901,386 of record NC_045596.1, read on the forward strand.
AATGGGAAATTCAGATACCTGGATAACTTTTTTGAAATAATGACCGACATGAGTATACTAATACTCCACTTATTTAATAATCTATGCTCTCTTGAAGATAGTGGAGAAGGATAGAAAGGCTTGAAGCAACCTTAAAAGTGTTAGAGAGTACTCACAATTTGCTTATGGAAGAATGAATTCCTTCCGTTCATCAAACTATTACCCTTCCTTTAAAAAAAAAAAGTAGTGTCCTCTTCATGAAAGAGTATATTCCCCTGTCTGTTAAAAATTATACTTAATTTCAAGAAGCTACTGTGATCTTAGTGGTACATTGTATGTGTGTGTTATGTAATCCTGGGAGCACCTGTATGTATTTGGAAAACAGAAGTACATATTTAGTTTCAAAAATGCCAGGTGTGCCCCTGTATCTGTGAACACTCTAATAACTTGGTCTTCTCCAGAATAAGTGGTCCACATTATGAAAACCATTGTCTCATCCCCAGGAATGCATAGAGGAACAGCCTGATAGAAGTGAAGGAAGATTTAATACTTATTAACAAAGAACTCCATGCATAGCATTTTGGGAGTATTTTCTGTTGGGGTAAATAACTCTAGATGCACTTAGTATCCTAAAATCTTATGTTATTGGATAGCATATATTGGAATATAAAGAAAATATAAAATACACTGTGAAGTGGGGAAAATGAACATTCATATCTGTAAAATACACATGCACCTACATGTGCAGGCATATTTAATACTAACATTCAAAGAAAAATTCCACTGTTCAAAGAACATCCGACAGTGACCTGGAAATTTAGCTTTATGAAATGAGCTTTAGAATGAAAGTCATAATTGATATAAAGGAGTGTTCTTTGTGTTTGTATTGAGAAATTACTTTTCTACTTTTTCACCCAATTTTTTTCTTCCGTGTCTTCTTCTAGACAAGAACTTAAGCAAATAAGTGGCAGTGGGGTTTAAAGTAAAACGAATTGAGGCAGCATGTTGTTAAAAAACAATTATTGTGGGGGCGCCTGGGTGGCTCATCAGTTAGGCGTCTGCCTTCGGCTCGGGTCATGATCCCGGGGTCTTGGAATTGAGCCCCGCGTGGGGCTCCTTGCTCGGCGGGAAGCATGCGTCTCTCTCTCCTGCTGTCCCCCCTGCTTGTGCACTCTCTCTCTCTGACAAATAAATGAATAAAATCTTTAAACAAAACAAAATTATTGTGATTAAAAGAATGATTACTAAGCTAAGTGTTTATAAACGTTTTTAACAAAGTCTGTCAATTGTAGTTTGCATTTGGATGCCACTTTATGAGTTAAGTGGGCTTAAAATCTTTTAGCTTAGAAACTTAAACATACTTCAGATTAAATCAAAGAACATGTTTAATTTTGAACTATGTAAAAATAAAATAATGCCAGCTTCCAGAATTAAGGTGATTCTTGTGTTCAAGATGGATCTTTTTTACATATATTCAGTTCCTAACAAAAATGCATCACAGTCTGTGACCTAGCCCAGGCCGTCGGCCTCTTGTGGACTGAGATAAGGAACAATTTCTCTTATGCCAGGTGGCAAGAATCTTCTGCAGCTGGGTCAGAAGAAGGATTCCTTTGTTATATGAAGACTGTAGTGAGGCTGCTTCTGATACTTAACTTGATGGAACTGTTTGTCCTTAAACCCCCAAGTAGCCTTTTGGAGTCCTAAAACTGTTTCCCGCATTTCAGGGGTACACTTGAATGAATAACTGTGTTTTGAGTAGAGGTTAGGTTTCCATTTGGCTGTCTTGGAAACACAGACATTTGTTTAATGGTTTCTTTTGAAAAAATGAGTGGAGAAATTCTTAAAATTTTGGAACACTGAAGATTTTAAAGTTGTAAACAGGTGAAGTCTAGGGACTATGTCTAGGTTTTTTTCTTTCTTTGTATTCTGCGTAGTACTTTTAAGATGGTATCTTTTTTTTTAAGATTTTATTTATTTGACAGAGACACAGCGAGAGAGGGAACACAAGCAGGGGGAGTGGGAGAGGGAGAAGCCGGCCTCCTGCTGAGCAGGGAGCCCCATGTGGGGCTCAATCCCAGGACTCTGGGATCATGACCTGAACCGAAGGCACATGCTTAACGACTGAGCCACCCATGCGCCCCAAGATGGTATCTTTCATATAGTAAACACTTACTGTTTGTTGAAGAAAGGATTTTAGCAAAATTTTAGGTAATAATATGGTTTTAGAGAGTATCAGTATCAATTTGTGACCTTCCCGGTAAAGGTTTAGAAACCAAATACTTTGCAGCTCTAGGCATCACTTTGTTTTAAAATTAAGACAGTTTAGGACTGTACATGTTCTTATCCATAATTGAAAAGACAATGTAAGCATAATTAAAGTTTTCTTTCTCCTTAGACTTCAGCTTTGAGAGTTAAACCTGTTTTGATTAGCATTGTAAGCTTTGACCATATTGTTTAATAGTGATAGCTGACGCTAACCAAGTGCTTTTAAAATTAAGACAGTTTAGGACTGTACATGTTCTTATCCATAATTGAAAAGACAATGTAAGCATAATTAAAGTTTTCTTTCTCCTTAGACTTCAGCTTTGAGAGTTAAACCTGTTTTGATTAGCATTGTAAGCTTTGACCATATTGTTTAATAGTGATAGCTGACGCTAACCAAGTGCTTTTATGTGCTAAGCTAGGCTCTGTTCAAAACACTGTTTTTGTATTAGGTACTGTTTCAGTGCTTTACACGTATTAACTTATTTCATCCTCAAAAAAGCCCCATGAAGTTTCAAACCGAAGAGTAGTATATGAAATCCAGAAGTCTTATTTATAGTGACTCTTTATCAGTGCCATAGCATTTATTTAGCTGGTAATAGAAAGCTAAACAGAAACCCAAACTTAATGAATCTCTGAGAATGACCCATTAATATATACTGTTGTCTACAGCCAGCCAGCTCTTGGGAGGAAACATTGGGAAGAAGGTGACATTTGCCTTCAGTGTCCCATTTTCCTAGACTGGCTTACCAGTTTATTTTCCTTTCCCCTGTAAAGCATGTAGCCCTTGCTTTTGCCTTTCATTTCATAAATGTAAAAAGATGAGGGAGTTTGTTCCTCACTGTGGTCATCTACATCCGTTTATGTGAAATGTATATTTAGTATTTTCCTAGAAAGTTAGATCTTTGGGTGGGGTGTATGGGGATGGGTAGAAAAAAGATGTTTTGCAAAGAAAAATCATACAGTCTCTTGGGACGTATGTTTATTTATCACTTGGATGTTTTTCCTTGTTAGTTTTGATTACGAAGATGCAGGCTACCAGACTGCAGACCTTGTAAAAATGGATATTCTACTGAATGGAAATCTTGTAGAGGAGCTGGTAACTATTGTACACAAGTAAGTTGAATAGAAACTAATGTGAAAGTAACCAGTTTTGACATGTTTTTATTTAATTATTGATTGCTTATTTTTATTTGACAGCTACATTTTGAAAACTTAAATTTCCTTGTACTAGTTTTTCCTTCCATTCTTTTTCCATGCTTCTCTTTTCAAACTGTTGAAATGAAAGAATAGAATTAAAATAGCCAAGAAGAATAGTGTCATGGAAAGAAATGTTTCCCTCACCAGGGTAAGAAAAGTAGAAGAAATGGTTATAAACTTTATGATAGATTTAAAATTGAGAACAAAAAGGTTTTTATATTCATAAAAAAATTTATATTAATGAAAAATGAAATATCCTATATGTTCAGCAAATAGAGTGATAAAAATAATGGAGCACCTATTTAATAATCTTGTTAAGCGATTAAAACTTTACTGTGAAGTAATCTTAAGTGATATAAAAATGCCTATTAAATAAAAGGGTAGACATATATACACTCCGATTCAAACTAAAATATCAAACATATGCAGAAAAATAACGGGAGGATATATGTTTAACATAGACATTCTAAAATGTTTAACATTGGTTTTCTGTGGTTGAAGGGAAGGGCATCAATAATGGTTTTTATGTATGTTTTTCTACATTTCCTGTAATGGTCATAATGTTATTTTTGCAATCAGAAAAGTCATGTGATTAATAGTAAGGGATGTTTATGACAAATGAGTTCCATTTGAACCTCCTTGAGAAATCACCTTTACATTGATTATGTATATGGACTAGAAAGGTACTTTAAATATTCATACTTAGGATATGTAAACAGTTGCATTTTCTCTCTCAGAGACAAAGCACACACTGTTGGCAAAGCCATATGTGAACGTCTTAAGGATTCTCTTCCTAGGCAGCTGTTTGAGATAGCAATTCAAGCTGCTATTGGAAGTAAAATCATTGCAAGAGAAACGTGAGTTGAAATTCATTTTTGTTCTGTTTTAGAAATGGTAAATGGTTAGAAATGATAGGACTAGCACTGTATTATGAAATAATATTGAAAAATTTAACTTCACATTGGCCTTAAGCCTTATTCTTATTTGTAGAAACACTAATCTGATTTTTAATTCCACTTAATTGATAACTGTTAGTGATTTACTTAACACTGAGAGATATTATTTATAATAATATAATGGGCATGGGTTTGAGGAATTGCTTTATTTCCATTCATTTTACTGAATGATTACTGAATTTCCTGGGTAAGGTATAATTTATAAGCTAATAGCAACTGAAACTTAAGTTTTGAGGGAAAAAAAAAGTTTTGGAGATATTCTTCCAAAAGACAAAACTAAATTACGATTTTTACTTGAAGCATTTAATATTACTTCTCAGATCTAGCCAAATTAGAAATCAGAGATGACAGACAGAGGAATGCTGTTATGTTGAGCTTTGCATTGTAGATTGATTATGTAATCTATAGTCGACATGGAAAATAGGCTAATTTATGTAGGAAACTGGTCTTTTTTATGAGAGATGTGATCAGAACATGGAATAAGCTGCTCTACTAGGTAACAGTAAATGCAGGAAGTACCATGCAGCATATTTCCTTGACTCCTGGAAAATCAGAAGTACCCCCTAGCTGGAAATTGCTATTCAGTTGTAGTTTAAACCCAAACCTACATGTATTAGTAGTGGTGAAATTACAACCAACATTTTTACATAGTCTTGGGACAAATTTTATGCCTGTATTTGCAGTGAATTTCATTTTCCAACACAATTTTGCTTTAGTTAATTGTTTTGAGTTTCACGAGTTACCCAGAGATTAGGCAGAGTAGAGTTGATAACCAGGGAACATCCTGGAAAGTACAATTTAAAATAGCAAATAATTCTAACATAATTGTGTTGGGGTTAGAAGATACCTTAGAGAAAAAAAAATAGATTTTTATATCTTCTTAAGGAATACATATAAATGGAACTTTTTTCAAATTTCTTATCTTCCAAATTTCTTAGAAACACTATAGAAATAGATTAGTTTGTATCTGCTTTGGTGGATATATTAAAATTAGTTTGCCCTGAAAAGGGGTTTATAAAAGTAATATATTTTTTATATTCCTAGTCACTCTTAACCCACAAATGGTAGAGTCAGTAATGTCATGATAACCATTTTTAAATTTTTTGGAAATAGTAGTGGTAAGAACAGTTTTAGGTTGAGCCAGAAATGACCTTGTATAATTCTTATAATTAAGGTTATACTTACTCTTGAATTTGGCCTAATCAAGACTACCCACAATCCATGACCTTTTTTATTCTTAATAAAACTTATGTTGATGTTCATGTTGAATCCATTTTCTATTTTATGTCAAGTACCTAAAAATAGATAAAAGAGCATTTGACCTATCCATTTGTTTATGGCAGTTTTACTTAGGTATGACATGATTATTTAAATCTTGAAAGTGGAGATTGTTTTGGAAAATAAAATTCTTTTTTAAAGAGTACATTGAAATTACATAATTTTTATATAAAATTTCCTCTTTTTACAGTGTGAAAGCTTATAGGAAAAACGTTTTGGCAAAATGTGTACGTACCTGCCTGTATTCTACTTTTTATTAATATATCTGTTTTCATGAGTTTAAAATCAGAGGGGGTTATATATTGGTTTCCATTGTTTCTACAATAACCATTTCATCTCCAGTTTTCTTTTTAAATAGGTAAATCTCAGCTTGACTGTTAATATATTCATTTTGATAACATTCTTATTTTTCCATCTTCTTTATAAAAATTTCCTTATATGAAGTACTACCCAATAAATTATTTTTGTAATTGTTATGATCAGGATAACATGTTTTATTGATCTAATTTATAAGGAGAAATTTTGAAGACAATGACTGTGTCTTACAGTGGGAAGAGTATGGCAATTTGAAATCCACCTCTCCTACATTGCTTTGCCATTTGGGTCCCTTTTATTAAAAATTTTTTTGTATTTTTTTTAAAGATTTTATTTGTGTGACAGACACAGCGAGAGAGGGAACACAGCAGGGGGAGTGGGAGAGGGAGAAGCAGGCTTCCCGCGGAGCAGGGAGCCCGATGCGGGGCTCGATCCCGGGACCCTGGGATCATGACCTGAGCCAAAGGCAGACACTTAACGACTGAACCACCCAGGCGCCCCCCCCTTCTATTAAAATTTCTTAACTCAGTTATGAGAAGTAAATGGTAAATGCTTTTTCTAAATCCTTAGTGTCAGGACTGGCAGTATGAATTTATTAGACTATATGATCCAGAATTTTAAGACTTGAATCAGTAAGAGGATAATATTCTTCTTGACATGCATAATATAATATAATATTGGGTTTCCTTGGTAATCTTCATCTCCATCCAAAAAATAAAGCCTTTATCATTCTTCGAAGATGTTAAATTATGATCTGCTGTGAAGGTGATTAGAAAGGTAACTTTGCAGATGTCTACCTCATGGGTAATAATTGTAAGGTTATTATAATTGTATTGATGTCTGTATGCAATTGTATGATTTTCTGTGGAGTGATTTGGACTTCCAATTTTTAAAAATATTTTTCAGTATGGTGGTGATATTACCCGAAAAATGAAACTTTTGAAGAGACAAGCAGAAGGAAAGAAAAAACTGAGGAAAATTGGCAACATTGAAGTTCCAAAAGATGCTTTTATAAAAGTTCTAAGAACACAACCTGATAAGTAATTGGTGGAAAAAAATACAGTGAATTTTCATAAATTAAAACGTGTATCTTTTAATTTTTCATAGCAATTTATATGTTGACAAAAGAATGAAAATTATTAAAATTTGCTTGTTACTTTCAGGGTTTTTAGGTTTAAATAACCTATTAGCTCTTTGAAGAGTAAGTAGTGGGCAGGTAAGAGCTTGGATTCTGAAACTATATTGTCTGGTTTCAAATTTCTGTTCTACCACTCACTAGCAAGGTAAATTATTACTTAACCTCTCTGTTTACTCTTTAGTGAAGTCAAGATTATACTGTTATTTACCTCCATAGGTTGTTGTGAAGATTGTATTAGTATGTTTAAAATAGAAGAGTGTATGACACAGTACTGTTCAGTGAATCTTAACTATTTTGTTTTCAGGCATATTTTTTTACACTACAAGGCCCCATACTTTAGATTCTATCTAGTTCAAGCCTAAGCTAAAGTATTTTCAAAATCACCTAAGTATCAATTTGTTAACTGGAGAAATTTAGATTTATATGAGTCAGTTATCAAATAAAGTCAAATAGCATTCTAGCTGGACATGTGCTGTCTAGTGTTAAATTTTTTATGTTTGAAACAGTTTAATACACATCTAAATTAAGGGTAGGGCTGTCTGATCTTGATAACTAAGATGCATTTGGTGCAAACCGATAGGTGTTTGGTATTAGCAGCTATTATTAATGCAGTTTAATAATTATTGTCTAGATTTCATAGTTGAGACAGAGCTTTAGTTAAGTAACTTGAGTCACACAGCCAGTAAATGGCCACCATGCTGGTTCTTACTTCCATTCACCCAGTTAGTGAACAAACCAGAGGGCAGACTGTATTACAATAAGATACTTTAGCCACTGAATTTTGCCCTCTACCTTGAAAGAACTGAATGAGGTTAGCCATTGAACTTTTTTTAAATTTTTTTTATTGTTAATCACCATACATTACATCATTAGTTTTTGATGTAGTGTTCCATGATTCATTATTTGTGTACAACACCCAGTGCTCCACGCAGTACGTGCCCTCTTTAATACCCATCACCAGGCTAACCCATCCCCCCACCCCCGTCCCCTCTAGAACCCTCAGTTTGTTTCTCAGAGTCCATCGTCTCTCATGGTTCGTCTCCCCCTCCGACTTACTCCCCTTTATTCTTCCCCTCCTGCTATCTGCTTCTTTTTCTTTTTTCTTAACATATGTTGCATTGTTTCAGAAGTACAGATCTGTGATTCAACAGTCTTGCACAATTCACAGTGCTCACCATAGCACATACCCTCCCCAATGTCTATCACCCAGCCACCCCATCCCTCCCACCGCCCACCACTCCAGCAACCCTCAGTTTGTTTCCTGAGATTAAGAATTCCTCATATCGGTGAGGTCATATGATACATGTCTTTCTCTGATTGACTTACTTCACTCAGCATAACACCCTCCAGTTCCATCAACGTCGTTGCAAATTAGCCATTGAATTTTGTCCTCTACCTTGAATGAACTGAATGAGGTAAACGTCTTGTTAGGGATAAGACTATCGATATATTTTATACTAAGGTTATTACATTATGAGGTAATTCTAACTGTAAGATAGTGGGATTTACTTAAAATTGTGAATGGAGGTTAATTAGCCTATGATTTCGTCCTTCTTATATAATCTCCTATTATCTTCCCTATCCCCTCCAGCTGTAATAGAACAGATGAAATATGAAATTCCATAACAATATTTGTATTTTGCATAGTATATTTGAAACTAGAAGAGCATTTACATATAATTTCTAAGACAGAATGTTCTACCATTATTGTCAGGAGAAAGTTACAAGTTGGTACCTGGCATGAAGTATGCACCATGTGTCTACTATTTAATATTTGTGCTGTATTAGTATGTGTATAATTTGGACACATTTAGTTCTCTTCCTTTTACCTCTGACTTTTCAGGAAGCAGTTTTACTTGTAGTGATAAAAGTATTTTTCAGATTTTGTAGTATAAGCTTAAGTTCGCTTCTCCCAACCACTCTCCCAGATGATTTTCATGATAGAGTTGTGTGCCTTCTAAGCATATTTCCCAGAGGACCTTAACAGTACTGAGATTTTTGCAAACATTACAATAATTTAAATATGAGTATTAGAATAGCCACCATTTATTGAGTATAATATATGACAGCCATTGAGCTGAGCTCCATAGGCATTGCTTCATTCAGTCTATACAACAGTCGAGGTACAAGTACTGTTACCATCTTATAGGGCAAGCAGCTCAGACTTAACACTTGCCGGTGTCAGTTATTGACAGAGCTGGGATTCAAACAGTGGTTTCTACTAGTTCTTAACCTACTGTGCTTTATTGCCTTGTGGAAATCTGATAGGCTTCTTGGTTCTTTAACAGCAGCTTAGCCTCTGAGCTAGGGAGCTAGAGTGGCCAGAAATCAGTTTGCTGAGGTGCTTGTGTACATGGGCTTGACTCAAAATAGCCCCCTAACATCAAGGGCAGTGATGGAAAGATCTTCTTTCAGCTGGCACGTTTAAGCACAGAAATAACTAGTTGAATCATGCACCAAAACAGCATTTTCACTTTAATACTATGACTTTATAAGATAGAATAGTTTGTAGTAATCAGTACTTTATTACCAGGTATGTGACTGGAAGATGATATGACTTATTTAAAGACCATTTATAACACAAGGCAATTATAACTACGTTATTTGGGATTTAAGGAACCTATTTTATACTAACAGTTTTATTTATTTTTATTTGCTGTTTATTTTATTTTAAGGAACTTAATTGTAAATACATTTCAGTCACATTTCAGTTAAGGTATGTAAGTAATGCTTCTCTGAGATGGGCTTGTAAGATGGAAAATATGCTGAAGAGGGAGAATTTTTTACTCCCCACTGAGTGACTAAGAAATTATAGGTAGAATTACTGTCTTTTAACTTAAATCTCTTAAATGCCTGATGGCAACAAAAAGTAAATGCAGAATCAATACTGCTAATAATGTTGGAATATCTCAGATGCATGTATTCAGTTTCATCTCTGGAAATAAAATTTAGATAACATTTGTTTATTATAAGCTTTATTTGAGTTAAAGATAGAAAACAATATACTTTTATTTGCAATTTAATGATGCAAGTTGTTAATGGCAATCTAAGTTTACAGTAATTCCTTTTATATATACTTATCATGTTATCCTTTTAGACATATAATTGAGGAATAAAGCTAATCATTTATGAATTTAACAATAATCAGAAAATTGTCTTCAAAAGAATTTAAGTATGTTGCTAGGTATAAAGTTCATAATTGCCAAAATACTTATATTAAAAGCATGAACCCAAGTCATTAAATAAAAATAAGAGCACATTTGTAAAAAAGTGCTATAGAAGGTGGTGCACAAAAATCATGCACTTATACATACTTTCCAAAAGGACGTAAACTGTACTTTTAGGCACTGGCATCTCTTCAAATTCTCTGTTCCAACAATATATAGCAGGACTTTTGATGTCCAGATGCTACTGCAGAAAGATGACTAAGGCAACCACGTGCAGAAAAGCTTGTGTAATGCACAGAAAATACAAAGATTACATTCCAAAAGTAAAGGTTTGCAATGATTGTTTGATATCTGAAAGGCTTGGAGTGTCTTTATGTGATTAAAAAATAAAACTCTGAGAATGCCACCAGATTCATATGAATGATATTTGGTGTACAGATTCTTCACATTTAAAATGACTTGAAATTTTTAAACAAAGATTTCATTTCTGTGATGTTTTACAGAGTGGCTGTGTGGCTTCTGTACTTTATAATAAACAGCTATTTGTGAGAACCAACTACTCCTAAACCTTAATATAAAATGGACACATTCTAAATATGGAATGTTTAACATATAGATATTGGACTTCAAAAATGACAGTCTTCAAAAAAATCCCCGTTTTATCATATTGCATAGCTGAAAATTCATCTACTACTTAAAAAAGTGTTCTGTTCATTCAAGCAGAATTTTGCTCCAATCTCCTTCAATTTCCTTCTTTCATACTGTATAGTGGATCCACAAGTTTATTGTGCACATGCATTAAACCTTAAAGAAAAAAAGCACAATTCTAGTTTTATTTTTAATTTTGAATTATCTCTCATTTACCTTAGAAAATAGAAGAGTTTATAAGATACAATAAGTATACTGGTTCCCATCTGATACAAAAGTTAAGTTTTATTGAAAAATGCAAATAGAAATGTTTCATAATGTTTAGTTGTAACTACCTAGCAAATAGCTATAAATAATAATGTTTAGCTGTAAATAATTTACAGTTATTTATGAAGCTGTAGATGAATGAGTACAAATTCCTTGGGAGTAGAAGCAGTTCTTGCCTTCAAAGCTTCAATATGGCAAAATAACAAATTTGAATAATGACTTGGTTAATACACTTTAATTACATCCTATAAGTCTTTTGAGTTTGATCCTTTGCACTTCTCTACCAGACTCCAGCCCAGGAACTCAGAACCGTTATTAAACTGGGATAGCTTTAAGTTCCCCAAAGTATTACCCTATCCATTCATCTGGCAAATTATTTTCCACCATTTTGACATGTGTATTTACAACAGGGGTGATAAACTATACTGAAGGAGGTTAAGAAAAAAATCCAAGGTGCCATTAAAAAGTTGAAGACTCCATATTTAAACATAACCAAAGATTTAAATTTAGAATGCCAAAAAAGTAGAGCAGTCAGTACTGAATCATTTCTGACTCCCAAACTGACGACAACTGGAAGCTGTTCACCTGGCAGAAATCAAGTACAGCCTCAATCTTAGGATATAAAAGAGCTAGGGATGGTTCAAAGAGTCTTTGATTCTCCCGCATTAATATACAAATTTGTGTGTGTATGTGTGCATTTTTTTCTGAGGACAGTCTCTTCACCAGATTTTCATAGTGGTCCATGACCCAAAAGAGGTGAAGAGTCATGACATTTGAACCCTGGTTTTCCTTTTTGCTCTTAACCTCTACATTTCCTTTTGCTTTTAAAGTATAATCTAGCCCAGGGTCTCCTGGCTGGCTCAGTTGAAAGAGCATGTGACTCTTGATTCTGGGTTTGTAAATTCAAGCCCCATGTTAGGTGTAGAGATTACAAAAAAAAAAAAAAAAAATACAGTCTAGGCCTTTATCAATATATATACTTGAACTTATTAATGGGAACTTGTTCTGCTCCTGTTAGCTTTATGGAAGAGCTATTTCCTCCCAATTTGAGTGCTATCATCTATTTTCTAGGGCTTTCCATCCTATCAACTCAAAAAAAAGTTTTCTTCAACTACTATTTAATTCTTTTTATTTAATATCCTTTGGGCTTCATAGGGTGATTTTACATAATTTAGTGGTTAGACTGGTGGTTTCATAGTTCTATGTTCTCCCATCCATCCATCTGTCCCAACTACCCACAATTTATCAAATGCCTCCAATGTACCAGGCACACTTCCAGATGCTGAAATAATGCAGTGAACAAAATTTAAGTCCCTATCACCTTTGTGAAGCTTTTAACGAAATATATTACATTTTATTTTCTCAAATCACTTAATATAAAGCCAAGTTTTTATGATGCTGAGTCAACTACTTTCAGGAAGAGATCTTACACTTCTTTTTTTTTTTCTTTTTTTTTTTTACTAACACCATGTGAGACTATGTACTTGAAGGCACTTTGGCCTGTTTTCTTGGCTGATGACACTAACTGGAAAATATAATTTATATTTACTAAAAATACACATTAAAGGGTAATTTTTATAGTGCAGAAGAAATATTTGCTAATGAAAATGATTAACCAGGTAGTATCTCTAAATAGAACCAATGCTATTAAAAACAGAATTTAACTGAAAAGTTTAATCCATTTCAACAACCAGAATGTAAAGAGCAGTAAAATGGTAACTGGAGAAACCTAGGAGGAGAGGGGACACAGAAACAATGGTAATTTTAGCCACTCAGTTGAGAAGATGTAACCTCATATGGAGAAGCCACTGTAATTAAGAGGATCATTCTACTTGATACAATTCATCTATCATTTACTTACAGCTTTGATCATGGAAATAATACATTAGAACTTGAAAACCCCAAACATCAGAATAAACATTAAAAGTTCAACTCTATATAAAGTTTAACTATACATTGGCTGTAACTTTTACACATAAGGCTGTTTCCAAACTAGAAATGCATTTTGGATGATAAAGAATTTATTATGACTTAAGGTAAAACAATTTTTATACAAGAATTGATAGAAACAAATCATTGCTACTTGAATCATTAACAGAAAAAAATAAATTCTGAGTACTAAAATGTACAGACTTCCTAACATGTTGCCAGAAGAAGTTAAATGTCATAGATTCTGAATGTCAACTTTATGGTTCTGACTCCATCTGACTCATTCAATCTCTGTCTCAAGCTACTGGAATAGGGTCTACAAAGGATGAAACAAACAAAAATGTTCACCATAATGATGGAGGTCTTGAAAATATACTCTCGAAGACATAAAACACAGGCTTTATATAAAATCAGCACAAACAAAAAAATTGGACTAAAATATTAAACTGTTTTCCTGCAATTTACTTCTATCTTCCAAAAGGTACATACTGAAACTTCCATTTGCATTGATTTTTATTGTTTTAGATGCTAGATTTAGAACCTAGATTTTCTTCTGGACCTACATAATTAGAGCCCTTTTATGCACATTTTAGTGATGGCAGAAGATAGGGTAGTAATGTGACTGGAATCTGAAGAACTACAGAAGGTAACTATAGGATTCATATCCTCCGGTACATCTTAAAGTGGTAAAATACCTCAATGAGAATATGGCAAATATATAAAACTATACTTACGTATAAGTTATGAATATTCAATTATTCTACCCTGTATTAAAATACCTTACTGTAAAATGAGGTCTGCATATAGCCCAGAATAATATCTCAATTCCATTTTTCTCCATATTGATGGGAGGCACTCTGACAGGCTGATACCCTGAACCTCTCCAGAAATATATACAGATCCATATTAGAAAATAATGTCCTCAAAAGAGCAGTGCAGCGATTCTCTCATGAATATTCTATACTTCAAAATGTTTCAGAACAGCTTAGAATCTGGATAGATGAATTAAAAGAACAAAATACATGTAATCATCTACCTCTCTTGTTTTTTAAATTAACTTATGTCCATGCCTTTTTGGAAGCAATTATTACAGTATGAAAGCAACCCAAACAAACAGAAATATGATTTAGATAGCCAAAGTTTATTCCCCTTCTATGAGTATAAACAGTGGACAAAAGCCCAGACACCAGATAAGACTGGTTTCACTTACCCAGCTCTGCCCACATATGAGCTGTATGACTTTGGGTGACTTAACACCTCTATTAAGCCTGTTAACTCATCTGTACATGGGATTATAAGAATACCCACTTCATTGCATTGTGAGAATTAAGTAAATCAAGTATAATCCATTTAGAATAGTGCCTGGTCATATAAGTATTGGCTGCTATTAAATATTTACTACACTAAAATGTAAACATTTTATAAAAACGGAATTGACAACATTTGATAAGCACAAGGGTTTACCTGAAGATTGCTGGTACCAGAACATGGGAATCTTAAATGATCTCTGGCATTAAAATATGTGGATAATGGGGATTCCTTTTATTAATCTTTTCAAGGAATCTAGTATTTGTAATGAAATCTGAAAGACTACCTGGAAATATATGGGTAAAACTCCATACAAGGACTCTTATACATAACTTATCACAGATCTTTCTCTTTTACCTGTCAACTTATTTAAAAACTTGACAATATTTCCGTTTAATTTGATACTTCTGTGGCTTGGTAAAAGAAAAACTTTTGATAAAAATATAAATGACTGGAAATAATCTAAGCATTTAACAGTAAGGAAAGGTTTAAGTAAATTTTGATACATCTACTTATATAGCCATTAAAAATGCTTTTGAAGAATTGTGAAATAGGGAAGTGCTCACAACAGCCAAATGCAAATAGAAAACTAAGCATGATTAAAATTTTGATTGTTCACTATTCATCAAACTTCATTTGTGTATCATCAAGATTTTTGCCACATCCACACCATTTACATGAACTATGAGTTAAAGATTTCTTTTAAATTGACTTGTAATTTAAATTTATATACTATTATTTCATGAATGAGACGCTGAAGACTGAGACACACATTATGTATCAAGAAAAAATACTACTAGGTAACTGATAATGACCAATTTTAAACACATCCCAATTTCAGACAAGATAGATGTGAAAAAAGATGTGTCTCACAGGCAATAAAATATGGTAACTTCTTTAACTGTCAAAACGATGTTTATGGAATACAAGTTTGATTGGTTTAGTGTATTTTTTCTAATACATGTTAAATAAGCACCTAGTAACTAGAGTACAAAGATTAAAAATACATATTCATGTAATATCAATAGTACACATACTACATACTCTGTGTATATATATATATATAGATGACCAGTTATATATTTTCATATCAGCTATATAAAATACTTTATAAAGAGCACCTATTTATACAGCTTGTTTATTATGTGTGTATATCTATATGCGGAATTCACTCTTAAGCAGGGAATGGTTTCTAAACAGTATAGTCAAATTTTCCTTGAAAATCTCTTAAATCACCCATTACATCAAGCACATGTGGTTTCATATATACAACCCGGTATGGGAAGGTTTAAGAATTACTGAACCAGACTGCAGAAAGAGTCAAAAGCACAAGCTACATGCAGAAGTCTGGGCAGTCAAACCCCTACTTACTTGCAGAGCTTATTCCATACTGCTCTGACACTGAACCATTATAACTGATATATGGGAATAATTTGAAATTGTGAAGATTAAATGAGATAGTGGGCGACCCAACTTATCTGCTGCTTAGATTCTAAACCATACCTTGGTGAGGAAGGTAGGGCAGGGAAACAAAAGAAGAGAGAGAGAGAGAGAGAGAGAGAGAGAGAGAGAGAGAGAGAGAGAGAGAGAGAGAGAGAGAGTGTGTGTGTGTGTGTGTGTGTGTGTGTGTGTGTGTGTGTGTGTGTAGGTATATATTTTCTTTTGGGTTACTTAATCTTATATATACATTATGAAAGTAAGATATTTTATATTTTATTAAATTTTGGATTTCAAGAAAAAAATAGGAAACTATTTTGAAAGCTATTATTTGAGGTGAGATTTTTCTATTCCTTAAAAAGAACTGGCTACTGTGTTGGCAAAATGCTGGTTTCAATAGGCACAGTGCAGGATATGACTCCACAGTCTATTAAGTTTTAATTGTCATCTACAATGGGACATTCTTACATTCTGCTTCTGAAATTTCAATGCTCACCTTTAAAGTATTTCACAGTTTTAACTCTTAATTCTAAAGTAGCATCTTCGTCACACACAAAAATAGTTCGGGGATGCTGCTGGAAAGCAGAAACAGTCCACATGTGATTTACTCCTTCTTCTATTGCTTTGTAGAGAGCAAATGCCTTGTGTGCACCTGTTATGAGGATCATTACCTGAAAAGTCATGACCATTACATGTTAATTAATTCTTAAAACATGTTTCAAATGACTAAAAAGCTCTATTTTTTTTTTGAAGATGTTAGCACCAATACTCTTCTGAAGGTAAAATAAAAATAAATAGCTACATATTTCTTCACAGTTCAAGGTATTTATTTTTGTTCTTCGAGGTAAAAGGCAAGCATAAAGTGTAACTTCTGGTTTAAGAAAGTAAAATTGTATCTTCTTATGAAGTATTGAATATACCATAATGCAGGTACTTAATACTTAGATATTGATGTGCATAAGTGACCTGGGAAAATGAAGAAAAAAGAAAGAAAAGGGCTGTTTTGCAAAAGCAGAATTGCAGGTCAACAAAGAATTGACATAAGCAGGAATGATATACCAAATTGCCCTAACCCAATCAATACAGTAGATATTACTTTGAAAGTTAGAGAAAGAAGCCTAAAGACTATTTTACTGAACAGATTTTATCAAAGTTGTCTTGAAACAAAAACTAGATTTAAAGAAGGATTAGGGATCTACTTAAATGTGAGAACTGTCCTTTAAGAAGTACACAAGACTAAGAATACCCTTATGAATTACAGAAAATCCAAGCTGTTGGTCCCAAATTCCTAAAAGCCTATAATTCAAAGAACATGTGCCAATGTAAGTGTGTATGTGTCAGAATGAATCTTTACTATTTTTATGATTGAGAAGGGGTTTGCAATAATCCTTGAAAAAACTGATATATAGGCTTAATAGTCCTTATTTACCTCTAAGTTATTTGTTAAATGGTTGGGATTTGGTGACTGATTAGATGTAGAGAAGAAACAGAATGACACATGTTTCAAGCTCATATAATTTTTTTTTAAGATTTTATTTATTTATTTGACAGAGAGAGACAGAGTTAGAAGGGGAACACAAACGGGGAATGGAAGAGGGAGAAGCAGGCTTCCTGCTGAGCAGGGAGCCTAATGAAGGGCTTGATCCCAGGACCCTCTGATTATGACCTAAGCCTAAGGCAGACACTTAACAACTGAGCTACCCAGGCGCCCCATCAAGCTAATTTTCATGGTGAGTATTGCTATTCACCAAGGGAGGGAATACTCAGAAGAAAGGCAAATTTGGTGGAAAGATAAATTTAAATTTTGGACAGCTTAAGTATAGGGAGTCTGAATATGGAGATGTCAGCTGGAAGTTGGAAATACAAAACGTGCAGCTTCAGGAGTACAAGATAAAGATACGTATTATTATCACTGTATTGAGTACTTTATCTTTTTGGAATAGTGATAAAACTACTGAAAGAATGTTCCAAAGAGTGACTGCTATTGACATATTTAAAAAAAAAAAAAAGAAAAAAGGTCATGCCCCAAAGCATGCAGAATGAATATGCAGTTCCAGAATGAAACCCTAGGGAAAAACAATATTCAAAAGGCAGATGAAGAAGAAAAGCCTGAGAAGCAGACTGAGAAGGAATGCTCAGAAAGTAAGAAGAGTAATGGCAGAGTTTTATGATGGGAGGGACGGTCAACAGTAGTAGATGATGAAAAGAGACCCAATAGGATAAGACCTGCAGAAAAGATGCCGGTTGTTAGCAATGAAGAAGTCATTACTGACTTCGGTGACTTTCAATAAGGTAGCAAAATCAAAAGCAGATTTTTAAATTAGTTTTTCCTATGTCATCTTAAGAATAAATATCCAAAGTATTATTATTATATATAACAATTATAAAGATGTTGCAATAGTGGAAAATAATTTTTCTTTTGAAATTATCTTTAAAATATATGACATTATCTTTAAATATACCTCAGTAAAAACAAATTTCAATTCTTTGAAGGTAAATTTAGATTTCGGCGAAGAGCCTAAAGTCAACAAAAATCAGATTTGGTGGTTCAAGTAAATGACAGCTGTGGATAGAACTTTGTCCAACATGAATTACGAACATAATTCATTCACACTATTCCCAACAGTTATTAAATACCTATTATGTGACAGGCAGTGTAAGGTGCTAGGTATACATGACCTATAAACTCACAGAGATTGTAAATTAGTGAGAAAAAAGATGCTAAAACCAGTAAACATACAAGAACAATCAGAAATTGTGAGAAGTGCTACAAAGGAAAAGAACAGAGTGGTCTAAGAGAAAACAGAAGAAAGTAACTTTGACTATGAGGATTATGGTCAAGAAAGGTAATTCTGAAAGTTGAAAACTGAAAGGTGCCATTTTAGTTAAGCAAGGTCTGGAAAAGTAGAGCATTTCACAGTGGTAATCAGTGTGAAGGCCTCAAGCCAAGGAGAATGATAAAGTAGTGACTGGAGTGGTTCCTTATCTAGTTGACAAATCCCAAATTTTAAGGAAACCTATAATAACTTCCAGGGTGTCACTTCCAAGGTATGTACAGAAGGTCCCCATTAACAGAGCTGCCAAATTGTGAAGCTGCTTCCTGATACACTAACCACTTAGAAATTTAGTTTACCATTCATATGTACTTTCCATCTAATAATAGCATCTTCCCCACACATTGATTCAAAATTTTATTAAGTGTATCTGTTCTTAATGAAACTAAAATTGAAGAACAGCTCACATCACAGTTAAAATCACTGGCAAATGAAAATCTGTACACATTAAGCTCCTTATAATTAAAGATAAGAAAATCATTAAGTATGATGATGTGATACTTGTTTCAAAAGAATGATAGAAAAATCAAAGCACTAGGGCCCCTGGGAAAACAATGAAGTCCTAGAATAGTTTTGCCATAATAATTTTCTTTGTAATCACGCTGAGCGTGAGTACTGTGAGGTGAGTGACATAAAATTTTCCTGACAAACTGACCAAAAGAAAAAAAAATCAGTATCTTAATAACTTTGTTCATTCTAAGAATTAGCTTGTTACATTACAACTTAAATCTTGTTAAATGTAAGAAATCTATTTGCATAACTTTCAGTTTCATATTTTAGAAATACAATTGCTCTGAAATCTTTTTCAACTTAATTACTATGGAATTTCAATTCGTGAAGGTCTTTCTTCACATACTGATGATTTTTAGATGAAAAACTACATTTTGAATAACAGTTCTATTTGTATGTTCAAGTCTAGGCATATTTACATTAAGATACATTACTTATTCATAACTTGTCTGTATGCTTTCCTCTGAACCTGTCCCATCTTGTTATCAGGAAGGAATGGAGTTTCCATATAATTGAACCACTTAGAATCCTGAGCTGACTATAATTTGTTCTGTTATTCTCAGGGAAGGAAATGAAAGCCCAATTAAAAATTTAAAAATTAGGCAGGATATATTGTTCAGAGTACTTGCCTTCTTAAGTATACCAAATTTAGAACAGATTCAGCCTTAAATGGGTTCTTTTTATGCTGGAAACTAACTGGCTATCCTCCCACAGTCAAGAAGTACTTTACAGTAAATTATCCTGAGCCTCCAAAAATAGTTTAACCAGCATTGCATTTTTGTTACAACAGACCTTTCACCACACCATTTCACTTAAAAACAGACCATTTGATCAGTATGATTTTAGGAACTCAAACTGAGAAGCAGAATAGGCCAAGGTAGCAGTATTCCAGAAGGAGTGGTGCCTAATTCTTAGCTCCAAAAGACTTAGTTGGACTCTAAACATGGCAATGAGACAGAAGTCACTGAGAGCTAGATAACAATTTACCTAGTGAATAGGATGTAACAAAAATTATTTGGTGCCATAACTCCTCCAAAATCTACAGACATCAAAGAATATTGAATTCTTACTTCTCTTGCATCCATCACCGTCCCCACACCAACTGTTAGAGCCATAGTTGGCACCTTCGATAAATCTCCATCAAAATATTTAGCATTTGCCAAAATGGTGTCCATTGCTAGAGTCTTTAATCTTGTCCTTGATACTAAACTGGATCCTGGCTCATTGAAAGCGATATGACCATCTGGACCAATTCCTTTTAAAAGAGGTATACACACACATAGACACATAAAATAAATAAGATTTCTCAAAGTTCAGCTTGTTTTTAAGAGCAAATAGTCATATTCTAATGCTGCATTAAATACTTGTTCCTGTATTTGATTCAACAAGTATTTCAATGTATTCCATATGCTTAGCACTGAGCTAGCATGAACGTAACTGACACTGCAATCTAGCACACATATACACACATACAAATGTAATTAAAAACAAGAACTGCATGAAACAATACTTACCCCTGCTAGGAGTCATTCAATTTCACAAGGAAAACATACAAAAGGAAAATGCAGAATGTGAATGGCTATACTGATATGTCATGACCTAATAATGGGTGACAACCACAACCTGAAAACACTGCTTTAAAGAGACCCACTGCCAGCTCTAAAATATTCTAGGACTGCCTCTAAAATATAGATAAAAATATGACATTCCTTATTTGAATGAAACTGGAAGTAAATCTTTTTGTAAAATGAAGAATCCTTCTATGGAATGAATAAATCAAGTTTTACATATGTGTACCCTACTAGCTAGTCAGAGTTCTGACAACCTCAATGAAAAAATAAACCCACAAGTTCTGAGTCAAAATAGCTGTTATATTTATACTCTGCATTTTACTTTAATGACGGATATGTGTATTTTACTGACTCTTAGCCTGTAATTCAAACCAATTTCTCCCAGATTACAACAAAGTAAAATATGACAAAGAATAACCTGGTTTTGATGGAACAAAGAAGAAATGAAAATCTTAGGGAACAAATATAAGCTACCAAAGCACCACATTTTAGGAATTTTTAATATGGTGACATAAAGCCTGACCTACATGTGGTTATTATGTATGGATTTTTCCATTAGTGTATATGTATCTGCCTATAAATATAAGTTTTAAATTATAGATATGCATTTCTCTCCAGATTTGTAAAACTACTGTTTCTCCTCTTAAATATGTATCTGTGCAAATATTTATATTTCTCTATGTGTGTACAAAAAAGAAAGGATGGGACCAGGAAAATAAAAGTTCCTGAAAAAATAGGAAGTCCTCAAGGATCAACATTAGTGTTCTAACTGGCATTGTGTGTGAGTCATACAAAAGTATAGAGTAAGGCTGAAATTATCAGCAGTGGTTCAAGACAGAGAAGGGTCAATATATTCCCTTACTGACCATAAGTAACTATTAGAAATTGAGCTTCCTGATATAAATATGTCTGGCACATTCTCATTCAGTCTTTAAGTCTAAACTAATACATTTACACCTTTAGGAAACATCTCTAAAACATGAGTCTGGATTACAGGCCTTCCCTGTGTTCCTACAGTTCTGTGGGGTAGAATGTAAATTTCATTGGAGTAAGGACTTTCTCTTAATTACTATACCCTTACCCCTTAGAACAATACATGACACATAGGAGGCCCTCAATAAATAATGGTTGAATAAATGAATAGATGGTTGCTATTCTTTGGTATGCTCAGTATAGTTTTTCTCTTCTCCTTCTACCTTGCTCTGCTCCCCTCACTTTATCTACTCTGTATCTCTCTGAGTCAGGATGATTGTGGTCTAGTGACAAATACTTGTCCCAAGCTGAAACAGTCAGAATTTCTCTCAGGAAATTCTGAAACCTGAGTGGGGTGGAGAAAAGAAGGAAGGCACCTACAGCTGAGGTATCTGATGATTGCACTGCAGGAGAGTATCCATAAGTTCCTGCTTTGGAGATCTGAGGCGCCTTGGTTCTTGTTCTTCCATAGACTTGGCTGTTTCAACTCTTATAACAATTCTGTGCATTAGCCCAGAATCATTCTAGTTAATTCACTTTTGGTCCCAAAGTAGATTACAGTTACTTGCAAACCAAAGATTCTAATCATGTACCCAAAGGAGAGGGTTAAGGTTTTCCCCACAGTCTTATTTTTATTTTTTTAAAAAACAGTATCTTAAGATAATTTTAAAGTTAGTAATATCCTTAGAGTTTATAAAATTTCATATTTGTGTATTTTACTGCTGGGGGTGGGTCAGGGATTGCATGATACACTCTACTCTTTCTTTTAGCAATTCTGTCATGACAGGGAGGATGAGAACTTTTGGCAGTATGTTTCCTTTTTCTTTTCTACTGAGGAAAGGGAATTCCTGTTCTATTTCCCAGGAGTAAGACATGATGGATTCACAGTCTTGAGCTCTTCTCATTCTACTATTTCCAGTTTAGAGGGGAAGAATAAGAAACCCCATTTTGGCCTCAAGCCCAACCTGAAATCTCTAATCCAACTTTACCTTTAATAAGGCTGATATTTTGATCCCATTTGGCTCAGTTCTTAGTGTTTTTATTAACCAACAAACCCTGGAACAAAAGAAGGGTAAGTGATAAGACCCAAATACCAAGCCTCATCTTGAAAATCCAATAACAAATCTAGATCAACAAAGGCAAAGAATCAAATGAGATTCTTGCATGAGTATACATCCAATTATCAGGTACCCCAAATAGGAAAAAGTTCAAAGAAAATGCAATAAGCTAAACCTTCTCCCCCTATACACAGAGTAATTATGTCTTTTGGATGGTAAATATAAAATGGCAGACCCTGATCATGACATGACTACAGAGAAGGTGTTAATGGAAGAGGCAAGGAAATCTTATTTATTGATTAATTGATTGATTGGTCAGGAGAAAATGTCTACAGGAAGCTTAAGACAAAAATTGGTTAGAAAACAAAGTAAGGTTCTTTAGAAAGAATATACTAGAGTATAAGAGTCAGTGATACACATAATTATAATTTACACTCCATCTGTTTCAAAGGGAAAACTAAGGTGACCTATAGTGAGGAAATACACCAAAAATCCTAAGCCAAAAAGAAATGAGAAGTGACTTAAAGCTATAGGAAACGAAGAAAGTTCTAGGAGAAATCTTTGATAAGGGATATTCAGGCTTAAACACTACATTAAGCTGTGAATACTTCCTGGAAAGCAGACAAAGGGAAAAAATGGAGTTTAAGAGTTCTTAGGTCCCCCCACCCAAATAAATTCTATTTTCTGGCATAGAATCCCCAAGGGATTTGTCACATGGATCCTTAGGTAAGGCAAATAAATTAAAAGGAAAAAAAAAGATATTTAAATGAAGTAAAAAAGATAGAAAAATATCTTAAGCCATTTTTAATAATGAACCTCTATTAAACTACCATGCCTTTTTGTATAATGGTAAATGAAATATTTCTTGATATAACTAAAATACAGATACATTAGGTATAATTACATTACAGTAATTAGGTATACATTATAGTAATTCTACTTGATTTTTGTATGGAGTTTAGAAAACCTAAAGAATGCATGGGTAGTGTATTCCTTAAACATTCCTAAATCACCCTAGATATTGGCAAGTACAAATAGTAATTATTTCAGAATTGAATCATATGGACAAAACTGGAATACAAATATTTTCCAGGAATACTGGAATTTTATTTAAAACATAGGTAACTTTCTATTTTGAAAAGTAAAACAGTCTAGCTTAGATTCTTGCTCAGATAAAACCATCCCATTTACAAAATAAAGTAAATGATATTGGCTCTGTTAGGTAGAGAAAAAAATTTCCTCAAAGAGAAAATCTCAGTCTCACTGGATACCCTTAGAAGTAATTCAGTAAAAAAGCAGGAAATTCAATGAACTAAGGAACAATTATTTCATCATCTACAGTTCAGAAAGAGAAAACTGAATAACACTTATTGGAGTACCAATTACACAGCAACCACTATGCAAGCATTTTACATGTTATAACATGATGAATTCTCACAAGTTTTGGAATGGTTAATATTAATTCTTGTTTTACAAATAACTTAATTATACTGAACTTCAATAAACTTCCCAAGGTCATACAGATAATAAGTGACCAAAACAGAATGCGAATTCATGTCTGACTGTAATACCCAATTTTCCCCAAGGGCAACCAACCACAACTATACCTGGCCACCTCAACCATCAGTCAGCCTCAATACAGCTCTACTGAAGATCTAATTCATGTACTTTTAAGCAGTCTTTTAATAAATATAAGATATATCCAGAGAACTTAATTTAGAGCTTTAGTACATTTAGTTGAATACTAAAAACTTTGGCAAAAAGCATTTTGGTTTCAGTTTTGTTGTTGTTATACTATTCTTATGGTAATTAAATAGCTATCTCAGGCTTCATAATGACGACAGAAAACCATATTGTCATTACAAAGAAATTTCCTATTTTCAATGGTACATTACGAACACACGCATGGGTGTAGATATATATAAATTTCAAGTGGAATTTAGCCAGTTAAACATTTATTCATGTGGCGTTTATAAAGACAGTTATACAGCTTAGTTCACATTTAATAAAGGGTGATGATAAATAAAGTCTCACATCAGTCTTAACTGATTTTTTTAATGAGATGAAGTAATTTAAGTGATCAGTACAGAAATGCTAAAATCCACTGTTCCACATGCAAACTTTTAGAGATTTAACCCTGTAATTTGGTAAGAAAGCTGGGTTGGGATTTTAAAGAAATCATAAAAGATAAGAATTATCATTCAGGAAAAGAAACATCACTCATTTTGAAAGATGTGGTAAACTGTTAATTCTAAAGAAATAATATAAAAGAGTTTAGCAGGTATTGGACTTATTTTTCAAGACATAATTTAAGCAATTCTAGCTTGCAACTTTAATATTATTTTTTGATGAAAATAAAGTAAAATAAAAATCAGTAGCTGAGTAAATGGGTATTACAGTTACAGGTGTTCTCTACATTACACAAAGGTAAGATTAATGAAAAAATGTTTTACGTACCTCCAACAAAAAGGTCAATTCCTCCAGCTTCTTTTATTTTCTTTTCAAAAGCATCACATTCTGCTTGTAAATCTGCAGCATTCCCATCGAGGATATGAGCATTCTTAGGATCTATATCAATATGCTTAAAAAAGTTATTCCACATATAAGAATGGTAGCTTTCAGGATGATTTCTGGGAAGTCCTAAATAAAAAGTTAATAAATAAAAATGTAAGTATTTCCAGGAATAAATCCAAAGTTTACTTTCTGATTAAACCATAAATGCTATTTAAAATATATAATCTTTCTATTCCACATCCCATGGATATCCAAATTAAATCCAATTTACAGGCATTTTTATGTGGAATACATGGTCATTATATGCCAGGCGTTAACCACCTTACATGTATGTATTAATTCAAATAATTTTTATAACATCTATGGAATTACTTTTATCATGCTCATCTTATAAACAAAAGTACAGAAACGTTAAGTAACTTTCCCAAGGTCACACAGCTCATAGAAAGACTGGAATTCAAACAGAAATCTAGTTCACATGCATTTAATCACTGTACTCCACTTCTCAGGCACAAAACTTCTACCAATGGAACTGATTTACATATTAATTTCAACATAATTAGCCATACATCTGGAATGTTGGTCCATGTTTCTCATCTATTTTTCCTATATGCATGCAAAGTATACTGAATCACAACAATTCTTTGGCTATCACTTAGGCTAACATTAAAAATGTATTCCTATGTTCAAAGTTTAAAACAAGAGTTCATTCGCATCACAGATCTTTCCTATTAAGCAAGTTAACAGTCAATATGTCATAAAAGCTTCATAGCCACAAATATAAATATATTTGAAAAATCTTTATTTTACTAATTACTTTTACATATGTGGTGCTCTATCCCCACAACAACACTGGTTTTAACTTTGCCTTAAGGGGACAAAAAAAAACACCAAAATGTGTGACGGACTGGCTCAAAGTTGCATGATTGGTAAGTGGTACAGCCCAAGAATGAATACAGATCTTCTGATTTCTAGTTCCATATTCCTCCATGATATTGTGCTGGCATCACAAAAATATAGATTTTTTAAATATAAACTCCCAACCTCACCACAAGGCAGTACATTATCTTCTAATTATATTACATTCAAAACATAAATTCAAATAACATATTAATTCTTAAATTATATTCATTTTATTTAAAATATAACATATCCAAATAATATATTCAAACGATATACTTACCTACATATTCATCCATGTTAAAGGTCTTTACATATTTAAAAGAAAGGTCTCCATTCTTGTGATATTCTATTAGTTTTTTGTAACATCCTAAAGGTGTACTTCCTAAAACAGATAGAGAGTCCATTTTCTAACATAACATGAAAAACCTACTTTTTTAAAAAAGTTTATATTTATTCTCTTAATGATATTCTCTATTTCTCATTTACTAGGGAAACAATGATTAATTTAAATACATATTCAATTAACAAATATATTTTGAATTATACATACATTTGCAAGGCACCTTGAAATCTTAGTATTACTATTAGAATTTGCTGACTAAAACTAGAAATCTATCAATAGAAATTATAGTTTGGAAAATTATTCTAGAGTTGTTCAGTATTTGGAATTAATGTATATTACAAGATTAGAAACTTCTAGAAAGCACATTTGAATTAAAAAACACCTCACCTTTTGAGAAAAAGCTTTTATAGAGGATTTATATCATATAAATGAAATACAAAAAGGTCAAGTTGACCATTTAATGAAATCAGAAGAGAAACCAGAGCTAAATTTAAATACTGCCTCTACTTTCAAAGTAGACTCAGAAATTGGCAAGTACTGTTTGAGGAACATTAGCCTTTATGATTTTAACTGGAGGTTCTGTTATTTTGCATTATATTCAGCATGTATCAACTAAAATGTATAAAGTAAAATGACCTCTGGGAAATGGGATCTTGGCTTTGGATATTTCATCTGAGTTCTTGATTTTATTGTTTTATAAATGTGATTCTTTTACATGTTTTATAAAACTAAAATCAGTTTGATAGTGCTTCTTGACATGGCACAAAGATAAATTTAGCCACTTGAAGATGGCCGCCGTTTTTAAATTTGCTGTATTTTTTCATTTTAACTACAAACTGGAAGGTTAGAGATTGACTGCATTTTTTTTTTTTAAGATTTTATTTATTTATTTGACAGAGACACAGCAAGAGAGGGAACACAAGCAGGGGCAGAGGGAGAGGGAGAAGCAGGCTTCCCGCCAAGCAGGGAGCCCAATGCGGGGCTAGATCCCAGGACCCTAGGATCATGACCTGAGCCAAAGGCAGATGCTTAACGACTGAGCCACCCAGGCGCCCCAAATGAATGCATTCTTAACAAGTGATCTGGCCCTCCCAATCCTGGCTGTAGTATTAATTACTAATATATTCACCATCACAAAACAAAACATCTGCACACAAAATTTCTACTCAAGTGGCAGACAGAAGTATGACAGAACTAAACAGTCTTTGGCAAAAGAATACAAAACAAAAAAACAAACAAAAAAGGAAATTCTATAGTAGTAAAAAAATTGCCTTTCATTTGAGATGAAAGAATAATACAGGTGGCTATAAATAATAAATATAGGTTCAGAGAACAGAAGACTAAAAGATATTTTTAAAGCTAAGCAAACTTACATCAAAAACTAATGATGTAATGTATGGTGATTAACATAACAATAAAGTTATAAAAAAAGCTAAGCAAACATACTGTTTTAAATTGTAATTAATAATTTATAAATTTTACAATTCCATCTCAAAGAACTATAACCCACTAACATAAGACCTATCTTAAAGATGGATAAATGTGCTTTTCCTTCTTTCTTTTGAGAAGCATAAACAAATCTGTGTTTGTTTCAATGTCAAGAGTTTAATTATAGGACTCCCTCGATTTAAGAATATATGAATAAAAAAGATGAGGAGTCACAATGGTGAAGACAAAAAAAACCACATTCATTTCCTACTTTTTAATCCAAGTGGCTGAAGAAAAAGAAATAATGAAAGATACGGTACAGGGTGCACTAGTTAAAGAAACTTCATTTTAATATTTGCTTTGCAAAACTTATTTACTAACATAACTACTACCAAGTGCTTACTATGATTCAGATGAAACAAAAATTAAAACTGTTTCTATCCTAAAAAACCTCACAAGATAGGAATAGGCAAATAATCATAACAAAAATATTCTAAATAACCTATAAGAAGTCTGGAGAACTGTTGTAAATCAAAGAAGAAAAGATTATAGTCTTGTTTGTTGAAGGAAGGATATCCAAGAAGATGACATTTCAACTAAGTCTTGAAGAAAGGGTAGAATTCCAATAGTTAAAATTAGGGTTAGGTTGTAGTTGAGAACAAAAAAAGATGGGGCAGGAGGCCAAGAAATGACATTTGTATGTTTACCATGTGCTAGATGCTATACATCAGCTCATGTAAACCTTGGAGAATTGGCATTATCTTTCTCATTTTGAGAATGGAAGAAATGGGTCAAAAAGACTAAGGAATTTGCCAAATATCATATGATAATGAAGCCAGAGATTCAAGAGATTCTGTCTGGTTCCATGGCTCATACAGTTTTCATTATGTAACATACTAGCAACATGATGAAAGTAAACCCAGCAAAGTCAGGTCTATTCTTTGAACTACAAGTAGTCTAATTTTCCTATCATGATTCAGACTAAGAGAATCAGGGCATAAATTTGGGAGGCAGGAAGCATGCAGGCCCTTACATGTGAAGCTTGTTAAGATCACGTCAATAAGCACTGAAAAGATATTCTCCAGAAACTGTGCTTGGTGGAGGGATAATTAAAATACAGCATGCTACATACAATTACATAAACATATGCTCAAACTTCAAAAGCAAGGAGGAGAGAGCATGATTAACACTGTCAATGGAAAATGTCAACAAAGGTTTTCCAAGATACGTCATTGGCAGGTGTATTATTAGCAGTTAAACTATCCTAAAATAAGCAAAATTTGTAGATCTAAACACACAAAAGTATGTTTAGGACTGCTTGCATTCATCACTTTGAAGGCTTTCTGCCCCCAAGCTAAAATTACTGTTTATTTCTACATCATAATTAAGACAGAGTGATCAAAGCAGCTGGCCTGGTTGCAGCCTGGGTTTACAGTATGCAAACTGATACAGAGGCCGTGTCCAACCACTGGGGCTCATGTATAAAAAATGTGGGTGTTGAGGGTGCCAGTCTGGTGTGTACAGTTTTTAAAAGTCCCTCTTTACCATTCTCACCAAGATCTACTGCCCTGGACCAAAAGACAAAAAGCAAGATAACAAACAAACAAACAACTTCATGAGCTAAACAATACCTTTCATTGAAATTACACAAGTGGAAAAAAGTATAATTGTAGCTTTTATGTAATTAGCACATATGGGGGAAGGAGCAGAAGGAAAAAAAAATACTGTTTAAGACACACTTATGGGAACCTTAAAATTTATACAGTATTTACAGTATACAAGGGAGTGGCACAAACACTGCCTTATCTGAGCCTCAAACAGCATTATCGGCTATTATTATCCTTATCTTTCTTAAAGGAAAGGAAACCAAAGATTAGGGAGGTAGAATAAATGCCTTGCAGTCACCAAGAAAGTAAGTAGTAGCTCTGATTCCATGTCCAATACTCTTTCCTGTGGAAGTCAACAATATCAAATTAAGTGCCATGAAAAAAAAAATTAAGTGCCATGAGATCAATGACACTACTTGGTTAATTTTTAAGAAAAACCTTAACAAGGAACTAAATACAACAAAACGTGCAATTCATACTTAGGTTTACTCTGTCATGAAGACATACCAGTCTTCAATTTTTCAGTCATAATACTTCTATAATAAAAAGAAAATAAACACAAATTATAAAAGGCTAATAAGATAATAAAAGAATATGAGGCGGGGGAAGTAAAATGAAGAGACAAGAGTACATAGTTCAGGTACCTCTTAACAATCATTAGAAAGGCTAATCTACTAATTAAGTATATGAGTAGTGAAAGTAATATCCTTAAAAAACAAAAGATGACTAGATAAAGGTACAAAAATATTATGACCATCACTTAAGTTAGGATATTTCCTTTTGCATTTTGGAGTGGAAAGTGATGTATAATTTTGATGCAAGAAATTTCCTTTTGCATTTTGGAGTGGTAAGTGATACATAATTTTAATACAAGAAAACAGTAATGAAACACAGATACCAGATAGTTAAATACACATTTCTGGCTTTATATACTAATATGTTCAATCAGTGATATGACAAGAAATAAAGGGGAAACATATTTTACTAAAAGAAACCCTTCCATCCCATGATTTTACGTACCTAAAATGGAAAAAAAAAAAAAGGTATATTACCTGTTGGTAAACCCAATGTAAAGTATCTGTCCTGTCCAGGTTTGAACTGAATGATGCGATTACAGATGTATTTGGCTGCCCACTCACTAGCCAAGTCATAGTTATCAAGAATTACAAGCCTCATTATGGTGATGCACAGCTTCCAGGACAAGAAGTTCAAACCTAAGAAAATTCCATTGTAGAGCATTTTAAGTAATTTACAGACACTCAAACATAAGTGTATTAAAACTGATGACTTTAAAAAGGACATCACTTAAAAAAGACATACACAAATACAACCTGTACTTTTAAAATAGTAATAGCCTTTCTCTTTTGAACAGACCTTACGTTCTGAGCAGTGGCCTACATAATTTAAGTACATACACAGTCTTCTGAATTAAATACAACACCCACTTTTAGATGAGAAGAACTCACATAATTTGACTGAGGTCGCAAAGTTACTAAATGACAAAGCCAGAATTCATATCAAGGCAAACTTAAAAGTTTTTATAAGCCATGACACTACACTGTTTATATAAAGCAACATAAAACAAGCCTAAAGGCAAACAAAGCAGTACTCATTTCTTGAATGCAAGTTAAAGGGAATAATGATACTTAGCAACCTTTGGGTTACTTACTAAAATCCAGAACTCACCCCCATAAATACTGTAATAACCAAACCTCCCTTTTGTTAGATGTTTTTGTAAAAATGATACCTGCACTTAAACATTTTTCAATATAGAAAGGTATAAGAGGAAGAAAAAAATCAACTCAAATTCTACACTCATAAATAAAAATTATTATTATTAGGCATACAACATTCCAGATGTCTATCTAATGCACACACATATAAATAGAATGTATAGAAATAATTTTCAACAATGAGATCATACTAGACATGCTGTTTTTAATAAAAAGCATAATATTTAATTCTTCCTGAATTTAACAAAAGAAAAAGTGAACTAAAACTGATCTCTGAAAAAAAAAATTCTTCATAAAAAGGAATTTTAGTTCCTAAAAGAGTAATCTAAGGTTAAGACAAAATATTAAGAGATCAGAGTCATTTAAAAACTATGATTCCATTTTAGACAATGTGGATTGACCTACTACCATGACTCACAACCCCTGATTTCTGTAAAATGTATTATTTTTATATTGACAAGATTTATAACATTTACACTGTATCCTATAACCATAATTCCCAGATTTTAATTCTTAGTTTCATATTTAAATGGATCTGTCACCCACACCAATCCTTTTACAAATGGCTTCAGCAGTCCTGAGTTTCTATACTTTACATACAAAAATAAGTCAAATTCTTGAAATTAATGGGAATAGTAGGTCTTATTACAATGAATATATGAAACCTAAATGATATCCTTAAGAACATAAAGATTTAGAATTCTGGCATAACAACAAGAAATTATGATCACCGTGATTTAAAATTCTGGCACAGTAACGAGAGACAAATAGCATTTACAGACAATAATCTACATAGGAAGTCATAAATTCACTCCAACACAAATGGACTTCGCCTCTATTTAAATTCATAAATGATCTAATGCCAGAAACAATTTCAAAGTTACACCAAGAATCAGAAACATTTCCTGGCCATAAAGAGATATACTTAACTTCTAATAAGTATGCCATCAAGAGATATACTTACTTCTAACAAGAATATTCAGCAAACTGATTACTGATAAAAAGAAAAAAGAATTGCAAGGTAAGGAGGAAGAGCATTAGAATTTCCAAGTATCTTCTGTGTTCTGGGCACGCAATCTCTTTTTCTCAATTCAACACACTTATGAGGGCCTATTAAATGCCAAGCACTAAGCTGTGTAATCACAAAAATGATTAAGATAGGGGCCCTACTATTAAGGGCTTAGAATCGCTGAAGTCTCTGGGGTGGAAATTATCATCCTCATTTTTCAGATATAGAAAACTGTAACTCAGAAATTTACTGCTGAAGTTATGAAGCTATTAATGGTAGAGGGTCTATCTGACTGAAAGACCCACGCTCCAGATGTGCCTTGAAAGAAGCACTTGGGATGCCTGCTAAAAATATGGATTCCCAGGCCCCTCTCACCTGTCATAAGTGTTTCAACAGATGTGAAATGGGATCCATGGAATCTGCACTTTTAGAAATATCATGGATGATTATTACAATCAGGTTAAATTTTGAAAAGACCACCACAGGAAGAGACTTCATTGCAAAGAAGTTCAAGTTAAGTCTTTCAGATCAGGTACAGGCAAGTTTTGTTTGTTTTAAATTCAGAGTACTCAGACTTCATTACACAAGTCTCAAATGAATCATCCCACGCAGAGGAAAGCAGAATGTTTTGGTCACATTTATTCAGATTAAAAAATGTGTTTTTGCCAGTTTTTGCCAATCCTCATAGATCCAAACTGGTGTGGCTCTGGGCAATTCTCTGGCATCACAACCACACAGCACTCAAAAAAATGAGCTCCCCCCCCCCCCCCATTCCCTCACCTTCCTCTGGTGCTGATTCATTCTGAATGTGCATTAACTTGGAGAATGGGCTGCTGAATACAAATCTCAGAACTTTGGAGCAGGAGGAGAACTTGCACAAGACTTAGGTTGTGCACAGTTAGTCTAGGAGCTACACTAGCATCTGAACTTCAGAATTCCTGCTCTAAGCTTTTTTTCTGCACCTGACCTGAAAATGTCTCTGAAGTGCAGGGCAGGGGAGCCCCATCCATCCCCACTGTGGGCGAGAAGCAGCAGAGAAGGCTGTGGTCCCTACCTAGAAGGCCAAGACCAGGGCTGCAAACCCACCTTAGCTGCGTGGCTGCTGAGCCCAATCACTCCGCAAACTATAACGAATACAAATGAGGGTGACTGTTACTGATTTTTAACAAGTGTCAGGAGAAAGCCGCCAAAAGAGAGGAAGGGATAGGAACCTGCCCCCGGAGGCCCAATTTCGAAGGGCACCAGCAGCCACGCGTCATCCCTAGCCCCGCCTCGAAGCTCCTGGGACCGCAATCTGTCCTGGCCGCACGTCCCCGTTTCGGCACAAAGCCCACCCCAGGGGGCAATGACCAACCCGTTCCCCGCCTGACTCCCCTTCTTGGTCCCCAGCCCGGACTCACCTGCCGACCCACCCGCACTTCCGATGTCGGAACGGCGGAAACAACCAGCACCCAGCAACCCGGGGCCGGCGTGTGGAGCGCGAAGTCCAAAGACCCGGATGTAAACCCCAGGCTCAGAAAGGACCGAGGCGCAGCCCGCGGGTACTGCGCATGCGCATACCGCTAGCTCTCTAGGGATGAGCGGTGCGGAGGTTCTTAAGAATTCCGTGAGGCAGGAACCTTTTCCTACACGGGAGTTTCCAGTTCCTGGGCCATCAGCTTGCAGCTACTCTTTTTATCAACTCTCAGAGGTTGAATTGAGGTAGATTCTTGGGTTTATGAAATTTAATATGTAGGACTGTTGTGCTCATACATAAGCATTACTTAAATTGTTGCTTATAATAGCAATATGAATTCATCTTGATCTCTGACCTATTGAATGTTTACTGAGTGCCTTTTATCAATAAGCTCATCAAAGTTAAGTTTGTTACATGCTGCAGAAAAGCAAAGCGTATACCCTGGGAAGCCTTGGAGTGGCTCACTAGGAATAAACCTAGAAGGACACTGTGGGGCAAAATTCTCCCTCTACCCTTCACCGTCTTCCAGCTGGCCTAAGAATTCAATTTTCATGACCTAGATTAAGAGGAGGAAAAAACACAAAGTTTTATTATCCATGCATAGAGGACCAATAATATATTGAGACACAAAGAAATGACCAAGTCAGGCAGCTTTTATACATTTTAGACACAATAAATTTGTGAGGAATTTAAATCTAAGTAAAACAGGCATTTGGGAGCTTACCAAGGGGAATTTAGGCTAAGGTTGTAGATTAGTAAAAATGTAACAAGTTTTATTTCTACAGCTTTCTCAACTTTATTTCTGGTGATAAGAGTGTCTTTTTTTTTTCCCTTGAAAGAGAGCTTGCGCACCAGCAAGGGGGGGAGGGGCAGAGGGAGAGGGAGAGAATCCCAAGCTGATTGGTGCTGAGCTCAGAGCCCTTGGCAGGACTCCATCTCAGGACCCGGAGATCATGACCTGGATGGAAATTAAGAGTAGGAGGCTTAACCCACTGAGCCACCCAAGTGCCCCTGGAGTGTCCTTTCTTAGTACAGGGAGGGTATTTTTCATGGAGGTTGGTTTCCTGCTTTTGGGGTGACAGGAGGGTCTCAGTATCCTTGCACAAGTTTTTCCTCAATTAGCTTCAATTCAAAATAATTAATATGCCATTACGATACATTTCAGGGCAGCTTGTCCTGGGCTCAGGATTTTAATAGGATATGGACTTGTGCTGAACGATTCTAAGAAGAGGTAGGAAGCAGAATTAGCTATGAACTGGGTATCACAGATCTTTGTTCAGGATGGGGAAGGAAGGAAGCAGGGATAGGGAAGTTATTGTTAAAACAGCAGTCACTCAAAAGAAGGGTCGTGTGGCCTCACTAATGTTCCCATTTCCCTAAACCCTGTTTAGGGTTCTTTTAGGAACAATACTATCTGACTACCAGCATGAGGTGACAAGCATGAGGTGACAAGCGGACTCAAAGGAACTGTTTCATTGAACATGACAAGGTTAAGATAAATGAAAAATGCTATGTCCTTAAACTCTTTATCTGAAGTTCTGCACATGGGTTGTAAATCCTTTCTCAGGGTCAAATTCTGAAATGCTTCAGGCAAGAGTGGGATGTTCCATTTTCAATGATAATACTTCAGAGTTTCTCCTGAACTGATTAGAGGACAAGATTTCTTAGAACTATAGGCTTGAGTTCATTTTACAAAAGCAATTTTTAACACCTTCCCAGTATAACTTATCATCTAACAAAAATCTATTATACATCTACTGTGGTCAAAAAGACCTGCAACTAATAAAAAAAAGAGCTTTGCTGGGAATATTATTGGAGCATAGAAGGATATTTGTGTAACATATTCTTTCCCAAGGGTTTTACTTCTTTATGTGTTTCTGACACAAGAAATATAAGTTCTGCCCCTACTGTAGGTACTTACTATGATTAATCTGCCTTGACTGCCCTATATCATATCCTGTCTTCCTTTTCTCTCAAGTTGGTGTTTCTCACCTCTTGCAACCCATATGCCATTTTCTTTGTACCAAGATTAAAGTAAGGGGTTACTGCCATTAAAAGAAAAATACCTGGGGTGCCTGGGTGGCTTAGTTGGTTAAGCGTCTGCCTTCGGCTCAGGTCATGATCCCAGGGTCCTGGGATTGAGCCCCGAATCGGACTCCCTGGTCAGCGGGGAGTCTGCTTCTCCCTCTCCCTCTCCTCCTGCTTATGCTCTCTCTTTCTCTCTCTCAAATAAATAAATAAATAAAATCTTTAAAAATATTGAAATACCCAATACTAGTCAGGAAAATTGTTTTCAACAAAGACAGGGACATTTGAGTTATTCATTTGTCCATTCAAAAAATACTTGCCAAGATCATACTATGTGCCATACAGGAGTAAAACAGACACACAGTCCTTGCTCGCAATAAAGTAAGTCTTGTGGGGATATAGAAATCACCCAGCAAATCCTAAAAAGGCCAAGTATTCTCAGTCATGAGACTCTAATTAAGGTTTTCCTTTATATTTGGAGATGGCTTGAGCAAGAAAGGACCTGTGTCTTGTTCTCCAAATGAAGCCCCAAGGAACGGCAGGATTAACAGAAAGGTCCCCTGAACCAAGGCTTTGGATGGAGAATTTGGAAGAAAAGTTTTAAAAGGCTGTCACCCAAAGAAGATGACAGATTTATAGTGCCATAGGAGCACTATAGTAGAGGTGACTATGTAGGTGACAGGATAATATGGCTGATGACAGCCCTGGTCTACTACAGGGCACCGAGTGAAGCATCAGACAACAGTCATACCCTGTAATCCTGAGTAGCTGACATACGCTGAATTTGGCTGACAGAGAGCATGAAGTAGTGTTTTAGTCAACATGGATCATGCAAATGGAAGCCAACAGGCAAAAAAAGTTTCAGCAGATACCAACGGGGATATATGCCAAAGACTAAAAATACACAGGAAGAGATAACTATCATTTTAGTGGATGGCAGAGAAGAGAGAATGACACCAGTACAATGCCTCTACTGATGTAATTAACAGTAGTCTTTCTACTTTAGATTCCATTCCGGTCAAAGGTAGGGAAGGGGGGTACTCAGAAAGGACAGAATTTATACATACACACACACACACACACACACACACACACACGTTTTTTAAAGATTTTACTTATTTATTTGAGAGAGAGAGCAAGCGAGCATGAGCAGGGGGTAGCGGCAGAGGGAGAGGGAGAAGCGCTCCCTGCTGAGCAGGGAGCCTGATGCGGGACTCCATCCCAGGATCCCAGGATCGTGACCTGAGCCTAAGGCAGAAGCTTAACTGACTGAACCACCCAGGCGCCCAGGACAGAATTTATATTTGAGACGACTAAGAAAACACTAAAATAATTTGATGAACCTGAAAATAATTGACTTAGGTTTCCTACTCCCATGAGAAGGGGCTTGAGGGAAAGATTTAAGTAAAAGCTATATTTAAGATGTAGATTATATAGAGCTATTAAAGAAAAGTAAGACTAGCATATTGGGATGTATGGCCTATGAGATTTCTGTATGCTCCAAAATATTTTAGTAGGGTAAACCATGATCCAATTTGTATGTAAGGGAAAAAAAAGAAAGAACAGATTGAAGTTGTTTCAGGAGTAGATCAGCGTAAGCTGGATTTTTTTTCAGAAAGAATACAGAGAAGGCCCTCTAAGCCCAGGAAATAGCTTGCACAAAATATGCAGCCAGGAAAGGAAAAAACATACATATGGAATTCTGAACGACTCCCAAGTAGCTAAGAGTAGAATATATTTCAAAAAACTAGCAGAAATTGAATCTGGAAAGAGAGAGAGGTGAAATGAAGTACCTTGTAGACTATGCATTGAACTTAGACTTTTATTGTAAGCAATGGGGAGCCTCTTAAACTTCATGAATGTGGTAAGAGACTAGCAGATTGTGTTTTAGGAAGGAGGTAGAATGGCTGAGGATTGTATTATAGAAGCAAAGATCTAGATGCAGGAAGACTAGGCTCATTTTTTTTCCCCTGCCCCAGCCCTAGTATCAGACATTTCACTAATGGCTGGTAGTTTTTATTATTTTTTTTTAATGAAGAATGGACATTGGGTTTTATCAGATACTCCCTGCATCTTTTATAGTACGGTTTTCCATTTTAGTCTGTTGGCAAATCACAGTGATTGATTTTCTTTTTATTTTTTTTATTGTTATGTTAATCACCATATATTACATCATTTGTTTTGGTGTAGTGTTCCATGATTCATACAGTGATTGATTTTTGAATGTTAAATATACCTTGCATTGCTGAGACAAACCTGACTTGGGCACAGTTTTTCTTGGTAATGGTCTTTCAACCAGAAGCACCTGAACACTTGACTGTGAAGTATTTGACAAATGCTCCTTCCCCCTGGACTGGCTGTAGCATTAGATGAAAGTTCTGAGTTTGATAAAATAAAAGACAAGCCTTTTGGTGGCTTCTTTCAAGGCATGTCCAGTATTTTCACGGTAAGCATCTTTTCCGTAGACCTGCCACAAGCATTTCCACTGAATATTTAATTGGCCGTAAAGCAATTTTTCCATAAAAAAATAACAACAACAACAAAAACTGGTTGAAGTTTCGTTTCATTTCCCTTTTAGCACAGTACTTCCATTTTTATATTACAGAAATCTTAGCCCTCATAACGGTTTGTATAGTGGCACAGAGTGTTGAACTCACATTTTCCATAGGCCTTTGGAACATTCATCAATGGACATGTGACAATATGCCAAAACCAAACAACAGCGTTGAAGGCTTTCACAATGCGATACAAAATTCAGTTCATATTTGCACCTTAGCATTTGGAAACTGATACCTCTCTTAAAGAAGGAAGAAATTTGAGCAAAAAAAGTGTGATGCTGAATGAAGAGATAAATTAGCAAGCAAAAAAAATGTATAATACTATGAATGAAAGACTTTGAAGACAAGTGCTTAGTTACAATCCACAAAAAAAAATCTGTTATTTGCACAGCATTGACATGAATCCATGCACATTTTAAGTATATTCAAATATTTCATATTTCACAAGAGTCTTTTTAATTTTGTTATTCCTTTTTTGTGTTTCATTATGTCTTTTTTAGTGAATGCCTTTTTATTTTTGATGATTTTATCTTTTATAGCAAAATTGCCTTGTGGCCAATTAGTTATGTGGTGAAAATGCTTACAAGCAGAACTACCTGGAATCTGTGAATTGACCACTTTATCATTATGAAAGGATCTTCTTTATCCTGATAATAATCTTTGTTCTGATATCGCTTTGATACTATTATCACCATTCTAACTTTCTTTTGATTAGTGTTCAAATGGTATGTATTTTCTACTTTTTACTTTTAACCTATCCAAGTCTTTGTTTTAAGTTTATTTCTAAAAAAAAAAAAAAAAAAAAAAACAGATTGGGGCACCTGGGTGGCTCAGTCGTTAAGTGTCTGCGTTCGGCTCAGGTCATGATCTCGGGGTCCTGGGATCGAGCCCAGCATCGGGCTCCCTGCTCAGCGGGAAGCCTGCTTCTCCCTCTCCCACTCCCCCTGCTTGTGTTCTCTCTTTTGCTGTGTCTCTCTCTGTCAAATAAATAAATAAAATCTTTAAAAAAAAAAAAGATTGAGGTATGACTTTTATAGAAAAACTTCACATATTTAATGTATACAGTTTGATAAGTTTGGGCCTATGCATACACCCATGAAAACATCATCACAATCAAGGAAATGAACATTACCATCACCTCCAAAAGTTTCTTCCCTGTCCCTTACTTTTTTGTGTGGTTAGAACAGTTAACATGAGATCTACCCTCTTAACAAATTTTTTAAGTGTATAGTACAGTTTTGTTAACATAATAGTATGTTATCCAGTAAATCTCTAGAACCTATTTATCTTGCGTTACTGAAACCTTATATACATTAAACAACAAATTGCCATTTTCTCCTATCCCCAGCCTTTGGCATGCAACAAAGTATTGTGTGCTACTCTTAGTTTGGCTATTTTTAGATACCCCATATAAAGTAGAATCATGTAATATTTGCCTTCTATGACTGGCTTATCTTTTTTGGCATCATGTGCCCCAGGTTCATCCATGTCAATCCATAGGCAGAAGGCTCAGTGCTATTCCATCATATGTATATATCACATTTTTAATCCATTCAACTATTGATGGATATTTAAGTTGTTTCCATATTTTGGAGTATTCTAAATGGTGCTGCAATGAACATGGGACTCCAGATATCTCTTTGAGATTTTGATTTACATTCTTTTGGATATATATCCAGAAGTGAGATTGCTGGATCATATGGTAGTTTTATATTTTAATTTTTTGAAGAATTCCCATACCATTTTCCATAGTGGCTGCATTTTTTTATATTCACGCCAACTGTGTCCAAAAGTTCCAATTTCTTCACATCCTCACTAACATTTGTTATGTTTGTTTGTGGATAATAGCCATCCTAACTGGTATAACATGATGTCTCATTGTGGTTTTGATATGTATTTCCCTCATGATTAGTGATATTGAGCATACTTTCATGTTGGCCATTTCTGTGTGTGTCTTCTTTAGAGAAATGCCTATTCAAATCCATTGCCCATTATTTAATTGAGTTGTTATTTTATTATTGAGTTGTAGGCATTCTTGATGTAGTTTGGGTGTTAGCCTCTTACCAGCCATATGGTTTGCAAATATTTTCCCCCATTCTGCAGGTTGCCTTTTCATTCTGTTGATTATTTCATTTGCTATGTAAAGGTTTTGGGTTTGATGTAGTCCTGCTTGTTTATTTTGTATTGCTGCACGTGCTCCAAGAAATCATCACCAAACCAATGTCAAGAAAGTTTTCCCATATGTTTTCTTCTAGGAGTTTTACAATTTCCAGTTTCACATTTATGTCTTTAATCTCTTTGGAGTTGAGTTTTGTGTCCAATTTCATTGCTTTGCATATGGATATCCAGCTTTCCTGGCATCATTTTTGAAGACACTATCCTTTCCCCATTGTGTATTCTTGGTTCCCTTGTCAAAGTTCAGTTGGCTGGGTGATGTATGCATTTTTTTTTTTTTTAGGCTCTTTATTCTGTTCTCTTTGCCTACATATCTGTCTCTATGCCAGTTCTATACTGTTTTAATTACCATAGTTTTGTATTATATTTTGAAATTGGGAGGTGTGATGCCTCCAGGTTTGCTCTTTCTCTGATTGCTCTGGCTATTTGGAATCTTTGTAGTTTAATATGAATTTCAGAATTGTTTTTTTCTATTTCTGTAAAAAATGCCCTTGTGATTTTGATGGGGATAGCATTGAATCTGTAGATTGCTTTGGGTTGTGTGGACATTTTAACAATATTAAGTCTTCCAATCCATTAACATGAGATGGTTTTCCATCTATTTTTGTCTTCTTTAATTTCTTTCATCAGCGTTTTACAGCTTAAAATGTATGTCTTTCACATGCTTGGTTAAGTTTATTTTAAGTATTTTATTCTTTTTTGTAATATTGTGAATGGGATTGTTTTCTTAATTTCCCTTTTTGGATAGTTCTTTGTTAATGTAAAGAAATGCAATCAATTTTTATATTTTAGTATTATATCCTGCAACTTTACTGAATTCATTTATTAGTTCTAATAGTTTGTGGGTTTTAAAGTTTTAAAGAAAACTTTAGGGTTTTCTGCATATAAAATGTGGCCATCTAATTTCCTTTTTACTTTAAAATTTGAATGCCTTTTATTTCTTTTTCTTGCCTAATTGCTTTTGCTAGGACTTCCAGTATTATGTTTTGAAGTGGTGGGAGTAGGCATCTTTGTCTTGTTTCTGATCTTAGAAAAAAAGCTTTCAGTTTTTCACCTTTGATTATGATGTTAGCTTTGGGCTTATCATATATGGCCTTTATTATGTTCAGGTAAATTCTTTCTTTTTTTTTTTAAGATTTTATTTCTTTATTTGACAGAGACACAGCGAGAGAGGGAACACAAGCACGGGGAGTGAGAGAGGGAGAAGCAGGCTTTCCACTGAGCAGGGAGCCCAATGCGGGGCACCAGGATCACGACCTGAGCCAAAGGCAGACGCCCAACAACTGAACCACCCAGGTGCCCCGTGGCAAATTCTTTCTATAACTAGTTTGTTGAGAGTTTTTATTATGAAAGGGTGTAGAATTTTGTCAAATGCTTTTTCCTGTATCTATTGAAATGATCACAATTTTCACCCTCTATTTTGCTATTGTCTATTTTGATTATTTCTGCTCTAATCTTTATTATTTCCTCCCGTCTGCTAACTTTGTGTTTGATTTATTCTTCTTTTTCTAGTTCCTTGAGGTGTAAAGTTAGGTTGTTTATTTGAGACATTTCTTCTTTTCTAATGTAAGCATTCATGGCTATAAACTTCCTTCTTAGAACTGTTTTTGTTGCATCCCATTTAGGTTGGTATGTTTTTTTCATTTTTATTTGTTTCAAGATATTTTCTGATTTCTCTTTCTATTTCTTCTGTGACCTCTTTGTTATTCAGGAGGGTGTTGCTTAATGCCCACATATTTGTGTATGTTCCTTCTGTTATTATTTCTAGTTCTAATCCATTATGGTTAGAAAAGATACTTGATATGTTTTCAGCCTTCTTAAATCTGTTAAGACATGTATTGTGACCTAACAAAATACAGGGTATTTTCCATTTTGGACATTGTAGTTTTCATCCCTAAACAATTGGTTTGAATTTTTTTTGTTGTTGTCCATGTTTCTACTTGACATCTTTAATCTTTCCTTTAGCTTCATGAACATATTGAATATAAGTATAATAACTGCTTTAATTTCCTTGTCTAAGTTTATCACTCATGTTACATCTGGTTCTCTTTCAGTTGATTGATTTTTCTCCTTATTATGGTTCATATTTTCCTGCTTATTTGTATTCCTAATAATATTTATTTGACTTTAACATCATGAATTTTACCATCTTGTGTGCTGGATATTGCTATTTTCTAAAAATGTCCTTGAGAATTGGTCTGGGACATGGCACCCCTTTGGGTCCTGCTCTTAAGGTTTCTAAGGTGGGAATAGAGCAGGGATTTTTCTAGAGTTAATTTCTCCTTCTTGCAAAGCAAGAACCTTATTGTTAGTATTATAACCTTATCTCATGAATTATGATTTTTCTATCCTAGTTGTGGGAACAGGAACTATGTCTGTCCCTCTGTGTGCCTCAGAGACCATTCCCTCTTTCCTTTCCTTTCAGGGGGTTCTCAGTCTCAGGTAGTTTCCTTACATGTTTGTGCTGATCGATACTTAGCTGAATACTCAGGGGAGCACTCTTCAGATCTTTTAAGTTCTCTATCTGTGATCTTGCTGCTCTGTGGAACCATGGATCCCTTGGACTCCCAAATGTCTCTCCTCAACACAGAGACCATGGGTTTCCGCTTGGGTTCTTTTCCCTGTACTACATTGTGAGAGCTTTCTCTAGGCATTAAGCTGGGATAATTATAAGGCTTGCTTTTCATTTCCCATTACCCAGAGATCACTGCCCTTTGTTGCCTAATGTACAGTGTCTTGAGAGTTATTGTTTCATATATTTTGTCTAGTTTTTTATTTGTTTAAGCTAGAAAGGTGAATCAGATCTCTCTGACTCCCTCTCAGCTAGATTTAAAGAATGGTTGGATCCTCAAAATACCAGTTAATGAAATTTTACTACCCCAATTTGGTCTAATGCTGAGAAGTGAATTGCTGTGGTTAGTGGAAAAGTAATACATTTTCTTCTGTCAGTGTTACAACCTATTTGTTTCCTACAAAAGTGGCTATTAAACTTTCAGAGACTTCTTCATTAAAAAGTCATTATCAGGGATTACTTATAGCCATGGCAAGCGTAAAACTTAATAGAAAAACATGTTATGTTCGTGGAATCAAGTTCAAATTCCTCAGCCAATAAAAATAAAAGATTTTATTTGGAAGTTTTATACAAATTAAAAATATCTTTCTTAATGCTTTATCTGTCATTCTTCTTTTCTGAACTATGCAATATGAAGAAGTTAATACAACTTTCTACTAGCCTGACATAGATGCCCTCAAAACTCCACTAGTTTACTTCAGTA
This sequence comes from Zalophus californianus, assembly GCF_009762305.2. NCBI lineage: Eukaryota > Metazoa > Chordata > Mammalia > Carnivora > Otariidae > Zalophus > Zalophus californianus. The sequence goes on from NC_045596.1 coordinate 36,945,244, forward strand.
TGCTGTATGTATATGTTCTTTTTTTATGTGTCCCATTACATGAAAACATTTGTAAGCCCTTACATGAAAAGTGAGTCTAAATCTTGAATAACCTTTTGCTGTAAGTAGCAACTGTAGAGATAGAGATTAACATGACTGAGTTCATGAGTGTTGGGCAGGGGGGGAACTCAGAAAGTTTGTGTGTGCATACATGTGTGTTTTAATTTTAGAGTTTATAATAAAAGCAAAGGTAAGGTCTGATTTGATTCACAAAGGAGATAATTTTATAGTCATTATTACTGGATACCTTGTGGCATACTGATTGCAGAAATGGCTTCAATTTTCTATCTTTCCTTATATCTACACCCTTTCTAATATGATTGGGCTTGGTGGTGGTTTATTTCACATTACTATTATAGCAATTGCTAACTGATGCACATCTGTTGTAATGCATTAGAGAAAGAATGTGGTCATGTATGGATCCCTCCACACTCAAACATGAGCTCATACAGATGTTGGAAATATCTGCTGAGGTGGGTTTGATGACTCCTAAGCAAAGATGTTGCCTTACCTTTTGCATCAGGCAGGAGTAAATGTTGGTCAGATTAGGTTATTAGTTCATGACTTAGGTCTCCATAGACAAGGTAAGCATTGCAGGAGCATTACAATTTGACAAGCTTTAATTCATAATTTTAGCCAGATATTTAAATATATACAATAAGATGGGCAAAATCATTCCTAGGGGAAAGTAGAAGATGATTATATAATTTGTTTCTTAAAGAAAATATAATACAGTCTGTGAGGGCAATGGGGGCATTTAGATTTTTAATGTAAGCAGGCTTTTGAAACAGTCATTTAGTTGTAATTAGAGACTGGGGAACTTGATTTGAAGCTACATTTCCATAGCAGGCTCGGTGTTTTAAATTAGAATTTAAGTTTATTTGGGGTCATTTGGGGTTTGATATACTTAGAGGAGGAGTTAAAATCACCACTCATACAACTAACCTTAACTAGATAATCCCTACAAACACTGAAGTAGAATAAGAGAGCACTCTTACAGTAAGAATAAGAGGGATTGGGCAATTGATTAAATGAGAAATGCCCAGTGGGTCTTCACACTTTTGGAATGACTGCACAATCTCCTGATACAGAGATATGATGATCTGTTAAGGTGAGAATGGATGAGTATTGATTTAAATATTTCTTTAAAGTCAAATTCTCCCAAATCTGCCTACCATAGTTTACATCATATATTTGTACTCACTATAGGAAGGTTCATTCTGGGCTACATAATATGCCATCAATATCGGCCAACACAATTAATTTGCCATTCCTTTAAATCAAAACAAAGACTTTTGTTTTTGAAAGCCACAAAAACCACATAGTAAAATTTGAGGAATTTATATCAGCACTGAGATTTTTCAGAAGATTTTTTAAGTAAGCATAAAAATGCAGATGTAAGAACATATAATGAGATTTAGGGAATTTCAATTTTAATAACATAGACTAAAGCATTGTCTCTTGTTGGTAATTTAATAAAGAAAGTTTTCCTGGGATCATAAACTATGAAATTATAGCCTTGGAGTCTTCTCAGTGACAACTAACATTGAGATTAAATAAGAGATTTAGAATTAAACGTAATGATGTACTTTATTGAAGGTTATATCTTTGCAAATAATAGCTATAATACTAAATCAGTGTATTATGAAATTTTTACCGGTAGAAGTTAAGGAGAAAAGTTTAGGGGCAAACCGAATTGATAATTTAAGATTATAGACTAAAGAAATTATTGACAATATTTCTTTTGTAACTGATAAAACTATTTGTACCATAGAATGACATGTTTACTCTTCATACACAGATTTTAAATTGTTTTTTTTTATATTTTATTTATTTGAGAGAGAGAGAGAAATAGCATGAGAGGGGAGAGGGTCAGAGGGAGAAGCAGGCTCCCTGCCAAGCTGGGAGCCCGATGTGGGACTGGATCCCAGGACTCCGGGATCATGACCTGAGCCTAAGACAGTCGCCCAACCAACTGAGCCACCCAGGTGCCCCCAGATTTTAAAATAGAATTTAAACTTATGTGATGATTAAAGTAAGTCCTAAATAATTTCTATGAAGATAAGGACCTTGTAGGTCTTATCCACAGGTGTATCCTCAGTGCCCAGCATAGAACCTGAAAACATAGTTTTCATTGTATTTCAATTTAAAATGGAAGCTGCTATGCTACAGTGATACACAAGAGGGCATGATTGAACCTGATATAGAACAGGCTGTGCTGATAGGACAGCATTTTCTTAAGAACTGTGAGTTTTGTTTTTTCCAATCGTTCTTTTTTTAATTATTTTTTAAAATATTTTTATTTATTTATTTATTTGAGAGAGAGAATGAGAGAGAGAGAGAGCATATGAGAGGAGGGAGGGTCAGAGGGAGAAGCAGACTCCCTGCTGAGCAGGGAGCCCGATGCGGGACTTGATCCTGGAACTTTCCAGGATCATGACCTGAGCCGAAGGCAGTCGCTTAACCAACTGAGCCACCCAGGCGCCCTCCAATCGTTCTTTATAGATAGTGGTTCATTCTGGCTGACCCCCTATAGCATAGCCATAACAGACAATAGAGACTATTAAAAAAAAATCCATTAAACTGAAATTTACTATAATATACAACTTAGTATCTACTTTCATTTATAATATTTAAAAGTTTTACCAGAGAACAGGAAAAGAAAAACATAAAATAGAGTGATGTAAAATGTTAGGCTCTTTTTTCGCTAATAACAACTCTTCCAGGGACGCCTTGGTGGCTCAGTGGGTTAAGTGTCTGCTTTTGGCTCAGGTCATGATCCCGGGGTCCTGGGATCAAGTCCCGCATCGGGCTCCCTGCTCAGCGGGAAGCCTGCTTCTCCCTTTGCCTCTGCCTCTCTCTCTCTCTCTCTCTGTCTCTCATGAATAAATAAATAAAATCTTTAAAAAAAAACAACAACTGTTCCACATGAACTGGGACTCTGTCTCATATCACTGCCACAGGAATTGTGCTTTTATTTGGTTAGCATATTCCTTAAATTTAATTTTTCTCCATATTTGTGAGTAGTAAACTGAAGCAAATTAGTGTAAGAAAATTAACTTTTATAAAGAAAATTTATTCTTCAGAATATAAAATAGCAATAAGAAGCAAAGGGCAGAAATGAGAAGTGGCTCCCGATATTTTATATGTCGGGAGAAAGATGGAGCTCTACAGACCATCCTAGATTCTTGGTGGATGACTGTGCTGGTTCTACAGTGATCCAAGGGATGCAGGGATACTTCCTGGCAGTTGTTATGTTACAATTGTATCACCATTAGAGATCATTCTTATTCCCCTATCTTTCGGCTCTTTCCCTATGGGCTCACATTGCCCTCATAAAAAAATAAACAGCATAATAAATAGTTTAAAAAAATATTTCTCAGGGTGCCTGGATGGCTCAGTTGGTTAAGTGACTGCCTTTGGCTCAGGTCATGATCTTGGAGTCCTGGGATCAAGTCCCACATCTGGCTCCCTGCTCCACGGGGAGCCTGCTTCTCCCTCTGACCCTCTCCCCTCTCATGCTGTTTCTCTCTTTCTCGCTCTCTAATAAATAAATAAATAAAATCTTTAAAAAAATGTTTCTCTATAACTACCTCCCATGTGTTTTTCTTCCTTGGCAATAGTTTCTGTGACATATTTGTTGCTAAAATTGATAGGCGTTCTTCATCTTATTTGATTTCTGGGAAGCATTTAGTACCATTGACCTCTCATCCATCTTAAAATATTGTTCTCTACTGCTTTTTTTTTTCTTTTTTTTTTTTAGAGAGAGGGAGGGAGGTGGGTAGGGGCAGAGGAAGTGGGAGAGAGAAAAAGAATCTCAAACAGGCTCCATCTCACAACCTTGAGATCATAACCTGAGCCAAAATCAAGAGCTGGACTCTTAACTGACTGAGCCACCCAGTAGCCCCTCTCCTGCTTTCTTTGTTACTTTTATGGACTTTCCTTTTCAATCTCTCAAATGGGCTTCTCTTTCCAAGCTTCCCTCTTTGGCTCTCTTCTCCTCTCGCATTGCTTACCTCTATGAATGGTAATACAATCTGCACATCGGTCCAAGTCAGTTGTCTAAACAATTATTTTGACTTCTTTCTTAGCCTCCAGAGCTACCCTGGGAGACACTATTGGTTGTCTCTCCAACAGCCAATCCCAACCTTCTTTTCACTGCTATTAGAACCTCCCTACCATTATAGAGGCCAAAAGGGCCAGATCTCATTTTCTCAACTTTACTCGCATTTAGGCATGGGAATTCAGCCCAGTCTGTTTAATGCGACATGAGGGGAACCCTGCATAAAGACTTCTGGGAAAGACCTTTCTCTCCTTCCTCTTATGGACATCGCTGTTTAAGGATATGATGCTCCAGGCTGTTGCTTGAGAACAATGCACAGAGTTCTGACAGGGATGTAGCAACTATGCCTATCTCCATTCTTCTCATATAAGAAAGTGACCCAAAATTATTCTCTTACTTAAAGTTAAAATTATTCTAACTTGAAGTTGTAAAGACACAGCTTGAAAGCCAATTGATTTTAGTTCTAAAATATCTCTTAAATCTGTCTCTTTCTTTCAGTTGCCTTTATTAATACCTTTGTTCTGGCCTTTATCATTTCTTATGTGGATTACTGCAATAGCAGTCTGCCTGGTTTACCTTCTTCCACTCTTGTTTCTTCTTTTCCAGCCCAACTATTCCTTTGGTATCAGAGGGATTTTAATTTCAAACCTGAAGTCAAATCATGCCTTTGCCCTTGTTACAAAATTTTCAGTGTTTTTTTCTTACATAGTAGTTCTGGTTAAGTGGTCAAACAGTCCCTAAGCAGCAGCTACTACTTCAGCTGCTAGACGAACTTATTTCCCACATTTCCGTAAATTTTGTTGGTAAGGAAACAATGAGCTTAAGTGGATCTAAACAGCTTATTACTCATGGGACATCAGGCAACATGAGCTTCATGATTGTACTGGTCCCTCTTGATACCCCTTCATCGTCTGTGGGTGATGAAGACTGGGTCCTAGTAGACATTACACACACAATGGGTTTGTGTCATAGCTGAGGAACACTGAGTTTAGGAAACCAGTCTCATAAGGGGTTTGCAAGCTACAAGCCAATCTGTTCAATCTTTGCTTCCAGGGGAGACATTAATTATCTTGATCAGGAAGCAAATCAGCCTTTCAACCTGAAGGAAGAGAGATACTCTCTCCAGTTTCTAAGGATGTTTGGGGTGTAAACATCCTTAAAAAAGGTAATCTGAGACATATAGAAATGCACTGGGGAATTGTTCTCAACAGTTAGGAGCTGGGTTTGGGAATCAAACAGATCTGGAGTAACACTTAAATGTCAATGGCTTCTAAATCTCTTTGTCCAGCCCAGAGTCTTTCCACTAAATTCCAATCTGATATATGTAGCTTCGTATTTGACAAGTACACATGAGTGTCTAATAAGAATATCAAACTTACCATATCCAAATCAACCCCTGGTATTTCCCAACAAACTTCTTCCTCCCAAAGATTAATGGCAGTTTATCCTTCTGGCTGCTCAAGCTTCAAATCTTGCTGCCATTTTTGATTCCTCTCTTTTTCTTGTACCCCATACTCAGTCTATCTGCAAATCCTGTTGGCTCTACTTTCAAATATATTGAGATAACTTGCCACTCCTCTGTTGTTAACATGTTAACACAAGGCCCTACATTCTGATGTCTAGACTATCCAGACTATTGAAGACATGTTCTTTCTTTTTTTCAACTTGCAACTAACATCTTGTTTAATGAAGATAGAAGTGTTTTGAAATATATGTGTCTAAGCATAAGGAAAGTGCCCACTACGTAAGTCTAAGAAACAACATCATAGAGAAACGATCTTTCAACTAACATCTTTGTTCCTAGATGACAGAATGGCAGAAATTAACAAAACAGGAAACAACAAATGTTGGCGAGGATGTGGAGAAAAGGGAACCCTCTTACACTGTTGGTGGGAATGCAAGGTGGTACAGCCACTCTGGAAAACAGTATGGAGGTTCCTCAAGATGTTAAAAATAGAGCTACCCTCCGACCCAGCAATTGCACTGCTAGGTATTTACCCTAAAGATACAGATGTAGTGAAAAGAAGGGGCACATGCATCCCAATGTTCATAGCAGCAGTGTCCACAATAGCCAAACTGCAGAAGGAGCTGAGATGCCCTTCAACAGCTGAATGGATAAAGAAGATGTGGTTCATATATACAATGGAATATTACCCATGCATCTGAAGACATGTTCTAACTTGCCTCCCTGCTTCCTCTCTTCAGATTATTTTTGGCATAGGAGCCAAAGTGATCCTGTTAAAACACGTCCTCCTAGAATAAAAACGCAGGGTTTTGGTTGTTTGTTTTTTGTTTTTGTTTGTCTTTTTGTTTTAATCAGGAGCAAATGCCAAAGACCTGACTATGAAGTACAAGAGCTGCCCCGCTCCACCATTACCATCCAGATTTCATCTTCTGCTGTTCTTCCCTTCTCTCACTTGACTTTAGCCACATCAACCCCTCATCTCAGGACCTTTCTGACTGCTGTTTATTCTTCCTCAAATACTTTTCCCTTTGACGTTTGCAAGTCTAACCCCCTCACTACCTTTAAGCAATTACTCAAATGTCACCTTCTCTCGTATATTCACTGCCTACTCAACAAATACATTTGGATGGCTAACAAGTATGTCAAATTTAACATGTTCAACATGAGGAGTTTGCTGACCATCTTAATTAAAATTTTAATCTCACTCCCCTTCTATATTACTTCCGTGTTTCATTTGTTTTAGTGGGTATTTATCATGACCACTATTATATATTTTTTTAAATTTTTATCTTGTGTATTTTCCTTTCTAGAATATAAGTTTCTCAAAGGTAGGTATTTTTATCTGTTGTCTTCACTTCTGTAACCTCAGGATCTGGGACATGCCTCACACATAGTAGGTGCTCAATAATAAATCCGTGAAAAAAATGAATGAGTTTTGGCTTTATTTCTTATTTTTCTTAGGCCTTGGAAAAATTAGTTAGCATATCTTTACATAAGCCTGATCTTTCTCATCAGTTACAAGAGAAAATAGCACTATCTAATCAGTTTGTTGTGAGGGTTAAATGATATAACACTTAGTATGCATAGTGCCTTGCACATAGTAGGCACCCTCATTTCCTAGGAATGGAAATATCTCACAATTCCCCTCTCAACTTGTGTTAGCCATAGATCCTCATAGCATTCTGTGTCTTACATTGTACGTTAATTGTTCAGTTATTGTTTAATTCTCGTGTGCCTATCTTTGTGTTTGACCTGTAGTAGAAACTGAGGGGGAAAAAAGTAATTTGGCAGGTTACAAGTTGCTTTGAATACATCATCTCATTTGATCCTCAGAACTAACCCATATGGGGTAGTCTAGTAAAATCATATAAAAAAGAAAAACTGAGGTTTACAGGGATTCATAATACATTGCCAAATCTTCCCTGGTGATGATTTCTTCATTTAGATAACAAGAGTCTCATACCTTTCTAAAAGATACTGAAATGAAAGCATTTTTGAAACAGAAGCAATCTGTATCCCCATGAATATTAATTTGAGTTCTGCAATTCCCAGTTGTGTTTGACTTTCATAGGCATCTAAACACATTTTTACTGTCTTGATGAAATTGCATTAGAAGTGAGATAACACCTTTATTCTCCTCCTTCTCTTATGTTTCGCTTACATGCCTATTATTGGAAGATCAAACACACAATGACTAATTTTCTTAAATAGTCTGTTTTTAAGAAGAGATCAACTCACAACACAAACAGCAGGTTTGTCTTCTCAAAAATAAAATGTCTCATAAAAATTGTTAAGTGCGATTTGAGGACTTAAAAATATATTTTGCTTCTAAACTGGTGTCTGAATGACATTAATTAAAATAGCTGTATAATTATAACTTAAATATTCATTAAGTCTTAAGTAATATCTTTCCTAGTAATTGTTTTGACAAAGCAATTTATAGAAAACATCACTATCTTATCAGATTATATTTATCATCATACAAATAAAGATAGTTGGGAGTACTGACAGGTGATTGAAATAGGACAGCATACTTGGTAAGGGAGCAGTTTCTGGACATTTGGGGAAGGTTGGAATAATTTTTGCACATAGTTTCCTATTGCTGCTGTTAAAAATTACTGCAAACTTAATAGCTTAAAACAACACAGACTTATTATCTTACAGATCTGGGAGTCCAAACTCTGAAGTGGGTCTCATTGGGTTAGAATTAAGGTATTGGCAGGGCTGCATTTCTTCTTCTTAGAGGTTCCAAAGGAAAATCCATTTTCTTGTCTTTCCCAGCTTCTAGAGGTTTCCTGGATTCCTTGGCTCTTGGCCCCCTTCAGTCCTCAAAGTCAGCCAAGTCTCTCTCATGATGCCATCTCTTTGGTTCTGACTCCTACTGCTGCCCTCTTCCCCATTTGAGGGACCCTTATGATTACATTGACCCACCTGGATAATCCAGGATAATTTCCTTATTCAAATTTTGGCTGATTAGCAATCTTAAATCCACCTGCAACTGTATCTCCCCCTTGCCATATAATGTAACATATTCACAGGCCCTAAGCATTAGGATATGGACATCTTTGGGGGCACATTATTTTGCCTACCATAGTGGGTAAAGCAAAATTAGAGGACTAAAATGGTATGATTATAGCATATAGTTATGGTTGTTTAGGTAAGGAGTTCAAGGGTGAATATGCACTACAATTTAATATTTGCCCACATATCAGGTTTATACTTATTTTATGAAGTTCTGATCATTTTAGGAAGTTCTGATCATGCTTTTCTATGACTGTTTGATCCAAGTTGAACTCATCACTAGCAATTACCTTAAGTACTTGCTTTTTTGCTGGCTTGCCACTTCTATTTTTTTAGCAAACGATTTTGCAATCAATAACATATGCCAGTTGATTTGATATGAGCTTTCTCATACTTGATATCCCTTTCCTGTTACCTCCTGGTAGGTGGAGGACAATTTTAATCATCTTACTAATTTTAGCTCATATACATTGCTACCCACCACCCAAGGGAAAGAAATAATGTTTGGAATGGGGTGGATGCCAAAATAAATATAATTTTTGAACATTAAATTTTTTTTTTTTTTTTTAGAGAGAGCAAGCAAGTGGGAGGGGGATGAGTAGCGAGAGACAGATAGAGATAGAGAATCCCAAGCAGGTCCCATGCCCAGCTGGAGCCCCACACAGGGCTCAGTCTCACAATCCCAAGATCGTGACCTGAGGGGAAATCAAGAGTCAGACACTCAGCCGACTGAGCCACCCAGGCACCCCTAAGATTTGAACATTTTTTAAATTGACAGGACATTTTCTTCAAATGACATATTCTTGGAAGTCTATATACTGTTACGTGAAGCTGATAAAAACCAAACTGTTTTGTTGGCAGAGGGAAAGCTCGGACCTCACTCCTCTACTCCCTACTCTTGGTGACTCCATATTGAAAAAGAGTGAATTCGTGTGTCCTTGGGAAATGTATAAGGAAGGTGAGGATAAGACAAATAAAACCTTTTATGTTTTATTAAAAATATTTCCCCCAGCTTAGTGAGATATAATTGACATAACATTGTATAAGTTTAAGGCATACAATATAATGATGATATATTTATAATTGCAAAATGATTACCACATTAAGGTTAGTTAACACATCCATCACCTCACATAGTTAATAATTTTTGTGTGTGTGGTCAGAACTTTTTAAACCTACTCTCTTAGTGACTTTAAAATATACAATACAGTATCATTATCTGTAGTCACCATGCCGTACATCACATCCCCAGAATTTATTCCTCTTATAACTGAAAGTTTGTACCCTTTGACCATCTTCACCTGTTTCCCTTACCCCCAACTCCCCACCCTTGGCAACAAATGAAAACTTTAGTAGAAGGCAGAGTGGAATAAGCGACAAGGGTGAGGTACAATGTGGAGTGGAAGCTTAGGAAACAGAAAAATCATAGTGAGTTTCTGGAATTGGTTGGTACAGGAGTCATAACTCAAAGGCCAAGTAAGATTTTGGAAGAGTTGAGATAATGAGGAAGAAGCACAGGCAGATGGCAAAGAGCTGAGCGAGGGTGAAGAAACGAGAGGACAGGGTACGCTTGTGGATAGCACAGAGATCACCTGGACACCAGCACGGTCTGAACTGAAGAGAGAATTGAGAAATATGAGTCATGATATGAAATGGGGAAGGCTGGGGGAAAGCCTTAAATATCAGGGTAATAAAAACTGAATTTCTTTCATTCGTTCCTGGTAAACTTGCACTAAACATAGGAGTCAGGAATTAGAAGCAGATTGTATTAAAAAAGTGAACCTCAATTATAAAACCAGTTGATAGTATGATAGTCTCTTTGAGCTCAGCAATGAATGCACGTTTATGAACCATGACAAGTACTGTGACTTCCTTTCTGTCATGCAGTAGTGTGTCCTAGTTCATGACAATGAATGCTCTCAGTCATTTTCCCTGACCCAAAAGACTTTCTCTCTCACAGCCTACTCTGCTGTTTTCTATAATAGCACATACGAAATTTTCCTATTCCTAGAAGGGCCTTTAACTTGATTTAAACAGCAGAGCTCAGTGAATATAAAGCCTATTTATATAGCATACTTGACAATGGTTTCATTTTGGTGAATTCCCACAAGGTTGATTTGGCAGATGTGAGTGGACTTTATATTGCCTCAGACCTCAAAGGAAATCATGGCTTGTTTTCACACATTCTGTCACTGTTTGCTATAAAAGTTCAGTAGATTACACTGCTACATCATATGACGTAGTTTTCAATAACAACTTTTTTAAAAAAAATTGAGTCTTACGTTGAATATTCTACCATGGGTCTTTCCGTTGTTATCACTCTGTTGTTTGTATAGATTTATCTTTCCTACCACTGGAAGCATGCATGGAAATTTTATTCACTTTCTGGGGAAAAACCAGTGAGGGGTCCTACTGGCTTCATCTATGCAAATGACACCATTATCATCTCAATTTCTTAGGCAAGAAACCAGGGAGTCATTACTGATGTTTTCTTTTCCTCTTTCCTATCAATTCTGTTTCAAAAAATGATGACAATTATCTGTTTTCTGTATCCACACCTTTTACAAGGTGACTTTGCAAGAGGTGGATTAACTTCCCCTCTCCTTGAATCTGAGTAGGTATTATGATAATTTTTATATATATATGTATATATATACATATGTGTGTATGTGTGTCTTTATTATACAATATGCATAACAATATATATTTCCCTTGTTCCAAATATTTATACATTAAGCATAGAAGTTTTTTTCTAGTATCAAGTATAATAGCCATATTTGCAAGTCTGTGGTTCTAAGGTCATCCCAGATTCCCTTTATGTTTAGCTCAATAAGTGTTCTTTTAATCTAACAATTTTATTGGAATACAGTTCACATATTATAAAATTCAACCACTCAAAATGTACAATTCAATAATTTTTAGTATATTCACAGAGCCATGTGACTGACTATCATTACAACCAATTTTGGGACATTTTCATCACCCGCAGAAGAAACCCATAGCCCTCCAACCCCTGGATCCTAGGCAACCTCTAATCTACCTTTGCCTTTTTTGGACATTTCATATAAATGGACACATATAACATGTGATCTGTTGTGCTGGCTTCTTTAATTTGGCATATACTGTTTTCAAGGTTATCCATAATATCTTAGGATTTTTGATTTTTGGTTTTTTTTTTTTTTGCCAAACAATATTCCATTGTATAGATATACCACTTTTTATTTATCTGTTCATCAGTTGGTGGACATTTGAGTGTTTCCACTCTTTAGCTATTATGAGTAGTGCTGCTATAAACATTCATGTACAAGTCTTTGCATGGACATATGCATGTATGTCTTTAGTTATGCCTAGATTCCACTAGAAGTAGAATTACTGAGTCATATGTTAACTCTATGCTTAACTTTCTGAGGAGCTGCCAAACTATTTTCTAAAGTGGTTTACCAGTTTAGATTCCCACCCCAGCAGTATAGGAGGGTTCTACTTTCTCCACATCCCTCCAACACATGTTATTAACTGTCTTGTTTATTAGAGCCATCCCAGTGGGTTTGAAGTAGTATCTCATTATGGTTTTGATTTGTATTTCCCTTATGGTTAATGATACTGGCATCTTTTCATGTTCTTATTGGTCATTTGTATATCTTCTTTGGAGAAATGTCTTTTAACTTATTTTGATTAATAGATATTGGAGCTATTTCCAAGCCTAGGCATCAAGCAACCTTGCATACTTCTGCTGTTCTCACCAAGACCTTTGTTCTCCCGCCTTGAGAACAGGCCTGGGCTAGCCACTGGGGGCAAAGGACCACATAGAGTGGAGCTGAATCAATAGATTCATCCCAGCTGAGGCCCTAGATATGAGAATCCAGCCAAGATCAGCATAACTATCTTACAGCTCACCTACCAGTTGACTTAGACACATGCGCAAGGCCCTTTTAAACCTTCTGGCCCTAGCTAATCCATAAACTTATGGTTTAATTAAATGCTTGTTGTTTTAAGCCACTAAATTTTGGGGTGGTTAATTATGCAGTGAAAGCTAAGTGATACAGCCTCCTTTATTTAATCAGTCTCTGAGTATCATAGCTACTTCCTTAATATAATTTCTCTGCATTTCATTTTCAATTTTATTGCCTTCTATCTCAGCTTTAATCCTGTATCATTCTACTATTAGAATAGTCATATTATTCTTCTACTTAAAACCCTTTAATGGCTCATCATTTTCAATGTAATATAATACACACTGCAGAAGGGAGTCAGCCTGATGGCCAAGAGCCTATTTTTTTATGTCAGACTTCCTGGCTCTTCCACTTTCTGGCTATGTGACCTTGGGCAAGTTCCTAAACCACTCTGTGCTTCAGTTTCCTCATACTTAAAATGGAATAAGAATACTACCAAACTGATGGTTTTTGTGAGAATCAAATGAGGTTATGCAAGTAGAGTCTAGAATAGAACTTGGCACATCACAATTACTCAAATATATGTACTACAGTGTTACTCCTTAGTATGAACTGGTTCTTTTATTCTCTCTCTACAGTCATATTTCACTATGACTTCTTTACAATACCAGCCAAAGCCCTCAGTTTTTCCAGTATGTACCATATTGTTTAAAGTCTCCATATTTTTATTCATGTTGCTTCAGTTTTTTAATACTTGGTCCCTGCCTCTCTTATCTCCTGCTTCCAGTCCCCCTCTCTGCCCATATGACTACTTCTCTTCCAATACTTTCCTTAAGCAGTGCCATCTTAGTAAAGTCTTTTCTAGGCTCCACTGGGATAATCAGTCATGCCCTGATTTATGCCCCTATAGTCTCCTGCGCATACTTCTTACATGGGATGTATTGGCTTATTCACTCCAGATTGTTGGTTCCTTTTGGGAAGAAACGGTGTCCTATTTGGTCTTATTTCTCCATCATGTAAAACAGTGTTTGACACATATTCTGAACTTTATAAATGCTAATTATGAATTTAGGACATTATAAAGAAACAAAGGAAGTAAAGGAGAAGATATTGATCAGGCTCTAATTTTCTGTTTCTCAAATGGTAAAGCCATGGGTGCTGTTGGAAGATTGCAGATAACTGTAGGCCAAGAGGCCAATGGGGTCGGGCTGAACGGAGGCAAGAGGGTGGAGGTAGGGCTCATGTGAGTCACACTATAGATCCGTATGGATCTTGAAAAACTTGGAAGGTGATAATATTACTAAAATCCCAGGAAGAGGTGGAAGTTCAGGAGCATGGAAACACTAAAGGCATGTAGAAATTGCCCAATTTGGTCAGAATAGAAGAGTTTCTGCCACTTTTAGTGGCTATGAATGAATACAAATACAATTTAAAATTTAGGATCTTTGACAGTAAAATAATTTTCAAGTTACATATGCTGTGTGCTGACGTCATGCTTATTATATAATTTTGTTAATATGTTCTCTTATTATAAACTTAATGTTCCTAATGCTAGAAGGAGGAATGGAATGCATATATGCTGTAAGACAGACAGTCTCAGGAATGTTGTAATAGGAAACATTAGATGAAGTTAATTTTTCATGCATTTATTGACCCAGGGTTGTGATTTCTGATGTTTAAAAAAAGCACTTCAGGGACACCTGGCTGGCTCAGTTGTTTAAGTATCTGCCTTCAGCTCAGGTCAGGATCTCAGGGTCCTGGGATCAAGCCCTGTTATCAGGCTCCCTGCTGAGCAGGGAGTCTGCTTCTCCCTCTCCCTCCACCCCTACCTCTGGCTCATTCACTCTTTCTCTCAAATAAATAAATAACATCTTTAAAAAAATTTAAAAATTAAAAAAGCACTCCAATAGATTCACTGTTTCTAAACCAAATATCATATATCTCAGTGGAGAGAAGTGTAACTCTATATCAATTACACAATAATCCCTATAACTCCTCCCACAACTGGAAACAGTCATTTACTTTCTGTCTCTGATTTTGATTACTATAAGTGCCTCATATAAATGGAAGCATATAATATCTGTCTTTTTGTGAATGGTTTATTTGCCTTAATGTCCTCAAGTTTCATCCATGTTGTGGCATATGTTAGATTCTCCTTCCTTTCTAAGACTTGAACATATTCTATTGTGTGTATATAAAACATTTGCTTATCCAGTCATCCATCAATAGACACTTGGGTTGAGTCTACATTTTAGCTATTGTGAATAATGCTGCTATAAATATGGGTATACAAATATCTCTTTGTGAATCTACGTTTGCTTCTTTTGGTTAGATACCCAGAAGTGGAATTGCTAGACCATATGGTAATTATATTTTTAGCTTTTTGCTATACTGTTTCCACAGCAGTTGTACCATTTTATATTCCCACCAACAATGTTCAAGGGTTCTAAGTTTTCCACATCCTCAACAATACTTGTTTGTTTGTTTGTTTGTTTGTTTGTTTGTTTGAATAGTAGCCATCCTAATGGGTATAAAGTTGTGTGTATATATGTATCTCATTGTGGTATGTATGAGGTAGAATTTCCATATAATTTTGATTTGCATTTACCTAATGTTCAGTGATGTTGAGTATATTTTCATGCACTTATTGCCATATCTTTGGAGAAATATCTATTGCCCTTTTTTGAATTGTCTGTTGAATGCCTGTGGTCCTTTTTTGAATCGTTTATTTTTAATTGTTGAGTTTTAGGAGTTCTCTATTCTGGATAGTAATTCCTTATCAGATATATGATTTACAAATATTTTCTCCCATTCTGTGTGTTGCACTTTTACTCTGTTGATAGTGTATTTTGATGCACAAAATTTAAAAATGTTCACGAAGTTCAATCTATTTTTTTCATTTGTTGTCTCTGCCTTCAGCATTATATCCAAGAAGTTACTGCCAAATCCAATGCCATGTTTTCTTTTTTTCTAAGGGTTTCGTACTTTGAGGTCTTGTGTTTAGGTCCATTTTGAGTTATTTTTTGGTATTAGGTAAGGGTCCAACTTCATTCTTCTGCATGTGGATATCCAGTTTCCTCAGTACCATTTGTTGGAAAACTGCCCCTTCCCCATTGAATGAAAATCTTGTTGAAAATCTTTTGAGTATATATGCAAGGGTTTGTTTCTGGGCTCTCTGCCTGTCCCATTGACCTCTCAGTCTGTCATTTTGCCAGGACCACAATGTTTTGATTATGGTAGCTTTGTAATAAATTTTGAAATCAAGACATAAGTTCTCCAGCTTTGTTCTAAGTGTCTTATACATTTTTGTGACACCCTGATCCATGGGAGCACTTAACAGATACCTCAAAATACTTGGGATTTAATGATGAAACTGCTACTATTATGTAATGTGCTCCCATCTTGCCAAACCTAAAATAATTTCCACAGAACTAATTTCAACAAGATAATATCAAACATATATTTCATAATATAAATTATTCCATATACTACTTCCTGGAAACTGCTGTTCTGATAAAGAATGAATTGATTTATTCTCACAATGTTTTTCCCTTTTTTATATTCATTAGAATTCAGGTGACTGGTATTACAGAAAGAATATCTTTTCAATTTAGTCATGGATTCTGAGCATAAAGTTTTTCAAATGCTAGAAAATTGATCTGACAGAATATCTTATCCATAGAAAATAGCATGATCTCTTTATTACAGTTTCACTTAACATTATGGTATGTATTAAAAGTCTAAGGAAATATATTATGGTATGTATTAAAAGTCTAAGGAAATATAATAGGGGAAATATAATATGGATAAGAATATCTTATCCATAGAAAATAGCATGATCTCTTTATTACAGTTTCACTTAACATTATGGTATGTATTAAAAGTCTAAGGAAATATAATAGGGGATGTTATATATATTTTATATATAAATAAAAATATATTTAGCAATGCCACGATATGAAGAAAGACAAAATTATTAGAATCCAGGGAAGTGAATTTCAGAAGTGATGTATATTATAAATCATCTTAGTAAAAGAAGTCTAGTGCTGGGGATCCTAGTTTCATAAACCATAATTTGTTTGTTTTGAAATTTATGAGCATAACATTTACCATCTTTTTATTTTTCTGATTAAATTTTAGAATTTCAGAATTTAACGTCTCTGAATGTTCACTGTATTAGTGAAGATAAGGATTGTCTGCTGTAACAGAGAGAACTAACAATAGTTTAGTGGCTTAAAGAAAATAAAAGTTAATTTTTTTGCTCAGTGCTAGGTTTTGTAAGCCAGACCTGGAAGAGGTAAGGTCACTTTTACTAACATTCCATTGGTGAAACTCAGTCAGTAAGCAAGTCTACAAGGGGTACTGGGAAGTAGAGTCCTGGTTAGGTAGTCATGTCAGCTTTAGCTCTCTTACTATACAGAAAAGGAAAAATAAATTTCAGGTAACTAGCAGTGTCCTCCACAATCACTCAGAGCAAAGCCCTTAGTTTATCAGTGAAAGAAGGGAGGCTAGAGAGATGAGATCATTTACCACCTATGTCATCTTGGGCTTGTAGCCTCTACCACTGACCACCCATCTGACCTTGAATAGCTAACCTCTATCATTTATTGCCTATGTGACTTTGGGCACATAATCTCTACCTGTTACTGTCTGTGTGACTTTAGACTCATGACATCTACCACATAAATATCTTTGTGACCTCTGACTTCTAATCTTTACCACTTAACACCTATGTGACCTTGGTCTATAACCTTGCTAAGCATATTTTTCTCTTCTTTACCTCATAGGATTGTGTTAGCCAAGCTAATTAATGCAAAGACATTAGAACATGACTAGCACATAGTGCTCAACAAATGGAAGCTGCTGTTGCCACTGTTACTGTCATTGCTACTCATGTTACTGCTATGTTTGTTATCTAGTTAAGAGAAAACTAATAAACATTCTTTAAAAAGAAAGATTTATTTATTTATTTGGTCGGGGCGGGCAGAGGCAGAGAGAGAGAATCTCAAGCGGATTCTGCACTGAGAGCAGAGCCTGTTGCGGGTTTGACCCCACAAACCTGAGATCATGACCTGAGCCGAAACCAAGGGTGAGACGCTTAACCGACTGAGCAACCCAGGTGCCCAAAAACTAATAAACATTTTAATGAGCCTTTCATTGATCATAGAGAAGAATGTTTCAGGGCCTCCAGATTAGTTATTGCTAACCATGAAAATACTCCCCCCAAAAAAGTTATAGTCGATATAATATCACCCTGACAAACATTTAATGTACCTCCTTCAACAGTATGTAATATTTATAGTCTTAGATTAAATGGTAGAATCACAGAGTTGTATATTCTGATTCTATTTGCCAGTTATAAAATTCAATGACTTGTTATTGGGTATTGGTCCTATAGGGGAAATTAGAACATCAAAAGTGAGATAATTTATTCTGAATATATTCTTAGAGTTAAATCAACCATTAATGTATTTTACTCATCCTTGTGTTATGCTAACATCTCAGGGAAATTAAGTGACCCTAATGATAATTAGCTCAATGAATAAACCATTTAGTTGGAAAGAGAAGTCCCAAAGTAAAAACCCCAAGTAGCATTTTGCCAGATTTTCCAAAATAAAGTTCTATTAATTTGTAAATGTGTCCTCACATGTGAATGACCTATCCCTTCCCACACACAGCAAAATAATTTGGATAGTTGAAAAGTCCTTATAAACTAAACAGTAAACAAATTACTGTCAAAGTCAGAATTAGTTTTCCTGTATTTCATAGACATCAAAGCAAGCATTTTAAACATTCAGCTTCAGTTGATGTTAGTATGCTTTTCTCTAATTCAGTTTATGTTTATATTACCAAGAGTTCCCTTTCAAAGTGTGTTGAGACCTCTGTTACCCTAAATGAGAGTTCATAGTTGTTGTTGACCACATGTGCAGTGTGAATGTGCATGTTTTGATGTATATCTTAAACCTCAGCAATAATTCAAAGCTTATAAATTACAGAAGATCCTTGATATTTGCAAATTATCCATTTGCATTAAGGCATGTGCACAAGCACATGCACACACACACACACACACACACACACAAGGATTTAGTGGATTTCTGTTATGTTGCAAATAGGCCTGAAAAGGAATGAAGGCTTTTGCTGGTGATAGAAATAATGACAAAGTAAAATCTTACAAAATGACTTATTAGGAAATAGAAGCTCAGGATAAATTAAGACCAGGCCGGGGGCGCCTGGGTGGCTCAGTTGGTTAAGCAACTGCCTTCGGCTCAGGTCATGATCCTGGAGTCCCGGGATCGAGTCCCGCATCGGGCTCCCTGCTCAGCGGGGAGTCTGCTTCTCCCTCTGACCCTCCCCCCTCTCATGTATTCTCTCTCTCTCTCTCATTCTCGTTCTCTCAAATAAATAAATAAATAAATCTTTAAAAAAAAAAATTAAGACCAGGCCGTCAAATTCAATGGTAGTTTGGCTATATGTCATGAGCAAGTCCACCACATGTTTTATATAGAAATGTAAAAATACGAATCAAATTGAGGGTTGCTGGAGTGTTGGGGGTGGGAGGTATGGGGTGACTGGGTGATAGACATTGGGGAGGGTATGTGCTATGGTGAGCGCTGTGAATTGTGTAAGACTGATGAATCACAGACCTGTACCTCTGAAACAAATAATACATTATATATTAAAAAAAAGAAGAAGAAGAAGAAGATAGTAGGAAGGGAAAAATGAAGGGGGGGAAATCAGAGGGGGAGGTGAACCATGAGAGACTATGGACTCTGAGAAACAAACTGAGGGTTCTAGGGCAGGGGGGGGATGGGATAGTCTGGTGATGGGTATTAAAGAGGGCACGTATTGAATGGAGCACTTAGTGTTATATGCAAACAATGAATCATGGAACACTACATCAAAAACTAATGATGTAATGTATGGTGATTAACATAACAAAATAAAATTTTAAAAAAATGTAAAAATATGAATCATGATATTATTTCAGTAAGTGCTCCAGGGAGAATTAATTTTTATAGCTTTGTAAGTGGGAAAATTTGGAGCTATTTTATAAAATCAAAAAGGGTATGAAAAGACACTAAATGTCTACATTTAGTTATTACACATTATGAAGGAAAGTATATGAGTTATAGTATTTAAGAATTTGAGGAGACTTCATAGGCTCAGCCTATAAGACAATATTTATTTATCACAGAAATAGTCATTGCACTCACTACTGGTGTCTCACTCACTGAACACATACAAGTCAATTTGCTAGATATATGGATTGTGTTCTGTCTGGGTTTTGCTGAAATAGCACTAACATTAAAATGTAGTTTAAGGTCAGCTATTTAAAAAAAACTTTATTATGGTCATAGTTTAAAAGTTTATGTTCATAGTTACAGCTTTTAAGTCAATTTTCAAATTAATAAATTTTTAGAATATAGTGAAAGTGTCAGTGTATTAGAATTAATACAATGACACCATTTAATAGCAAAATCATTAGACAATAATACTCTATTTCTCATTAGAGATATTTCATGAAAATTCAGTAGAGAATCATCCAGTCTCTTTCTTTTTTATTTTAATAAAGGTGTGTTTACTGGCCACTAACATTCCACAATTAGTCACCATTGTTCTGAACGGCATCTCATTTTATTTGTTCTTCAGTTTGTAGATACAAGTTTTGCCGCTGGGAGTCGCTATTTATCCATATTTTGAAAAATCGGTTGCTTAAAGGTGAAGTGATGTAACTGGATAACTTGTGCTTGGTTTACATTTTAAAGAAATATTGCTGCAGGAAAAGTCTAAATTTAGATAGAGGTTCCTAGAGACTAAAATACCATCCTTGGTAAATTAAATGATTCCACAGAACCAATGATTTTTCTAGAGATTTTATTCAGAGATAACTAAATAGTAATTATGTTCAAAATACCCATATATATATTTTAGGAGTTAAAAATGCTTTACCAATTTGAGACAGTTTTGGACTGGTTGCTTTCCAAGGCCCCCGAGGAGACATGGAACAAGGAAATGGACAAATGTGCCTGAGGACTTAGGAAGGAGGGCCAGGTTCTTCTCTGGCTCCATGTCTCACTGGCTAGGGACCTGTTCCAGTCTCTCTCTCCCCGCTTTTTCCTTTGCAACATAAGGGTGGAAGTGTCCGTGATTTCAGCATTCTTTCTGGTCCTGTCTTTTCAAGAATACTTGTCAGTATCTGTCTGATTTTAAAGGTTTTGGATGAAAAGGAATTAAACTATTTTTACTCTTTCATCTCTGTGATAGACAAAGACAAGACAACAACCAAAAAAAGACTATTTTTGTTGTTGTTGTTTTGAACATTTTATGACAGCAGAATGAAATAACTGTTTCTAGAAGTTTTTCTTTCGTAGCAATATAAAGTACAAAGGGGAACCTACACCCTGGAAGTCTTTATCACATTTTCGGTCAGGCTAACATGCTTCTGATCAGTTTTGCTTAAAGAATTCATGTTATTATGCCTATTTTTCCAACTAATTGATCCAAAGGTTAAAAGATTCCTGGCCCAGGAGCTGCTGGATTGTTTTTGTTTTTTTTTTCCAGCCTTTGGCCGAGGAAGATTCACTCTCAGATTCACTGACCCTTTACCCATCATCTTCAGGCTGGCTAGTGTTTCAGTCTCCTGCAGTAGATTTAAGCCAGGTATCTCCCAATCTCGTTTCTCAGATCTGTCAGTGATACAAAAAATAACTAGTGTCTGTAGTACATTCTATAAAGAATTTCACACATTTTAAAAAATATTTTATTTATTTATTTGAGAGAGAGAGAGTGCACAAGGGGCAGGTGGGAGCGGCAGACTCCCCTCTGAGCAGGGAGTCCAGCATGGGGCTCGATCCCAGGACCCTGAGATCATGACCTGAACTGAAGGCAGAGCTTAACCAACTAAGCCACCCAGGTGCCCCAAGAATTTCACACATTTTATTTTATCTTTGTAACAACCCTGTGAAAGGAAGTAAGTAGTATTACCAACCCCTTTTTGAAGTTCAGGAAATCAAGATCCAGAAGAGGTAAATGATTTATCCATGTGATTTGTCCAGTTTGTAAGCTGACTACTATTTGAACCATATCTTCAGTGTCCAAATTTTACATTCCCTTTTCTTTCTTTTTTAAGACCCAGATTCTCTTTTATACTAAAGTTCAGTTCACAGACCTCTGTTCTGGCATGTTTCCTTGTGTTTGAGACTCTGGACTAGTAGACTGTCTTACTATGCCATCCGTTATGGGCTGAAGCGTGTCTCCACAAAATTCGTATATTGAAGCCCTCCCAGTACCTCAGAATGTGAATGTATTTGGAGATGGGGCCTTTAAAGAGATGATTAAGTTAAAATGAGGCTGTGAGTATGGGCCCTAACCCAATTTGGCTGGTGTCTTTTTAAGAAGAGGAAATTCAGACACATGTCTAAATGTTCATGCACAGAGGAAAACTAATGAGGACATAAAAAGAAAATGACTACCTGCAAGCTAAGGAGAGAGGCCTGAGAAGAAAACAAACCTGCTGACACCTTAATCTTGGATTTCTAGTCTCCAAAATGGTAAGACAATTAAGTTCTATTGCTTAAGCTACCCAGACTGTGGTATTTTGTTATGGGGGCCGTAGCTGATTAGGATTCCATCCATCCATCTGTTATCCACAATGATTTAGTATCTAACATGTGCCCAGCACTGTGTTGATCTTTGGATTACAGACATAAAAAATATAGTCCATGTGTTCAATGCCCTCATAATCCTATTATGTGTGCTGGAGGGAGGGGAAGGCAAACAGCTAATACTGTAGGGTAGGTATGCTGAGCTTTGTTAGGGGATGCACAGAGAATCATGGGAGTACCGAGGAGACTTTAAAAAAAAATATTCACTTTATTTAAACTAAAAAAAAAATAAAAATAGTTCACTGATTTCTCCCATCCTCCACCCGTCTCTTGCAACCACCAACCTGTTTTCTGTATCTATAAGCTTATTTTTGTTGTTGTTGTTAGATTCCACATATAAGAGAGATCATGTATTTGTCTTTCTCTGTCTGATTTATTTTCTTTAGCATAATGCCCTTGAGGTCCATCCATGTTGTCACAAGTGTCAAGATTTCCATTTTTTATGGCTGTGATAATATTGCCTTATGTATATATATATATATGTATATATATATATATATACATATATATATATATATACACCATATTTTCTTTTTCATTCATCCATTGATGGACACATATGTTATTTCCATATCTTGGCTATTGTAAATAATGCTGCAGTGAACATAGGGATATATATGTATATCTTTTCACATGAATGTTTCAGAGGAGGAGACTTTGTCTCAGCCTGAGTTAAAATGGGGTAGAGGTAGAGATGAGCCCAGAGAATAGTGGAAGTTATTAATAATAATATTAATATTATATATTAATAATATTATTAATAATAACATATGTATTAATATAACATAATAATATATAGTATAATTGTAATATAATATATAATAAGATAATTAAATAATATCATTTTAATATATTAAAACTACATATATATAATAATAGTGGAAGTTAGGCACCCTCTCCCCCATAAACCATTTTGTTGGATCTAGTCATCATCCTGAATTGCATCTGGACGAAATCCAGTTACCTACTAAGACATCCTTGAACCTTTAGGTTTTTTCCTCCCTTACTCTGTTGACAAATCTAATAGATCCCTGATACCTACTGTTTCCCTGAAGTACCTACACCCTCCTTTCTGCCAAAATCCCTTTGGAAACCGTGTCTTACCATGTACAACTAATTCTTGCCATATCTTGTGAAAACTAACTCTATGCTCTAGACGTAATAATTTCTCCTATCGAGTAGAAGTTAACCTTGTTCTAAGACCTAACAGTGTCTGTATATAATGATACAGAAATGATGTACATAAGTATAGCGATTCAGCCTTCCTACCAAATCTCCCTTATTTATGGACATCGCCATGAGTTTTTGCAGCTCGTCTTTATCTAACTGTCTTTAGAAAATTAGAGAGAAATATGATATCATTGGTATGGCCACACTGAAAATATTGTGTACTGTGAAATAGGTTCATGATGTCTGTAAGTAATGTAGGGCTTGAGAGAAGATGGCCTCATGGAACTTGTGGTTCTATACCTGGATCTACTCAGGGTATTAACTATCTAGTATATTTCAACAAGTTATAACCTCTTTTCGATTATCTGTAAGTAAGTGATTAGACTAGATTATCATTATGGACTATTCTGATTTTTTCACCATATTATTTTCTTTCCTAAGGCTATTTCCTCATAAGTTCAAAAACAGTCACCTTTCTTTGTCAGCAATACTTATTAACTATCTGCTGTTTCCCAGCAATCTTTATTAAATCCCGTATTTTAAAAATTTGCATTCAGCAGCTATAAGATGTTCTAATGATACCATCGTTGTAACAAACCCATTTAAGTCCCTGATTCCATGAGGCCTTTTCTCATCGTAATTTAGCCTTTTAAATAAATCTCTAGGTAGTTCCAGTTTTGGTAATGGTAGAGTACCTAATATATGACTAGCTCTCTCATAGATAGCAGTTATAAGTCTAGACGAGCTATAAAATAAAACAACTATTTTAAGACTCTGGAAATCAACCCAAAGAAAATAAGGCTGGAAATTATCTAACCCTTGAAATAAGGGAAGCTCCTAGGTGAGTTCAGGATGTTTATTTCCTGAGGGCACATCCTATTTCATGTGGTGAAGGGGAGCTAAGACTCAAGCAGAAATCCATAGTGCTAAATGCTTAAGTGGTTAGAGCTAGAGTTTAGGATTGCTAAATCAGCTGGAAATTGAGGAAGGAAGTACTGAAAAGGAAGGAGTCACAGAAGGGAAAGGCCGTAAAACTGTGTATAAACTTCTCTCATATCTTTGGATAAACCTGAACTATATATGCAGAGGGCTGATTCTAAGGAATGTAGGCAAAACAACAGCTTGTAGACTGAAAATGCAAAGCAAAGATTTGAATTACTGTCTACCACATGCAGTGACAGCAATTGACATTTAAGTCTTCTCAAATGAGAGGGGTTTTTCATTGAAACCCCAGAAAGACTGTGACTAAGGAGTATTCTTATTTCTTCAGAGCTAAGCATTCTTCCTAAGGTGAAGGCTAAAGTTAATCTGAAATAAACCCTTCCTAAGAAAGTGTAAAAGCAAACCTCCACAGGTTCAAGATATGCATCAAGCAATTTAGGTATCTGCTAATCGAGTATCAGCCCTCTTTTGAGGAAGATTCCAGAATCCAGAGTTTTACTATGATCCACAATGTACAGTATACAATTGAAATTTACTGCACACATAAACAAAAAAGGAAAATGTGGCCCATACTCTAAAGAAAAGTAGACAGCACAAACATTCTTTAAGATAATTCAGTAGTTAGAATTGGAAGACAAGGACTTTATTTATTTTTATTTTTTGTTTTTTTAGTTTTTTATAGGAACAAAAGTATACACCATTTAATTGCTTCATGGGGAAAAAAATCAACACGTTTGCTAGGGATGATGTCATAATCCAAATTCCTTACAAAGTTTCATCCAAAATGTCCAACATAAAATTAAAAATAAATACATATGCAGAGAAGTAGGTAAAAGAAAATAAACAAGTTGCACAAACAGACCCCAACGTGACCCAAATGTTGTAATTGGTAGAAAAATATTTTAAAGAAGCTATGAAAAATAGGTCCAAATCCCTTGAGGTAAATATGATAATAATAACTCAAGAGATAAGAATCTCAACAGAAAAAAATAGAAACTAAGAAAACGAAATGAAGAATTTAGCATAGATTAATAAAATATCTGAAATTTTGAAATGTACTGATTGACCTTAACATTACTTTGGAGACTGCTAAGGATTGAAAATGAATTTATAGAAATTCCTCAATTTGAACAATAGAGAGAAAAGAGATTTTTAAAAAACTAACCAATGCTTCAGTGACCTGTCCTCAGGGAGAGTAGCAGGAAATCTAGCATACATGTAATTGAAGTCTCAAAGGAAAAGGAAAGAGAGAATAGGACATTAAAGTAATTACTGAAAATTTTCCAAATTTGATTAAAAAACAGGAATATCCAGTTGGCCCCAACTAGGATAAAAACAAAAAGAACCATATGTAGGAACATCATAAACTCTTGAAAACCGAAGATGGATAGAAAAATATTAAAGACAGCCAAAGGACAACAATACAATACATGACATACAAGCGAACAATGATACAAGTAACAGATGACCTTTTTCATTAATCAGAAAAGAGTCAATAATTTACATGTACCATAAGAAGACTGCCAGAAAATAGGCAGATATAGTATTATATATCATGAACAGTTTGTACTCAAAATTATTCTTGATTGGCTGCATAAAAAATATACTTAATTAAAAAAAGAAAGGGTTATAAATAACACTAAAATATAATACTGGACAAAAACTAGTGGGACACCCAGGGACTGGATTGAGCAGGAACGATTCTAATTGCCAGCCGGATTCTTTTTTTTCCCCCTAATACCTATATATTTTTATTTTTTTCCAAGTTTTTATTTAATTTCAAGTTAGTTAACCTACAGTATAGTATTGGTTTCAGGAGTAGAATTTAGTGATTCATCACTTCCATATAACACTTAGTGCTCATCACAAGTGTCCTCCTCAACGCCCATCACCATTTAGCCCACCCCCCACCCACCTCCCCTCCAGGAACCCTCAGTTTGTTCTCTATAGTTAAGAGTCTGTTTTATGGTTTGCCCTCTGCCCCTCTTTTTACAATTTTTTCCCCTATGTTCATCTGTTTTGTTTCTTAAATTCCACATATGAGTGAAATTGGTGTTTGTCTTTCTCTGACCGACTTACTTCGCTTGGCATAATACACTCTAGTTCCATCCACATCATTGCAAATGGAAAGATTTCATTCTTTTTAATGGCTAATATTCCATTGCATATATATATATATATATATATGTATACACACACACATATATATACACACACACACATATATATATACACACACACACCACCTCTTCTTCATCCATTCATCAATCAATGGACACTTGGACTCTTTCCATAGTTTGGCTATTATTCATAATGCTGCTATAAACATCAGGGGGCATGTCCCATTTCAAATCAATATTTTTGTATCCTTTGGGTAAATATCTAGTTGTGCAATTGCTAGATCGTAAGGCAATTCTATTTTTAACTTTTTGAGGAACCTCCATCCTGTTTTCCAGAGTGGCTGCACCAGTTTGCATTTCCACTAGCAGTGCATGAGGGTTCCCCTTTCTCCGCATCCTCACCAACATCTGTTGTTTCCTGTGCTATTAATTTTAGCCATTCTGACAGGTGTGAAGGTGTTTCTCATTGTGGTTTTGATTTTTATTTGTCTGATGATGAGTGATGTTGAGTGTCTTTTCATGTGGGAAGACAAGGACTTTAAGTTAGCTATTATACGTATAGTTCAAGAAAGGAAATGATGCTGAACAGATGAATCTCAGCAGAAAAATGGATGTTATAAAAAAGAAAAAAATGAAAATTCTACTTAAAAGTGTAATATTTGAAAAGTAGAGTTATGCCAACGGGCTTCATAGCAGATAGAAGATGACAGACAAAAAGGCCGGTCAGCAAACTTGAAGACCGATTGATAGAAATTATACACGTGAAGAGTAGATAGAAAAATAATTGAAGAAAAAAAAGAATGTTAGTATAGGACATTTCAAGCTCTCTAACACAATGTGTAACTGATTTTGCAAAAGGTAAAGAGATAAAATGAAGGTGAAAAATATTTAATGATAGCTAAATTTTCCCAAATTTGGTGAAAAACCTCAATGTACAGAAACATCAAGCTGAGTAGACACAAGGAGCATAAAGACAACGCATATACAGAACATGAGGCACATCATAGTCAAATGATTGGTAAAGAAAAGGTAAAGGTAAAGAAAGAAATCTTGAAAACAGTTGGGGGTAGGAGAGAGACACATTTCTTCATGGAGAACAATTACAGAAATTATGACTGACTTCTCATGAGAAACAATGAAGCCAGAAGATAATGAAATGATAACTTTGAAGTTCTCAAAGGAAAAAAAAAATCAATCTAGCATTTTAGACCTAGCATTCTGTATCAAAAATAAAAGGAAAATAGGCATTTACAGATACATAAAGACTGAAATATTTCAGTTTCAGAAGATCTGGAGCATAAGAAATGCTAATGGAAGTTATTTACAATAAAGAAAATGATGCCAGATATAAACCTGTATCTATGGGCTTCATTAAAGGGCTCTAAAAATGGCAAAATGAAGTTAAAGATAAAAAACTAAGGTTTTTCCCCCAATTTCTTAAAAAGATGCCTGACTGTTTATTGCAATTTATATACTTGGATTGTGAGGCTGTAACATATATAGATATAAAATATATAAAATATACGACAATAGCAAAAAGGTCATGGGGGAAATGGTAAATGGAATTATATTCTTGGAAAGTTCTTACAGTTTACATAAAGTAGTATAATATTAACTCTATGTAAGTTGTTATAGAAATGAATTTTGTAATCTCTAGAGGAACCAGCAAAGTTACCAAAAGAATACCAAAAGTTAAACCTAAAACCTACTAGAGGAATTAAAAATAAATTACTAAATATATTTGAATACTTTTAAAGAAAGCTTGAAAACAAGAGAAGTAGAAACTAAAACAGATCAGACTAATGGTAAACAAATAGAAAAATGTTAGATCTAAGTACAAAAATATTAATTATTATATGAACAAAAATAGACTAGAAACTCATTTTAAAAAGCAGAAATTGTCCTACTGGATTAAAAAAAAAAAGCAGTTCTCAACCATATGCCATTTGTAAGAGATTCACTTAAGATTTATTTATTTATTTGAGAGACAGAGAGAGAACATGTGAGCTGGGGGAGGGTAGAGGGAAAGGGAGACAGAAAATCCTCAAGCAGACCCCCCATTGAGCACAGAGCCCAATGTGGGGCTCAATCCCAGAACCCTGAGATCATGACCTGAGCTAAAATGAAGAGTTAGACATTCAACGAACTGAGCCATCCAGGCGCCCCATAAGAAATTCACTTAAAGTACAAAACCCAGATAGGTTGAAAGTGAAAGGATAGAAAAAGATAAACTGTGCAAATGGTAACCATAAAAAAGCTGATATGACTACAGTAATAGCAGGCAAAATCTATTTCAAGACAAATTATATGAGATAAAGAGGGTCATTTCAACATAATGATAAAAGGTCCAATTAATTGAGAAGACATAATTATAAGTATAGATACACCTAATAATAGAGCTTGAGAGCACATTCTTCAAAAAAAAAAAAAAACCAAAGCAGAACTAATGGGAGAAATTTACACACAAACGTAGTTAGGGATTTTAACATTGCTTTATCAGTATTTAATAGAATAATTATATATAAATCAGTAAAAATATATGAGATTTTTAACCTTGACCTAATTGATATTTAGAGCACTTCATTCAACAATTGTGAAGTATATATTCTTTGCAAGGGCACATGGAGCATTCCCCCAAACAAATAATATGCAGAACCATAAAATATGCCTCAATGCATTTCAAAAGATTGTATCTTATGGGGTGTGTTCTAGATCATAACAGAAATACATTAAGAGTTTACCATCATTGTGATAGAAATAGGGGGGAGGGCTCTATTATAAATCCAAAAGCTATGCTTATGCCTAAAATTGTGCCTGGTAAATTGGATCCACTATAAATATTTGAATCAGAAGTCCACATTTACCATTGATTTCTGGAAAGACCTTTCAGTTAATAATTCATAGTTATAGTTTAAAGGAGGCTTTGAAAAAATCCTTTAATACTGCCACAGTCATGCTGAGATTGGGTGAAGGTAACAGGGCTCCTAAGAATACCTTTGACAACTTGATGTGCCTCTCCTGTTGCTTTCTATTGTTTTATTTTCCCCATGATGCTTAATTTGTCTTCCACTACATGGCCTTTCCTGCTCATCCAAATCATCTTTCAAACTCAGTTTTGCTGGAAAATATTACATGGTACTTTATAAGCCTAAATCCACAGTCTGAATTCAAAATATCTAGTTCTTCAGTAAAATCTATGTTAGCACCACTAATTACCCAGTTTCTCTGAATATCAATAAAATAATTTTTATCCTCCCTTCATTCCTGCTTCCGTCTTTCTTTCCTTCTTCAAACAAGAAATATTAAGAGCAAGTTATTTCCTAAATAATGGGAGTATAGAAGTGAACAAAATAAAGTCCCTTATTCTAATAGAAGGATATGGATAATAAACATTTAAAAAAATATATCGCATGATATGTACCATCACTGCAGGAGGTCAATGAGAGGACATGACTGGAGGTTAACCAGTGAGAGAGAGGCAGCCTGTAGAGAGGAAGTTGAGACCATCTGGACAGTATATGTAACTGAACCCAGTTAAGGCCTCTGTATACACTCTTGATATTACAGCAGGTGGGTGCGAAGATCTACTCATCTTACAGCCACTCAAGACAAGCCTTGTGTGCCAGTTCCCTTGCTTATTAAACCTATCACCTACCAATCTGGCCAGCCTCTTTTTTCAGTCTCTCCTTGCCTCCATAAAAAGGGGCCAGTTTCAAATTTCACCTAGGGAATTCCCAAGGCTGCAAATCAGTAACTGGGGAGCCAGTCAAAAAGACTGGAGAAATGGGTCTTGGGAAAGGAGTATCCATGGGGGGCATCCTTGGTTGGCCATCAACCTCTACGTGGGGAAGGATGGTTTGTATGTTAGATGCTTGCAGATGGTTGCATGGATTTTCAGGGGATGCCTTGAAAACTCCTGCTATTTTAATGAGTTTGTTTGAAGAATTGTGCAGAGTATACTGCAGCAGAGAAGAGAAAGGAATGGTGGCTACAGTAGGCTGACATCTACTGTGGGCAATTCTGCCGGCCATTGATGCCCAACTAGAGCCTGAAGCTCAGGTTAGAAAGTTGGAAGAAGGACTGAAGTTAGAGAAGAGTGTGTGGGTGCCCACTATTCTGCTAGCTTCTGGGATAGAAGATAATGTGGGAAAGCAGGATACAGGATAATAAGTTGGAAACCTTAGCTTGCTGTTTTGCAAAGCTAGGAGGGTGCAAGCTGCAATGGATTAAGGTCTGAGCACTTGTGACACAGCCTGATTGGAACACTAAGAGGTGAAATCCCTGGGAAAGTGAGCGTAATGAAGAGGAAGATATTGTTGTGATTCACTGTGAAGTGGCCAAAACCCCTCTGCTCTCTGACCCCTAAGCAAAAGCATAGCAACAACCCCAGCCAGTGGGGCAGTCCCCAATTGAGGAAGCATTCATGATGAAAGAATATACTCCCACTTGAGCTTATTAGTATGGCTGCCAAGTAGCCAGGCACGGTTAGTGTGACTATGGGATACCGGGGGTGATGGCTTTTTTCTGACAGGAGGCAGAGAAAATGAGCATTAACACCAGACGCCCTGCCCTCTGGCTGTGCCTGCATGGTGCTCAGGGAGTTCAATTTACTCACTCCATTATAGAGTGGATTATTCTATTCTGCGGGGAGGTTTGGTTCAATGAGGGGGATCTCCACCTGCACATGGGACCCTGGAAATCTATAGAGGAGGTACAATAAATTCCTAGGGATTTGGGAATGAGATAGGCCATTTATTCCCCTGTCCTTGAAGGCCCTGATCAGGCCACATTCATTGTGTGAGTAAAAGTCAAGATACCCCAGTCTGCCCTCAGCACCTGGTATGAGATACTGCTATCCCAGCGGTGGGACAAGACATTTATGATATTGGGCAATCCATTGCTTAACTGGGGAGATTGACAAGTCCTGAGAATGGGTACAGACTATGGGAAAGACCGAAGACAGAGAGGGAACTCAAGAAGCCAAAAAGCTATCCTAATTGGCTCTAAGGGGTCTGGTAAAAGTTATCTTGAAGCAAATGTGGTTTGACCTCTTTGCTGCCAAGACCCCACCTGAAAAGATAGACCTGCAACCCAATGCTGTGTTGGTTGGCCCGTGGAAAGCTTAAAACCTGAACTGCCCCTACTATCACTAGTGCCCCACCTGCTCCAGCAGGGTCCTTGGGGATACAGTCCTATTTGGGATGGATGTCTTTCATGCCCCAAGTGTAAGATGCAGGCCAAGATCACCTCCAGGTGAGGGCCACTGGGGATAATCAAGGCCCCATGCTGAGCTCACTATTCACTAGCCCCCCCAGAAATAAACAAAAGGTGACAGCTCTGGTTGATACTGAAGCTGAATGTACTCTAATACATGGTAACCCTCAGAAATTTTCTGGCACCTCAGTGCCATCAGTCGTTGTAAAGGGCAAATGGTTATGGTCAGGAAGGTCCCTTTGACACTGCAAATTTGAGTGTTCTTTCCCAAGAGAATGTGAGGTTTTTATCTCTCCAATACCAGAGGACATTTGGCACTGATATCCTACAAGGTCAAGCTGCAAATTTCTATCAGAGCATTCCACCTCTGAGTTAGAGTACTCAAACCAGTGCTGAGGGAAAACACCAACCAGGAACCAGGAAGCCTATTGTCCTGCAAAAAAAGGATAATTGTCAAACAATATAAATTGCTGGGGGAGAACGGAGCCATGAGGAGAATGGCTCCTGTGGATACCAGAAGGGAGAGGATTCTAAGCAGAAGGCAGCAAGTGTGAATGTCCTGATGTGGGTTTGGTTGGTGTATTAGAGCAACAACAGTGGAGTCCAGTGAACTGGGAGAAGGGTGAGTGAGCCAGAAGTGGTGGCCGTAATGCCTGAGAGATGTCATGGATTATAGGTAATGGATTTGAGATTTTTACTTCAAGGAAAATGAGAAGCCAATGGAAGATTTTATG
Organism: Zalophus californianus; assembly: GCF_009762305.2. Taxonomy (NCBI): domain Eukaryota; kingdom Metazoa; phylum Chordata; class Mammalia; order Carnivora; family Otariidae; genus Zalophus; species Zalophus californianus. Next base: position 36,977,570 of record NC_045596.1, read on the forward strand.
AGTGCAGACAAGTCTTTTAGATGGATTTTTGCTTAACTTTCTGAAATTCCTAAAATTGATTAAGTGTTGTAGTTCCAATGATGCTGCACTTTATATTCAGAAGTGGAAAGGATTAAATTTTTATGTGTTAAACAATTATAAATAAACAGTATTCTGGGGAAGAATGTAATTTCCCCGAAGTAAAGTGATAATGACATCTTAAATTGATAAATAATAGCAATATAACTTTATTCCAACTGTTCCGAGCTCGATGTGGGAGGACTTGGGGCACTCTCAAGTACTTCCAGGACTTAGGGTAGAACTTGAAAATTATTTCTTAATATTACACAATAAGTGTAATATTTAAGTATTATCAAACACTGTCAAAATAAATAAATGTGGTGTTTTTGATACTGAACTTGTAAGACCAGGCTGAGTCTGAATCTTTGTTTTGCTATATACTTTGTAACCTTGAGCCAATTCCCCCAGTGTCTTTGAGTCTCAGGTTCTTTATTCCTAGCACAGACATAATAGTCTCTAATTCATAGATTATATATGTCAAGCATTTACCCCACTTTTTACCAAAGAGTAAGCATTTAAAATAATTGTAGCTATAATTATATTGTTTTTTTCTCTCCTAGTATTGTTACATATTGAGTGGACTAAAATAGGTTACAATGTTTGCGTTCTGTTCACTTAGGCATACTTATTAATATACTCTCATTTTTTTTATATTCTAAGGATCTAAAAGTAATATGTACAGGAGTAAAACAAAGAAACAACCTCCATAAATGAAAGTAATTTAGACAGATAAGCAATACATTCTTTTACACAAGTCAATTAACATGAAATTTTAATTTCGGACTACCCAGTATTATTAGGACTTAATATTTGTTCAAAATTTTTGTTCAAAGAATGTTTGACAATTGCCTTATTTATCCTTGACTCACCCTGGCATGTTGTAGATAATAAATGTTCAATAAATGCTTGCCAAAGAAAGTGTGTGTGTGTGTGTGTGTGTGTGTGAGAGAGAGAGAGAGAGAGAGAGAGAAGAGAGAGAGAGAGAGAAGGTTTAAAAAGTAAAACATCTTGAAATTTAGATTTTTGTGCACTGCTGATAGGAATGTAGAATGGTGTAAGCCAATATGGAAAACAAAATGGCAGTTCCTCAAAAAGTTAATCATAGAATTACTACATGATCTAGAAATTGCGCTTCTATGTGTATACTCAAAAGAATTGAAAACAAGGACTCAAACAGATATGTGTACACCAGTGTTTATAACAATATTATTTACAGTCAGCCAAAAAGTGGAAACAACCCAGATGTCCATCATCAAATAAATGGATAAACAAAACATAGTGGATACATACAATGGAATATGATTCAGCCTTAAAAAGGAATGGAATTCTGATACATGCTATAGTATGGACAAACCTGGAAAACATTATACAATTTGAAATAAGCCTATCACTAAGAAGCAAATGTTGTATTATTCCACTTATATAAGGTACCTAATTTGCCTCAGTTGGCAAATTCATAGAGGCAGGAAGTACAACAGAGCTGGGGGAAGGGTAGAATGAGGAGTTATTGTTTAATGAGTACAGAGTTCTGGAAATGGATAGTGGTTATGCTTGCACAAGTTTGTGAATATACTTAATCCCTCTGAATTGTACACTTAAAATGGTAAATTTTATGTATATTTTATCTCGATGAAAAAAGAAAATCTTTTCAGAATTTTAAAAAGCAAAGTATCTCCAAAAGTAAATTGTTTAAATATTGCCCAGATGAATACAAGTATTTATTAGTAATACATGTTAGATTATCCATTTGTTTATTGAACATTTATTACATATTATATTTGTTTTCCCAGCTCATTTCCCAGAGCATTGTGTACCAGCCATGCAGTTTGGGGCAGGGGAATTAGGTAGTCATATTTCTATATCCTCCAGCTTTGTTTTAGCCTATCAGGGTAATTTAGTACATTTTTTAAAAAGATTTTATTTATTTATTTGAGAGAGAGAATGAGATAGAGAGAGAGAGCATGAGAGGGGGGAGGATCAGAGGGAGAAGCAGACTCCCTGCCGAGCAGGGAGCCCGATGCGGGACTCAATCCCGAGACTCCAGGATCATGACCTGAGCTGAAGGCAGTTGCTTAACCAACTGAGCCTCCCAGTACCTCCTGACACAGAAATTGCTGCAGAGACGGATATTGCCCAGGTATAAAATGATACATTAAATGTTACAATATTAATGTCTACCAAAGGAGCATGGCTATAGTGTAACTACCTCAACTACTGAAAGCTTCCATTCTCCAAAAATGGAGTGTCAACGGTGTCATGGACACTTTTATTGCCTATCATCACAAAACACAACCAACCTATACTAAAAACTATGTTTCAAGTAAAGTCATCGGCATGTTATAAAAGATTAAAGGCTCACCTATCCTCAGAATAAGTGTCAATACTTTGGTATTTTTTAAAACTTAAACTTTAAGGTTAAAAATAACTTGAGAGTGCTACTAGAAAAACCACTGGGAAACAGAAGGAGAAGCATGTGAAGCTATAAAAAGTAATGTATTTTCTTTCTCTTTGTTTAATATGCTAAGTACCGAATAGTGCTAGTATATTCCTAGGTTCATTTAACCTAAACTCTGCAATTCTGCTCAAAAACATTCAGAAGAGATAATGTCCATCCCAACCCCCACAACCCCCTCTTAGTTAAAGCAAGAGAATCTCCTAAAGCAAACAGAGACAAATTGTTCCTAGTCGAAAATAAATCACCTTTGGCGGAGGTGGGAAGGGCTTATGACTGCAAAGAACACAATAGCTGAAGTTATTTTGGTTCTGCTTCTCTGCTCAGAAAGTGCAGGCTTGTGTCCTTTCTCCTCCATCCCTCTCCTTTTCCACTATCTGTTTGTCAGAAGAGAAACAGCAAAAATAAAGATAAAATAATAAAATAAAATACAAATGATAGAGACAGACTATTGAATCATATATAATCTTAGAGATAACAGTCTAAAATTCTGTTTTTGATGTTTGAATGATGCAAGTGTACACAAGATTCATTTTAGTATAGCTCTTGTAAATGAAAATGTTTTGTATCTAAGGGGACATATTAAACTGGAGTTTAGCAGATAAATGGCTTTTTTTTTTTGATGTAATGTTCCATGATTCATTGTTTGCGTACAACACCCAGTGCTCCATGCAGTACGTACCCTCTTTAATACCCGTCACCAGGCTAACCCATCCCCCCACCTCCCTCCCCTCTAGAACCCTCAGTTTGTTTCTCAGAGTCCATAGTGTCTCATGGCAGATAAATGGTTTTCTATAAGTACATGGAAAGGGGGTTATATTGGAAGGGCTACCAAATAGGAATCTTAATGTTGCACATCTTAAGATTTCAAAGCATTTGACCATCATCACCCTAAATGTCTAATTGTGGAGAATAAATTGCCAAAAATTGTTATACATTTTTCTAAATAGTGCTTTGTATAAGTCAGAAAAATGGCATTCAAGGGGAGAGAAATTGTTGACAAATGGTTATTCTTTTAAATAAACAAATAGAGGAGTGATGGAGCAAAACCGTAGAACAGGGTTGAGGAGGTGTGGGAACCACCACGTGAGGGGAATTTGGGAGAAAAGTGGATTCTCACTGCTCTCCACTCGAATTTGGAGCAATTGTTTGTGCTTTTTAGTTTAATTATATATATGATTTCAAATTTCCCCTAGATAAGGAAAGTTTGAGTTTCTGTATTTAGAAACCTAATGGCATGACTAGAGAAATTATCCTTCTAGAGGGCTAGAAACAAAAGGAAGAATGAACCCAACAACCCAGCCATGGGCAACAAGTGGAGAAGTTTCAGTTCCTTTAGAAGATGATCTGAAAATATTAAAGTGATCCCTGAAGCAAATGTGTGGTGGGAGAGGTCGGGGCAGGGGACCTGAGGCTGCACTGGAGGATCTCCCAAACTAAGGTGTCCACAGTGATTCTAGGCTCTGGGTAAATGCCTACTTTGTAATTCCTCTTCCAGCATATTTTCCTTTATGTGTATTTATTATGTAAAGAAAATTATAATGAGTAACAAACTCTGAAATAGAGTCACTCAAAAACCCAGATCTTAAATGATTTTTAATGTTTTGTTTTTTCCTTGCTCCTTTAAAGTATTTATTGTTCATATGCACTCAGTCATTTTTAAATAATTGCAATCCCTTCATAGATACAATTTTGAATTCACCGTCTTTTCACCCCAGCCTTTGTTTATGAGAATTACTCCATGTTCCTGTTAGTTTTAAAAGAATCTCATTAGTGGCTATGACTGCCTATTTCTTCAGTATTTGACAATTAAGTTTTATCATTCTTTCATAGTCATACATAATATTAAGAACAGGTACTAAAATGCCTTTTAGAGGGGAACTGCTTTTATAAAAATATATTGCAAAAGCCTGAGACACAAGGTGAGACATTAAGGCATCAGCTAAGACCAAGGCTTCTGAGAATGTGCACAAGTATATGAGAAAAACATAGGTGAGAAATTATTGAGGAGCCTTGTGAGACAATAGAAAGTAAGTGGTGAAAAGAGCCATTAATACTGATATGGTCACTGTTGATTAGCTTTTTTTCATTTTTTTTTGTTGTTATTATTTTTATTTCTTTTTCTTATTTTCTTATTTTATTTTTCTAATTTTTTCTTTATGAAGATTTTTTTTTTAGATTTAAAGAGAAAACATATGCCTGATAAGAATTGTTCTTCATAAAAATTGCCAAATTATTTCTAAAAGTTTGTTATTGACTTTGCCATCAACATAAAATAAGAACAATAAATTCCCTTCATTATTATTAGCCACCTCCCTATGTTACACAGCATTTAAATGAACCCAACAGAATCTCATGGTGAGTATAGAGTGAGAAAAGGGACTGCCTAAATTTCTTTGAAGAGAAAGGGAACAGGGTGGGTGTATGCTGACTATAATTATATTTGCCAGTTGTATTATATCCTATAGTACCTAGTTATTGTGTTATTGGTTAAAAATCTCTTCTCTAGACACCCTCTCCTCATGCATTTGCATGGTTGCAGTGAGAGTTGTCATATGACTGCTACAAAATTTTGTCCTCCATTCTTATAGTTGGTTGGGCCAGATATGAAAACTCACCTAGGTGATTGAGTCTCTTCCCTAGGAATGCAGATGAAAATTAGAGTCAATTTATCCTTGCTTCCAAGATTATAATATGAGAGACCCATGGGTTATTGGCTGGTTGTTTCACTACATAAGCCAAGGAGGAGATGAAACTTATCTATGGGGAGATCATGAGAGAGGAAGATCTGAAGGGAGACACAGACATAAGATGGAGAAGGAAGCTGATGGCATTCGAGCTCATTGTTCCAATTCTTTTATGATACTTAAATCTTGAATTCTCCTATCTTTCCTGTCTACTCTTCAGGGCTCCTGCATAGATGTGCAGTAGTCTTGTACATTTTTCTGCCTGTATGGTGATGTGCTATGGAATCTGACCTATGAATCTCATCCTTCTCAGTGATGAATTTTGCTCTTGCTTAACCTCCATTAACTATCAGTCAAGAAATTTCTTGCTCCTGGAAAAATTATTATCCAATAAACTAACTCACAATGAGTTGTAAATATAAGTTAATAGGTTAATGCATGTTCCCAGATCTGCTAAATCAGAATTTCCCAGAAAGATATTAAATTTTCCTATTTCTTTGTTATGCTAGTTATTTCAGAGAACTTAAGAAAAATGACTCAGCAAAATGGGAGGCTTTGACATAGTCTGGATTGGTCTCTCTATTTCCTGACTTTCATCTCTGCCTGTCTCTTTTTCTGGACTTGCTGCCTCTCTCTTCTGAGCCTCTTTTTTATTTCTGCTTTTCTTCAGCTGTCTATATGTGGCCTATATGAGGTGAAGGAAGGAAAGGGAGGAACTATATACCAAGCTGACAAATAACTTTAATATTTGGTCAGAACTAAACAGTCAACTCCACTTAGGCTCCATGATCACTCCATAAACAATAAAGTCCCATGCCCACTTGCTAACACCCTTCTTCACTTTTCATCTACTTAATGGCTTATCCTGACACATGATATGTTTCACTTTTAGATGCACCGGTAATCAACATATTCTCAATATATTCCCTGTGCCATTGGCTGAGAGAGACAAGTCTGATAAGCAAAATTTATCATTTCACCTGAGTCACATACAGACTGATGGATTGGCTACCTTGTCAGGTGTTTACTACTGATCCAATTCGGGTGGCAAGAAATGTAGATTTACAGAGAACGAATCAGTTGCTTAGGCATAACATAGAGAAATCCTTTTAGTAGAGGGACTGGGAAGATGTGATATTAAATGATTCAGTGTCTTTACTGAAATCTCTATTCTTCTTAACCGTAAAATGTGATAAAAAGAGAAATAATTTAAAAAAATATAATAGATAACCTAATAAATTCCTTTCTCCCTCCCCTTCTTCCCTTCCTCCATCCCTTCCTTCTTCTGTACAAATGTATACACACACACAAATAGACACACACACCCACAGTCTCTGGAGTTGCAGTTAATGATCCTAATTTTTCAGAATTAACCATGAAATAACCCACAGTGGTTGTGGTCTCTAGGTTGGCTCAGCTCTTTGGAGGCGTGTTTAGTTTTAATTTTTTTTTTCTTTTTCATTTGTCTTCCTCTTTTCCATCAGGAAACAATATAGGATAGCACAATAGAAAGAGCATTTGGAGACCAACAACTTAGATCCCTTAACTACAACCAACTAGCCAAATGTCTTTGAGAAGTCATCTAAGTTTATGCATATATTTATATTTATATTTAACACAGACAAAAGGAAAATTTGATGACTCTGATATTCAAAGTGTGTGTTTATAATATTGTCAGTTTTTCAAGTATGAGTGGCTATGGGTCCAAATTTTTGAGTAGCAACACAAAAATAAATTATCATTTATATAATTTATAATATCTAGAAAGTAAAGAATAATTTCTGGCTCCAAAAGAAAATAACATTTCTTTTTACTAAAGTGAAGGAGCTATTCCTTCCATTGGTCCTCCTGGAGAGGGCATGATATAAATATAATAAAAAATATTCCTAACTATATCCTTAAACTAACTATAGGAGTAGTCGTTCCTGCAGTCATTAAGGGAATAGGTTCTGAATGACCTTAAATAAATTACCCAATCTCTTTGTGACCCAGCTTTCTTATTGTAAAATAGGGAAAACCATAGTGTCTAACTCAAGTGTTATTTGTGAGGATTAAATGAAATCTTATGCACATGATTCTTAGAATAGTGCCTGGCACATAGTGAACACATAAGTTATCATTATTACTGAAATATGATTTATTACTTAAAAAATATGTCAAAGTAGAATAATAGCTTAAACACCAAATTGCATTTCTCTCACAATAAGGTTTTGAGCAAGCCAAAAGTTTCAGAGTTCTGTGATGGTCAAACTCAATCCAGAGAGATACTTAAAATAGATGAATGAATAGACTACCTGTTCTTCAATCATCCATAAATAGTTTCATTCAACCTAGTTTTTGATAGATTTTGATCAGCCTTGATTTTGTGGTTATACTCTTTGACAAGTACTTGAAAAACAGCTTTTCTGAGTTTTTAAGTGCAAAACTTGTGTTTTGAAGGAGCTAAAAGGAGATTTCAAGTTGAGGAGCTTGATAAAGACACATGTCTTAATAGAAATCCTCTGTCTCTGCATGGAGATGGACAGAGGCTATCTGGGGAAATAACAGCATTTTAGTTAAAATATAATTTGGGATTTGACCCAGCATCTAGATGATTGCACACTTGAGGTTCCCACATTTTGGCCAGAGAGCAGAGGCACTACGATTTCACTTTGGAATGTTTTGGAAGCAGGTGTAAAAAAAATGTTCACCTCAGCCATAAATAAAAGCTCAGTGAAATACTCATAGAATGTTTAACCTTGAGCAGTATTCCTTTCTTGTATATGCTCCAAATATATGCCAAAGTAACTAAATGGATTTAACATACTGTACAGGTTTATTGATTAAGAGCCACTTAAGAGTTACAGAATGTGTGCCCAAAATAATCATTTTGGTTATAGAATGTTTCATGGTACAATTTATGCTTAAAATTACTCTGGTGGCTGTCATAGACTAGATTATTAGAAGGCAATGGTGAAATCAGGAAGATAAATTAGGATGCTATAGCAGAAATATAGGTGAAATATTTATGGCTCAAGGTAAATCAGTTCAAGGATTTGTAAAAGCATATCATAGGCAACCCACAAGATTCATCCCTAATCCTGATGTTCATATCCCCAGGTTCAGCTAAATCTGTCAATGAATATGGGAAATAAAAGCTAAAATATCATCAAACTGGTCTTTTTTTTATCTTAGCAGTGGATGTATTCCTTGACGGGGGCAATGTATACTTTAAAATAAACCATGCACGGTTTGTCAGGGAAATGAACTGAAATCAGAAGAGTTTGCAGTGGTATGAGCTGGGTGACAGTCCCTTTGCAGTTGACATAGATAAAAATGGCCAAACTACTCCTCTTTTGCGATTTCTTTCATCTGAATGCTAGAGATTTAAAAGTCCACAGAACTATGAAAGTGAACAGATAATTTCTCTAAAGTTCCAAGTTTCTTTTTTTTTTAAGATTTTATTTATTTATTTGACAAAGACACAGCGAGAGAGGGAACACAAGCAGGGGGAGTGGGAGAGGGAGAAGCAGGCTTCCCAGTGAGCAGGGAGCCCGATGCAGGGCTCGATCCCAGGACACTGGGATCATGACCTGAGCCGAAGGCAGACACTTAATGACTGAGCCACCCAGGCAACACCTAAAGTTCCACGTTTCTTACTAGAAAAATAATATCAGAAAACAATTCCATCAATGTTCTTATTTTTGCCTGTCCAACTAGCCATATTTCAGAAAAGAAATGGTAGTAGTTGAAGGTTATGTTCCAGGGTATCTACTATACTAGAATTAGGAAACTTCTGAATCAATATGTTTATATTGCCCACCTGGCAATATTAAGAGATATTACCGATAGAGAAATTATCTAAAGGCAGATAAGTTCATATGTGCTAAATTTGGTAGTTTATCAAGAACTGTGAGGCATCTGAGATTTTATCCTACTTACAAGCTAACAAGTTGGCCTCTCAAGGCTTCATGGATACTGGCAGAAGACATGAGACTCCTGGTCAGAGACAAAAAATTTTACTCTTGGTATAGCAGAGACAAAAAATTTTATTACTCTTGGTATAGCAGACAGCATGAATTTCAATTTGCATGTGACTACCATCAAATCCCACAGGAGCAACGCAGAGGTGGGCCCAGGTGGATGCTATGTATGCCACACATTTGTATCATAGCTGAGGAACCCCATGTTTGAGGAACCCCAATCTCTTACAGATGACTACAAGCAAACCTGCCCAGTCTTTGCTCTGAAGGGAAACATTTATCTGTATTATACTTGACAGCAAACAAATCTGCCCTCTGCTTCAGAGATAGTATATCTATCTTCTGTGGCTGTTTGCTATTCAGACACTCTTCAAAAGATAGTCCAGAAAAAATCTGTCAATAACTTTGCTCATAACAAATACAGAAACATGAGAGACCCTTTTGAGGATTTTGTCCCACAATGGGGCACAGAAATAGTATTTATAATGATTTTAACTGTGGGAAATTTGTCACCATTGTAAAAAAAATATTATTGTAAAAATGTATAGCTATCAATGCCTTGTGACCTACCTGTATCCCATTGAAGTACCTGGTTGAGAAGCTATTTTGTATATGATGTAGTCAGCTTAAATTGGGCTCTCCCATCTTGATCAACCAAGAACAGACAAGTGTTCTTTTTTGGGTATTCAGATAACAGCTAGAGGTCCTGTAGCCTGTGGGGAACAGTGAGGGGGCTACAAAGAGAACATGGTGTTTTTTCTTTCCTATGTGTGATATTGAGACAATTTATGAGATTATTGGAAATGGTATGCAGAAAACCAAAACACTATGTCCTAAAAAGTAGCAGTTTTCCTGAGTTATAGCCCATATTCTTTTCACTGAACTTTGAAAAGAAACTTTAGCTGTTTATAAGTTAATAATAAATGATGTTAGCACAGCACAACTGCATCTGTAGGTTTCTTACTGTGAATCTCAGTGCTGTAACTAATAACTCAATGTTTTTCAGAATTAATCATGGCTCCATGGGTTCATGGTGGCTTTGGGTGCTTACTTGGTTATCTGGAGGTATGTTTAGTCTTGCTACTCTTTCAAAAAGCTGTTTAGCACTGCATTAAATGAATTGTAATCATTCCTTCCTCTTATATCACTTTCCTCTCCATTTGACCTGACCATCAAGCTAATGGTATACATTCTAGATTTTTGTGTAGAGTAACTCAAAGTAAAATTAAATTTCTGTAAATTCATGAAATGTGAGTGGATAAAGAAATGTAGTTACTGTATTTTTTTTTTAAGCTAACTTGAAAGCCTTGGGAAAACATGATAATGGAAGTCACTAAAGAGAAATTGCTGTTAAATTAGGATTGGGTGAGTCAAATGTAAATGATTAGGAAAAATAAAGGAATGAGAAACAGTGAAAGATTTTGTACTAATATTCCTTACATTTGACTCTAGGTTGTCCTTTAGTTTAAAGAAGCCTATACTGGAAACCACAGATATTTTATTTTGTATGTGGTTTATTTATGAAGAGGGCACTGAACTAGATAGTCAGCAGGACTGTATGTAAGGGCTAGGCTTTGGTCATATAAAGTTTGGTGAAAGAATATTTGTCTTCTTATCCATCTAATTTTTTAATTCTCCATTTTAACCAACGTTTTCAATTAAGTGATAAATCTTGGTGATAGAGGATATGGGAGAGTGGCTCCCTTCTCCCCAGGTGGGAATTGCTGGAATGGGCATGCTTTTGGCCCTTCAGAAGCTTCTGCATATGTATATTCTGACCCAGTCTACGCTGCTTGAAAATGTGATATTTTTAGGACAATTCATTTCCCCCTGAATTTTCTAGGAGAGAGCGAGCTAGCTCTCTTACACAAAACTGATAAACTATGCATGTGACTTTTTTTGTTTGTTTTGGTTTTAGTTTAGTTTAGTTTTTTCCTTTTTTTCACTTAGAATTGAAGTAGGAACATTTACTCATATCGTGAAGTCTTAGAAAATGTGATTTTTGGATTGGATGGCATTTCATCAAAATAGTACATTTTAAATTTACTTTAATACCCAAATTTTGGACATTTCGGTTACAACAAGATCTACTATGATCATCTTCTGTGCTTCTTGTCCAGTTATTCCTTTGGCTACATCACTAGAGGTGGAATTGCTATTTTAGTGTATGAATAATTTTAAGGTTTTTGATGCATGCAGCCAATGAAGAGCTTATTCCAGTGTAATAGAACTTATTCCAATTTAAATTTACCCCAGCTAGTTTGTTGTATCTTATTGAACAGTACATATTGACATTTTTATAATCTTTGTCAAATTGTTAGGCAAAAATGGTGTTTATACTACTTTAAAGTACATTTGGTTTCAAGGGGAACATTTCTTCATATGTTTATTGATCATTTTTCATTCTCCTCTTATGAATTGCATAAACTCTGTACATTTCTTAGGAACATATGATTGTGGTTTGCTATATATACTACAATTATTTTCCCCATCTTATTGCTTTTTAATTTTATGGTGTTTCAAATTGTACAACAACCAACAAAACTAGAAGTATGGAAATTTCAATGTTCCTATTTACGTAGGCTCCGTGCCCAGCGTGGAGCCCAATGTGGGGCTTGAACTCACCACCTTGAGATCAAGACCTGAGCTGAAATCCAGAGTGAAACACTTAACCAACTGAGCCACCCAGGTGCCCCTCAGTGTTACTAGTTAAATGCCATTTAAAAAAAAAAAATCAGGAAACATTTAAATTATTAAAGGGCTTACTTGTAATTAACAGTAAATAAATCAAGCAATTCTGAGATTACTTGATTAGAGTTTACCAGTTTTAAAGCCTGTCATTAAAAAAGTGAAGAAAGGAGCACCTGGGTGGCTCATTAGGTTGAGCGACCCTTGGTTTTGGCTCAGGTGGTGACCTCAGGGTGGTAAGATCAAGCCCTACATCAGGCTCCACGGTCTGCTTGAGATTTTCTCCCTCTCCCTCTCCCTCAGTCCCTCCTCCTGCTCATGCTCTCACTCTCTCTAAAAATAAAGTCTTTTTAAAAAAATGAGTAAAGGCAGAGCAAGACATGAGGACAGGAGGTAAGAGATGACAGTAAACTCCCCTTAAGTGAAAACTCGAGGTGTCATGTATAAAACATCTGCACAGAAAAAGAAAATGCAAAGGCAGTGCAGCAGCAGAGGATGGGGTCAGACAACATAAGAGGAAAATTAATCCTGCAAAAAGTTGTTAGAAAAAAGTTTTAGAAAATGCTTCCTCATTTGAAATCAAAAGATGACACCCTGTAGCTTCGGTGTTTCCAAATGTAACCATAGGAAAAATATCTTTTTTAAAAAATATTGTTTTAAGTTTTTACTATATTAAAATTTTAGTAACTCTTGGTGATTTTTAAAAATTCCCTTTCTAGATTCCCCCATCTCTCCTTTTTTTATCAAGTAAATTTGCCACCTGATGCTTTTAAAATGTCTCAAGCCTTGGGGTGCCTGGGTGGCTCAGTTGTTAAGCGTTTCCCTTTGGCTCAGGTCACGATTCCAGGGCCCTGGGTTTGAGCCCCGCATCGGGCTCCCTGCTTGGCAGGAAGCCTGCTTCTCCTAACCCCCCTGCTTGTGTTCCCTCCCTTGCTGTCTTTTTGTCAAATAAATAAAAAAATCTTAAAAAAAAATAAAAAATAAAATGTCTCAATCCTTTACAGCATAACATAACATGTATGGTTCATACTCTGTAACATTATGTATCTATTTATGTCTTACTAATTTTTCTTGTGATGAAAATGATTGCATTTCTGTTGAGATGTACTTTTACATCTAACTGGTAAATATATATCATACTTCATTTAGTCTTGTATGAAATGTTGCAAGGCTTTTTTTTTTCAGATTTTTGTTTTCTTTTACTTTTCTTTTTAAAAAGATTCCATTTACTTATTTGACAGAGAGAGACACACAGCGAGAGAGGGAACACAAGCAGGGGGAGTGGGAGAGGGAGAAGCAGGCTTCCCGCGGAGCAGAGAGCCCGATGCGGGGCTTGATCCCAGGACCCTGGGATCATGACCTGAGCCGAAGGTAGACGCTTAATGACTGAGCCACCCAGGCGCTGCTGTTTTTTTTTTTTTTTTTTACTTTTTAAAACATGTTTTTAGTATGCCCTGCCCTAAAGAGACCTTATCTTTCAGAAATTCACGCAGACAACTAAAAAATGTACTACAACCCCATATCAATAATATAACTGCAACTTGGATGTTTGGGATTTTCTTGGATGGCTAAGTGACAAAGAAAATTAAGTTTACTACTTAGAGTTTAGTTTTCAAGAGAGTAACCATATTTCACACTATAAAAGCAGTATTTCTATAGCAAAGCCATAACCAGTCATCATTTTCTTCATTTTTTTAAAAAGACTTTATTTTTAGAGAGAGTGAGAGCGTGAGCAGGAGGAGAAACTAGACAGATACTGTAGCATGACCATGCATTACTGCAAGCTCAAGTAAATAGTAGCTCTAACTACAGCCACCATGCCAGAGATAGTGTCCTTTCTAGAGGAGACTAATATAGCCTATATCTACATAGTTATACTCCATGGATACTTTAATTCTCTTGCTCTCTGTCATGATGTAGTCTGAAGATGTCTGGACCATTTCTGATATCCTGAAGATTACGAGACTAGTTAAAGCAACCTCAGCCTGGGCATAATGACCATCCGTGGTCAGGGAACTCGGAGAGGAATGTGTGCTTTATGACATCAGGTAAGCCACTGCTGTGGACTGAATTGTGTCCCCCCAAAATTCACATGATGAAAACCTAATCCCCAATATTATAGCATTTAGAGATAGAGCTTTTGAGCAATAATTATGTGTAGTTGAGGTCATGAGGATGGGACCTTTCTGATGGGAATAGTGCCCTTACAAGAAGGGGAAGAGATACCAGAGTTCTCTCTGCCATGTGAGGACATAGCAAGGAGGTGACCATCTGCAAACAAGAAGAGTGCCCCTAGCAAGAACTGAATTGGCTGGCACCTTGATCTTGGACTTCTCCACCTCCAGAACTCTGAGAGATTAATGTCTATTGTTTAAGCCATCTAGTATATGGCACTTTTTTATAGCAGCCCAAGCTGACTACAACAGCCATCAAGGTCAACAGGGTTGGTAGCTCAGGGTGAGGGGACTCTAGAATGGATAGCAAAGGAGACAGACAATAAGCATTGGATGCCTTCCTAGGACTAACTTCCATATCCTTCTCTTCTAAGTTTCCCTTCAGGAAAAGAGGCGTGCGGCAATCTTGGAGAGGCTATCCTCTGAATGTTTATGAAGTTAGTACTGGTAGCTCTGGGAGTGGGCAATGGTGACTTAGAGATGTGTTAGGGAGATATCCCTTCAGAGAAGAACTTGCTGCTCAGCTGTGTGCATTACAGTCAGCAGACAGCCTCCAGCTCTCAGTTCCCTCAGGACTTGCCTCAGTTGCCCAAAGTTGTTCCACCCCAGGTCATACCTTTTCCAGGAAAGCCCATAACTGCTGACTAAATAAGTGAGTTACCTAACACCTGGCCATTTTGGCCTGACAGAGAACACTGTGATAGCCAGTACTGCCTCTAGAGCTACCCACCAGTTTGAACAAGACTTTCTCAGGCCTGCATTACAGTTAAAATTCTTCCTGGGGCCAGTCCTTCTTTCCATATCTTTCACAGATCCATGAATTTTTATAATGTATTTTTAATCAGATTCTTTTTATTGAAAGGGATCCTGCAAAAAGAAATTGTTTTTTGGTTTGGGACCCTGTATACCTTAGAGTCAGCCACTAGCCAGAATTAACTAGCCACTAGCCCAATTGACCCAATTCAGTCAATTTCTTGGCTAGTCTTCTACAGGCACAATTCTACTAAAGAATGTTGCCATCTGATGTCTTCTCCCATCACAATAATGTACTACTGCCCAGTTGGTGTTGCAATAACATTCATTCTTAATTTCTAGCATTGAGAAGCCTTATGTAATAAAAATGTCTTACAAGTAAAGGGATGGTCCTGATTGTAACTAGTTTTGACAGTGAACATATTCCTTTTGTATACTCAGGAAGAAGCTATTTGCCTCTTTACTGCCTCCTGAAACACCTTACATACTTTCTTGGCAGGCATTTAGAACACCTGCACATGAACCGTAGGTGAAGTATGGAATAGAGGCTTCTGTATTGGCTTCCGTATTAATTTTCTGGGCAGTGATTAGTTGAGGTTGTGTTTGTTCTTATGAAACTACTGAACTACTGCTCAGAGTCGGCTCAGTTTTGATGGAGGAGATTGATTTCTTGGCACTATTTTTATTCTTCTACCCCATGCTGATAGCAGCTGGGTGAGAAACACATTCAGCATTGCTTTCATGCCTGACAGTTATAGTTGTGACCATGTTAATTACCATCCTGTCTAACAGCACAATGGGGACACAGTATAGTAGTGAGAGTGATTATAGTCTTGCTTTCTCTGGGAAGATTTTATTGGAAACCATGTGCAATTTGTAATTAAAGTTCTAGTCATCCTTGGTAAATATATCTTTTTTCTAGTATAAAATTCTATTTTACTTTTGCTTTGATTAGATATTTTGCAAGTTAGGTCTACTTGGGGATGGGATCTTAAAGGTCTCATGTTCTGTAGCCTGTGACAGGAAGGAGAAAATAACAACACTGTAGTATGCCTTATTCTTATAAAACTTTTAAATTAAGAACTAAAATATATTTAAATGAAAAAATAAAACAATTTATATTTTTATATTTAAAATACATTTTGTTGAGGAGTACATAAAACAAAATGTACAAATCAATGAAATGTTATAAAGTGCAAAGTGAACAACCAGGAAATCATGTCTACTACCAATTACTAAAGCCTGGATCACCATCCCCAAAGTAAGCTCTCTTTGACTTTCATAATATATGCTTTCTTTTATTTGTAATTTTTTTCCCTTGGAGCACAAATCTCTAAACATTATACTATAGTTTTACCTGCTGTAGAACTTCATATAAATCAAACCATGCAGTAAATGTTTCATTTTTTTCTGGCTTCTTTTGCTCAATGTTCTGTTTGTGAGATTCACTCCCATTGTTGATGTATTTACAGTTGGCTCATTTTCATTATTTGAGTATTCTACAATTTGTTATTCATTTTAATGTTGATAGATATTTGGGCTTTTTCCAGTTTGAGGTGTTTATAACTGAGGTGCATATTTGTAGTTGTTTTTTGCTGCACATGTGCACACAATTTTCTTGGCTATATACCTTGCAGTGAAATTCCTATTATAGTGTGTGCATATGTTCGATTTTAGCAGCTGATTCCAAACCTTCCAAAGTGGTTGCCCCAGTTTATTATCTCACCAGCAATGTATGTTAGTTCCTATTGCTCTACATTCTTGCTAGCACATGGTTGTAAGATCTTAGCTTTAGTTATTCGTGGGTTTCTAGTAGTATCTTTTTGTGATTTTAATTTGCATTTCTCTGATTTCTTCTAAGATTGAAAACATTTTCATATATATATTGGTCATAAGGCTGTCTTCTCTCTGAAGTGCCCGTTCTACCCTTGCTTATTTTCCCTTTTGATTGGTTAGCTTTTTCTTTTTGATTTGTAGGAGTTCTTTACATATTCTAATATGTGTGCTACATCTCCTTCTGTACATTGGTTTGCTTTTGACTCTCTTGATGATATCTTTTGAAGAATAGAAGTTCTTAATTTTTATGTAGCCCAATTATTAAATCTTTTTCTTATGTTTAGTGCTTTTGTGTCCTGTTTAAAAAAACTTTTTCTTATTCCAAGGTCATGAAGATAAATTCTTTTATATTACATTTTGAAAATTGATAGCTTTGTCTTTTACATCAAAGCTACATGTCAGTAAGTTTTGATTATATGTGATATGGAGTAGAAGTAGATTTTGGGGTTTCCCCCATGTTTCATGCAGTTGTTTCAGGGCTATGTACTCAAAACGCTGTCTTTCTTGCATTGTTCTACCGTGCTATCTTTATTTTAAATTAAATGTCCATAGATGCATAGATCCCTTTCTGGGCTCTTTTTAAATCAACTTCAGTTGCCTGTTTGTGTAGGCATTAATATCACATCTTAACCAGTGTTGCTTTAAAATAAATCTTTCCACAAAGTGTTAAAACAAATATTTCCCTTTCTTCCTCTATCTTGAATAGTATCTTGACTATTGTAAGTCCATTGCATTCAACTTAAATTTTAGGATAATTTCTGAAGTTACACATACACCTACTCAGTTATAATTGTAACGATTCTTTAGACGTTTGAGAATGATACCTTCATAATATCAAGTGTTCTCATGAATAAACATGTTATATAGCTACATTTGTCTAGATCGTCTTTAATTTCTCTCAATTTAGTGTTTTATTGTTTCCTATGTAGAGGAGAGGTCTTATACATCTACTATTAGATTTTCTGCACTTCATAATTTGGATGCTACCACAAGCAGTATGTTCTTCAATATTTTTATTTTCTAATAATTTGTTGTGGGAAGTTACAGAAATATAATAGATTATTCCACTTTGATCGTGTAACCAATAACATCCTAAAATAATTTATCAGTTCTAAAAATGTACGTGTAGATTGTTTTATACTTTCTATATACACTGTCACATGATGGGAGAGTATGAGATAGTGGTTAAGAATATAAGTTCTAATCAAAAACTAATGATGTATGGTGTTAACATAACGATAAAAAAAATTTAAAGGAAAAAAAGAATATAAGTTCTAGAACTGGGCTGAGTTCCATTTCTTTTCTTTCTTTTTTTTTTAAAGATTTTATTTATTTATTTGAGAGAGAGAGAATGAGAGATAGCACGAGAGGGAAGAGGGTCAGAGAGAGAAGTAGACTCCCTGCTGAGCAGGGAGCCCGATGTGGGACTCGATCCCGGGACTCCAGGATCATGACCTGAGTTGAAGGCAGTTGCTTAACCAACTGAGCCACCCAGGCGCCCCTGAGTTCCATTTCTAGCACTGCCATGTTTTGGACAGGTCTTTTGGTAAGCTTTTAAGCTTTTCCAGTTTATCTGTAAAAATGCTATAATAATAGAATCTATCTTGTAGGGATTTTGTGGGGTTTAATGAGGTGCTAAGCTGAGTGAGCTTCCTGAGGGAGCTAGCTAGCTATAGCTAAGAAATCAAGAATAGAGACCCAATAATATATAAAAATTTGTATAATATATAAAAATAAAAATTTCTAGAGTAGATTTAGGTTTATAGAAAAATTACAAAGATAATAGAGTTCTCACATACCTCATATCCAGTTTCCTCTATTATTAATATCTTACATTAACACTTTTTTTCTGTTCCAGGATTGTATCCAAGATACCATATAACATTTAGCTGTCATGTCTCTTTAGACTTCTCTAAACTGTGACAATTTTTCAGACTTTTCTTGCTTTTGATGACCTTGAGAGTTTTGAGGAATCCTGGTCAGGTATTGTGTAGGATGTCACCCAACTTGAGTTCGGCTCATCTTTTTCTAATGCTTAGCCTGGGGTTGTGGATTTTTGGAAGGAAGACCACAGAGATCACTGCATATCTAGGGTATATACTGTCAACATGTTTTTCATGATTGATGTTAACCTTGATCACCTGGCTAGATAGTGTTTGTTAGGTTTCTCCACTAAGTTATTTTTCTGCCTCTTTCCATATTGTATTCTTTGAAAGAAAGTCACTATAAGTAGCCTACACTTCAGAAGAGGGGAGTTATGCTTCAATCTCTTCAGGGCACAGGATCTATATAAATTATTTGAAATTCTTCTGCATGGGAGATTTGTCTCTTCTCACCATTTGTTTATTCAATCATTTATTTATATCAGTATGAACTCAGAGATACTTATTTTATACTTTGGGTTTTAATCCAGTATTACTTTATTTTGTTGTTCAAATTCTTCCAGTTTTGGCCATTGGGAACTTCTTTTAGTTAATTCCTGTATCTCTTTGATACATATATCACCATCAGTGTAGGTTTTGTTTTGTTTTCCTTTTGGAGTCTTATAAAAAAGTGAAACTTTTAAAGTGACTCTAGTGGAGAAAAAGAAAAATAATATAACAATAAGCCCCTAAATAAATTCTAAAGGGATGAGGCTTTATGTCTGGCAGAAAGAAAAGTGAGGGGAACACTAATTGCCTTAGAGTTTATGATATATCTTAGTTGTTAGAACTAGTACTACTAATCACAATTCAAAGGGCAATGGATAAGAACTTGGGAATGTTTTTTTGAATATGTAGCTGTGAGACTTTAAAATTGCCAAGGCAATCTTTCTCTGACTGTTACACTAAAAAAAGAAAATTAGAAAATTTAAAAAGAGTTTTAAGGTAACTGGAAGGAACTAATTTTTAGCAAGTACCTACACTATATTCCTGGTACTTTGCGTGTTATATCATTTCAACAATAGCCATCATCCTCTGATTTTCTCTACTCAAAGCCTGGGGAATAAACTCTTGTTCTCATGTTACATTGTATTCTATGAATCATCAAAAGGCAACTGAAGAATTTCAGGAAATAAGAAACATTAGTTATTTTTATAGAAAGAAGTCAAATTACATCCTAATTCCATAGAAATGGCTTTTTTTGCTACTTTACTTCTCTTCTTTGTAAGTTTCTAGTAATAAGCAGTGAAGTACAAATAAGATTTGGAACAGTTTGTTCCAAATACATTCAATTGTGGAGTGTCCTTTTCTTTTCAGTTATCAAGAGCACACCACTAACTTCTGTAATCTAACCTGCTATTGCTGATAAGCATGATTCACCAGTGGAGAGAGTGGTTCCATGGATCTTTGACTCATGTGTGATGCATGATGCTTGGAGACTCCAACTGGGGCCAATCTATTCTCTCCGCTGTGCCTCTGACCTTGGATTATCACCTGTGTTTGGTTCAAGTAATGAGATTCTCAGGTGGAATCACACATTTATTTTCTCCTAGAATTTAAGAGATCTCAGGGACTAGTTATGTTATTACCAGTCAAAGCAGGGACCCTTGGTTTCCAGGTGTCCCTTTGCTCTCCTGACAACAATTTCAGTCTCTTCCTTCTGAGTTGGAGCCCAGAATAAATAGAGGCTTGGGAGCTCCTGAATATTTCCTCAAGCCCCTAGACATGCATGTTTTCTCTGGGAAAGGTTCTTACACCCATGCTGAGAGAAGTACCCTCCTGCAATAACCCCTTTAACACAATTTCTATAATGTTAGCATATTAGTTTCCTAGGACTGCCTTAATAACTTGCCACTTAATTTGATGACTTTATTTTTTAGTAGAATCTTTTTTTATTCAGAAAACAAAACAAAACCCCCAAACTAAAAAGTTGTCCAACCCCACACAGGAGGGGTATGGGTAAGGGGAGGTGTCTGTCCATCTGGCTGTAGCCCTCAGCCCGTGTGGTTTTGGCAACAATGGGGGGGTAGGGTAATGGCCCCCAAAATAAAATAGTGTGTGTGTGTGTGTGTGTGTGTGTGTGTGTGTGTGTGTGTGTAGGAGAGGGGTGCAAAAGCAGTGGGGAATGGTGGGGAGAAAGGACAGATGAGGTCAGTACTGGGAATGCCGCAGGTGGGAGGCTCTTTTGACACATTTCCTGTTGATCATACCACCGTGGACACCTGTTTTTCCCATCAGCAGGACTAGCATCTTTGCAGTCATGGTGAGTGATGTTGAAAGTGGGAGCTCCTCCGGTGCTGTTGCTACAAAGAGCCACTGTAAATTCCCTGCCCCGCAGCAGTGAGTCCCAGATAACAACATTTCTGGCTCCCAGGTGTCAGTCCATTCATGAAAAAACTTGACCGGTCTTTGCCAACCAGGACACCGACCTCAGCTGGCATGAGGTTGATGAAGGTTTTCCCCGCAAGGTGGCCCCAGTGGAGGACAGCCCTTAGAGCCCACGACAGCCCTGGGTGACAGGTGCCCTCTGGCATGAGGTTATGGTTGTAGGCATTCCATCTGGCCATGGCGCTGCTGCTGGGGCTGAGCTCAGGTGCCTGGGGCTGGCCGGCGGGGGAGGTGGAGAGCTTGGGCCTGCACTGCCTCTGGACTGAGAATCTACTAGCTGTGTCTGATGACTATAAAAAACAGAAATTTATCTTCTTAGTTCTGGAGTCTAGATGCTGGAAATCCTGGTGTTGGCTGTGGCATGCTGCCTAGGAATGCTGTAGGGAAAAATCTTGTCTTGCTTTTTCCAGGTCTGGTGGCTCCTAGCAATCTTTGGCTTTCCTTGGCTTGTAGCTGCATCCCTCCGATCTTTGCCTCTGTCTTATTTCTGCGTGTCTCTGTGTATTCTCTCCTTTATTTATAAGATCACTAGTCATTGGATTAGGGTGCACCCTAATCTGGTATGACCTCATCTTACCTTAACTAATTACATCTGCAAAGAATTTATTTCCAAATAAGATTACATTCTGAGGTCTGGGGAGACATGAATTTTTGAGCACACTATTCAATTTACCATGCTTGGCTATTTATTTTCTCAATTCAAAGCAAGTTAGGAATATAGACAGGGGCAGTTTAGGGAGACTTCTGAGGTTGTACATGGAAAACAATGATAAATACTGGCTGAAAATCTGGCAATGAGGGAAAGGTTGAAAACTCTAAAGCACACTTAGGATGTTTGGTGTACATTATATCAGAGCCCCTGAATGTATATATGTAATTATTCTATCAAGAACATGTTTATGTGGAGGTATTGTCCCATTACTAGTTCTTAGAGACCATTTTATAAATATTAACTTAATTCTTCATAATGAAACATAATAATTTTTCTATAAAACAAAATATTCCTAACAAATCTGATTTTCTTATTATCAATCTCATTTTCTCCTCTAAAATGCAACCTCCTTAAGAAAAAAAAGATGATGGATGCATTACTTCCAGTATCAACTAGCACAATTTTTTGATAATATCCAGTATTTATGGTGTGTGTCCTAATTAACTGGAGGTTTCTATATCATAATAGTTAGGAGTGGGAACTCTGGTAACAAACTGTCTGGATTTGAAGCAAGGTTTCACACTGTACTATCCATACTTTAGTGTCCTCATCTGTAAAATGGATAATATAGTAGTACGTATTTCATGAGGTTGTATGAGAATTAAATGAGTAGGGGCGCCTGGGTGGCTCAGTCGTTAAGCATCTGCCTTCAGCTCAGGTCATGATCCCAGGGTCCTGGGATCGAGCCCCGCATCGGGCTCCCTGCTCGGCAGGAAGTCTGCTTCTCCCTCTCCCACTCCCCCTGCTTGTGTTCCCTCTCTTGCTGTGTCTCTCTCTGTCAAATAATAAAATCTTTAAAAAATAAATAAATAAATAAAAATAAAGTATGGGATACTATTAAAAAAAAGAATTAAATGAGTATACAAATGTATGTCAGTGCCTGAATGTGTATATGTATATATATGTGTGTGTAGGAGTGTATGTGTGTGTGTGTGTATTACATATATAGGTTACATATATATGTTACATATATATACATATATAGGTATACATGTAATATATATATATATAGCTATATATGTTATATAATACATGTCATAGAAATTATATGCTTATCACTCAAAGTTCTAAGTATTTTATTGGATCATGTTATATAATCTTCATAATTAACCTTTGAATTAAGTATCATTTTTATCATCTCCATTCTATAAATTAGAGAAAATGGTATTATCTCCCAAAGAGGTAAGTAATTTGCTGAAGGTCACGCAATGGAGTAGTTAGGGTACTAACCTAGGCAGCCTAGTTTCAAAGGTCATACCATTAACTATTATATAATATTGCCTCACCATTTTATAGGTAATTAATGCACACTTATTGATGACTTATTATTGACTCTGATTTCTGCTGGTTTGACTTGTTCATAAACCTCTCAGATTTCTCTTTCGTGGCTGAAGGTTACTTTATGAGTTATCTATCACTATACAACCAATTACCTCAAATTCTGATGGCTTAAAACAATAATAATTATTTGTTATCTCTCACCATTTCTGTGGGTCAGGGATTTGGGATGGTCCAGCTAGGCAGGTTCTAATTCAGGCCTCTTAACTAGATTACAGTCAGACGTTGGCTGGGGTGAAAATCATCTGAAGCCTTGACTAGACCTAGAGGATTCCTTTCCAAGATTGTTCATTTCCATGGTTGGCAAGTTCATGCTGACTGTTGAAGGGAGATCTCAGTCCTTCTTCACATGGGGCCCTCCATAGGGCTCTCCACTTGAGTGTCCTTATGGCATGAAAGCTGGCTTTTTCCAGAGTAAACACTCTAAGAGATCAAGACAGGAGTTCCAGTGATTTTTAGGGCCTTGACTTGGAAGTCACAAATCTTCTTCACTTCTGCTGTATTCTCCTGGTCTCAGAAATCTGTCCTGATCGACAGGCAGGAGACTATTCAGTGTCATGAGGTTTATCAGGGGCCAATTTGGAAGCTGGCTTGTATGCACAGCATGTTTCTGTCTCTAGCCTCTCTGTTTTGGTTATACCCTCTCTTCCTCTGGGTGATGCCTCTTCTGGATTCTACAGTATCCTACCCCTGAACTCACCTCCCCTTAGTTTAGAAAAGTAGGAAAGTGACCTACCCAGGACAAGCATGTGTCACTCCCAGAAATTTTATTCCTGCATGGAAAGATACAGATTCAAAAGATCATCTGTCTAAATCATCCAATGAGTACATAAGAGGATTGTCTATAAATTTCTCTTGCCTCCCCTGGTTCCTGCTCCTTTCACAGCCTGGGTGTTCAGTTCTTCCAGAATTTCCTTTGTGTTCTTAGGTAAATCAGAATTGGTGTTTTTCTTCATCATCAGAAAGTCCTAATAAGTACCCCCCCACACACATACCTCCAAGGATAAAATGCATAGTGTGTGTTATGTGGATTAAAAAATCAGGAAGCCTTTTTGTTGTTGTTGCAAGCTGCTTGGTGTCTCAGGCAATTGAATCATTTTGCTCGGGGAGACATGTGATCCCTGAAAGAGACTTGGGAAACCTGCACTAGAGACATCTTCCTCTTCTTTTGTCAGGTCCTGCCATCACAAGTTCAGTACTGAAAGACTACATTCCTTACAGATCTGGGCTTATTAATAGGAATTCTGTTCAGAGAGAATTTGTTAATTTAGTTAACAATTTAGACTTAATCTTGTACGTATAAAAGTCAAAATATGTCTCAGTCTTATATATGGTTGATATTTCATTAAATATCCTGAAAAATTCAAAGTCTTTGGTAAATTTATGACTCTCTCATATGCTGGAAGATCCCCACATACTAACGTGTCCAAGACATTTCCTTTGTGAAAAATTGAATTTTTTTAATGTAAATCCATTTCAAATGATCCGATCTTCTTGATTTCATTATTATGAACCATGAACACAAACTTCTAAAATATACTTTCTCAGCTGGAATTGTATCTTATTATTTAGGCTTCAAAGCTAACAGAAATAGACATTGTGTTCCAATCTTTTTACAACCCGAAAAACAAGCTTAGGGGAAGAAGGGATAGCATGATGTGTGGGAAGGTAAAAATAAGGATAATAGTTTCTGGCATGCTGTTAAGTGTGTGGGGGTGGTCAGGACACATCAGTTGAGAAGGAAACATAAGAGTATTTATGTAAGGTGCTTTTTAAACATTTTCCCACCAAATTAATATGTTGAGGTCTTTTCCTGAAATGATTAATTGGTATCTAAGTCAGTTATTCCTTGTAAATGAATCACATGTAACATGATGAATCAGGGACTAAAATGACAAAGGCTACTGGACCACGTTTCATTTGAAGATGGGATTTCAGTATATTCTAAGTAGAAAAAAGGATGCCTCGTGTTGTTTGCTTGTGTTGAGTTTTACTGTTAAGTATTGATAATCACCTGAAACACTCATGCACACACAAGTATGCATATGAATTTTCATAGGAATCCCAGCTTTCTTCTGTACCCCGCTAGGGGCTTGGCTCTTTCACATGTGTAGTGACTGTGTTCTGACTGCTGATAGGGTTTGGATACCTGCAGATTTGTGTGAATACATGTGGCCACGCAGACGTGTGCGTACTTGTTTGCGTGTTTTATCTGTGTGGGCCTCGTATGTGTCTGTGTGTTTGTATGTCTTCTTACATGTCCTCCTTGTTAACTTATTTCATTCCATGCTCCCTAGTTACTGCTTCCTCACACCTGTAGTATTTTGCTTCTCTTTCTTTCCCCTCATCACCCCAATACAGAGTTCTCATAACCCTTTGGAGCACATAAGTCCTTCTTAGATTAAATGACTATTTGAGAATTCAGAATTCCTTCCACTTTTCCTAAATTGTTCCTCCGTATTTTACAGAAATCTCTTCACTATTGTGGGTTGACAATATCTAAGATACATTTTCCTTGTATGGGAGAGGAGACAGGCAAAGAAAGATAACTGATATTCCACAGAAGGGAAATATAAGTCAAAGAGATCTATTGATGGCATCTTTTGGCAGAGTGGTTTTAAAAATTACATAGAAGCAATAATATTAATTTATTCACCCAGCATTTATTGATTTTCTTCTGTGGGCAAATAGTGTTCCAGGCAATATTTAACATTGTTGGAGAAAAAAATCCAAATCCAAGGAAATGATGTATTTGTTTAAGAGGAAGGTATCTCTCAAGAGAGAATTCTAATCGAAAGAGCACTGGACTTGGAGACTGAACATCTACACCAGATCTCCACACTGTACCCAGAATCTTTATTTAAAAATGCAAAACCAATCATATTATATCTCCTTGTCCTTTAAATGGCTTCTTATTGTTTCAAATCAGTTAAATAAGTTAGGATAAAGAAAGCAGTCTTTAGCATGGCCTACAGATCCTGCATAGTCTGGCTCTGCTTACTTCTCTAATTTTATCTTCCAACACTGCCCCTCTTATGCTGTTCCTGTAGCCCCTGCAGCCCTAGTTCATTTCCTAGACAATGCTCCATCTCTCAGGACTGTTGCCCATTCTATTTCTCCCTCTAAAGCACCTCTCCTTTCCTTGCCTTTTTAACTTCCACTCACCTCACTTAAAACAGGTTAACTTGTGTTGGTTTCTTGAAACTTTGTTGCATTCCTTTGGATCACCTATCTCCTTTTTAATTGTATATTTATTTGTTGTTATTAACATTGTCCATTCCACTCAATCCATCGGATTCCCTGTGCCTATCACAGTTTCTGACACACACAGTTTTTGAAAAATTGGGTAATTTGAGGAACTTATTTAACTGATTTGAAACAAAGTTTCAGCAATTATAGAACGGGGATAATAACTTACTGTGTAGATTAACTGAGAGAATGTGCAATGAAACTTTGAGAATGCTGTAAAATATACAGGTAATACTTATAATAACCAAGAAGAATTTCTATTCTTAATTAATCTGGTTAAAAGAGAAGAACGGGTTGGTGATGTGGGTGTGAAGATTAAAAGAAACCATGTTTTCTTGTAGAAAAGAAACAATAAGAGGAAACTCTCCCTCCCCCCATACATATATATGTATATAACACACACACACACACACACACACACACACACACAAATGTATATATTTGTGTGTGTGTGTGTTAAGATTTTAAATTTTAAAATGAAAGTTTGAAAGGAAATTTTAAAATGAAAGTTTCTTCCTTCCTCTGGAAATTTTGAAAGGAAATTTTAAAATGAAAGTATCTTCCTTCCTCTGTCTTAACTTCTAGCTGCCGTCTGCAGTTGTAAGCACTTTAAAGAATGTTTTCAGTTCATGGGTGGTTATCATTGCTTCTCTAAATTATGTTTTTATTTCTATTTCTTGATTTATCAACTTCAGACTGTATCTACTCAGTTTGCATCATCGTTTTAATTTTTACCTTTCCTCTTTCTAGTACCAAATTATTCATATTATTTATAGTTCTTCTAGTATTATATTTATGACTTCAAGTAATATTCTTCAACAAATATTTCTTGAATCATATAATTTATGACTACTCATTGACCTCACATTACATATGATAAAGAAAGTAGTATACTTACATTTTTCTTAATTCTCCTTGCCCATTTGTGTTTTCTAAATTCTGTCTGCTGTATCATTTTTTTTTTTATTTGAGAGAGAGAGAGAGGAGAGAGAGAAAGCACATGCACAGGCAAGGAAATGGCAGGCAGAGGCAGAGGGAGAAGCAGACTTCCCACGGAGCAGGGAGCCTGATGTGGGACTTGATCCCAGGACCCTGGGACCATGACCTGAGCTGAAGGCAGACATTTGACCAACTAAACCACCCAGGTGCCCCAGCCATATCATTGTTTGATTTGCCAAATTATATTTTGTTTCATTTTTTCAAGTTTAATGTTACTGCCTGTGTTTTCACTGTAGATTGACTTTAAAAATTGAAAACAAAGCAACCTCATAAAATATTAACATTATGTAAATATGGTTAATGTTGTGCATAAATATTATTTAAATTATTTATTATATTATTAAAAATATAAATATCATTTCAATCTAAGTACTGTTGTGGATCCATTGGAAAGGGAATGTAATCCTACATAATTAAAATAGTGCCAAAAGAAAGAGAACATTCCAAGGTTTTAATGCTCAAAATCATATTTTAGTGTGTTCAAGATGTGGTCTCGGGGTTTCTTATACAACTTATGGTTCTCCAAAGAGTTTCTAATTCCATTTTTTTATTATTACTGGCAGCAAAACACCCCATAAGTTTAGTCATATTGGTAAAATCTTTCAAGATCTTAATTATACAGATCATTGAATGAGATCCGTCTTTTCCTTAAGGAAATTTTTTATAGAACCTTCTGACTTCCTGTTTTTTTTTAAAGATTTTATTTATTTATTTATTTGAGAGAGAGAATGAGAGAGAGAGAGAGAGCACATGAGAGGATATAAAATGGGAAGAGACTCCCTGCTGAGCAGGGAGCCCGATGCGGGACTTGATCCTGGAACTCGAGGATCATGACCTGAGCCAAAGGCAGTCGCTTAACCAACTGAGCCACCCAGGCGCCCCATGACTTCCTGTTTTTATTTGAACCAATTGCACAGAAACTCCATTGCAAAATTATAATGAATCCAAATGTGCTTCTCTTTCTTGATTTTTTTTTTTCACTTTTCAGGAATACAAATTCACGTTTTTTGAAGGATGCCTGCAAGCATGTAATCATTCTTAATCTTGAAGATCTGAAAATGTTTTTAACTTCTCCTCAAACTTGATTGTTATTTTGACTGGATATTGAATTCCAGGTTCAAACTAATTTTCCGTGAGAAATTCCAAACTCATTGTTCCATTGCCTCTTAGGCTTCTCTTTGGCTGAGAAGACTGATAGATTCTTCTTCCTTTGTAGGTAATGTAGATGTACTTTCTAAAGATTTTAAGCACAGTTTTATTTTGAGGTTGAAATTCTGCTAGAATATGCATCTGTTGTGATGAATTCTTCATTTTTATATATATATTTATTTTTATATATTTGTTTTAATATTTTATATAAAATATAAATTTAATATTTAAAATATTTACATATTATATTTATGTATTATATTTACATATATAAATATATAAATAAATAAGTATATATATATATTTAATTAGGCTCTACATGCAATGTGGGGCTCGAATTCACAACCCTAAGATCAACGGCTACATGTTCTACCAACTGAGCCAGCCAGGTGCCCCTTTATTCATATATTTAGAACAAAATATGCTCTTTCACTCTGGAGATTATATTTTCCTTCAGCTCAGAAAAATTTTTAAAAAATTTCTCCTCTTCCCATTTTATATCCTCATTTCTTCATTTCTAGAATACTTCTTAGACAGACATTGTCATTCCTATATTGATTCTCCCTGTCTTCTTTAATAATTTACATTATTTTGGTCTTTTTGCTTTATAAGTATTAATTAATTAATATACTAATAAATGTTTACTGAATAAGTAAATACTGAGCTCTAAGCTCTGTGAATACAATAGGAAGTAGGCAAAAATCCTTGTCCTTGCATTATAGCATTTAATACACCCTAGTTTAGGTTTTCTGAGTGATTTCCTCAGCTCTGTCTTAGAGAACAGTAATTTTGCTTCATTTATGTTTACCTTATTATTTTTTAACCTCTATTGAAATTTTAAATTTTCTATCATATTTGTAATATATAAAAAATCTATTTTCTTCCCCCTTTTTTTATTAGGCTTCCTCTAGTTTTATTGTTTTAATATCTACTTGAACAGCATCAAGATTGCTAATTATGTTTCTTACAAAATTTTAAGTTTCAGAGATGTGATGTAAAAGTTTTTCAGGTACACATTGAAAAATCAGACCTGATCGCAGATGAAGACAATCTAACTAAATAGCTGTATTGTCTCTCAGTATGGAAGCTAAAGCTCCATAGGTGTGATATTCTGTAGGACACAAAGAAAGGGAAAGGGTACATATGGCACATTCCTTATTATCTTTCTCTGGGGTAGTAATGTTCTTAAATGCCCAGGACACTCTCTCTCTTCCAACTCATTACTCATATTTGAAGGCATGATTGGAATACACTGGGGCAAACCTATGATCCAAGTGGGTCTAGGCCTCATCATTGGCTGTACCTTGGCCAAGTCTCCTCCAGGAATCACAGTATGGTCTGGAAGCCAGTGGTGTATCAATCTACCCACTGGATGATATACTTTTTTGATGGTGGAAAGGGCAGAATAAACATTTTTGGGAACCACAATACCATGGTACTCATCATGGCAAGAGTTACATTTCATCTCCTTATTCATGTACTTACCATGGTGAGGGTAATATTATACCATTTGGTTCACTGTTACTCTGTAAATCTCTGCCATAGGAAGCTATTAATCATGAGTTTTTTAAGCTGAGATGACTGGGGCTTATGTGGCTAGAGGAAATGGGATGCAAGCATAGCATTCAATATTGGTCTGGAATTCTGAAAGATCTACATTCAAGTCATTTTCAAATTTGAGAGAGGTGGTTATGGAGTACTATCTAATAAGGGTGTGAAGTAATCATAAGTTGGGCACTCAGTACTGAGGATATGTACACATCCATGCATACGCAGGGTGGCATGTGTGGTGAGGATGGAATCATAGGGACATGAAATTTAGTTACAGCTGTGGGACCTGGGAAAATGGGAAATGTGACCTTGGACTTCTTACTTTATTCAACGAGACTTTCCATAAGCCAAGAGTTAAACCCAGAATCTGTTCCCCCAACAAAGATGTGAAAAACCAAGATTTTTTAAAGACCTATGAACTCATTGGCCAATTTGTGAATCCTGTCCCAGGATAAGTCAGTAATTTTTCTGCCAATGGCCCAGTGCTCTTGAGCATAGTTATTGGCAGAATTTTCTTTGCCAGTGATGTGCTGCTCAGAATGGAAGAGCCAGTAGTAAGTGTCAGTACAAACTTCCATCAATAAATGTGGGTTTCACATCTACAAACAGTACTTTGGAGACAAGCTCCCTATCACACATCTCACTGAGAGTAGTAAAGGAATCACTTCCCCTACTCTGCAATTGTCTTGTTACTTGGCTAGATGACATGTTCCAGGCAGTAGAGCTCCCAGCAGTCAATTGCTTGTCTGAGCACCAGGCTGGCTAATGTGATAGAGATGAATGTATGCATATCGCCATCGGTTAGGAGCTGAAGAGACAGAGTCCTGGTTACCATGCCAACAAGCTAAGGTTTGAGATAAGTAATTTACTCGTTTTTTTTTTTTTAAAGTTTGGTTTTAACCTCCAAATGATCTCTTTTGGTTTTGAGTGTGTAATTGTGTTTGTGTGTTGGGATTTCTTTTTTAGCATAAAGAGGTCCCCAAATCATCTCTAGTGATCCTTAGTTGTTTGCCTATATTTATGAATATGATTTAGAGGGGTTAGCATAGGTAGCTGGTATACAGGCTTCTTTAAATTTAATGGAAATAGGTTCAGGAATAGGAAGGGAGAAACAACATATCAAATGATTCAGAATATCTAAAATATAATAACCTTATTCAGAAAATAGCTGAATTTAAACAAAGTTGCTGTACTGTTTTTTAATAATAATGCTGTTGTCATCATCATTATGATTGGCCAGTATTTCCTCTCCCATAAACTTCTGTGTTCATTCTATATTGATAAACTCCAATAGAGAGAAGGATATATTGTTTTAAATATTGGCTTAGATTAAATAGAATCCCTGTCATAGGAAGATTTAAAGCCTACTGGATCTAATTATATTTCAAGAACTTTGGAAGATGCATCAACTTGTCAAACCTGGCATCAATTTAGCACCAAGAGAAAATATTAAATAATGAAGATGGTTTATCATAAAAAGCCTATGAGTAACTATTTTAACTTATTTTACAAAGATTTTTCAGACATAAGTAGGACAGAAAACAAGCAAAGGAAATGTAAACTGTCTTATGGCAATTCTTTCCCCTTTGCCACAAGGAATGTGCTCCATTTATAGCCCTTTAAGTGCTGGCTTTAAAATAATGTATTGCCATATTTTATTTACTCCTTCGTATGTTCAGAGATAAAATAACAATATCAAAGCAGTAAATATTATACAGCAGGCATTGATGGAAACAGTAATATAATAAAAAATATAACTCACTTTTTCTATCTATATGGGAATATTGGAAAACAAATCAAACAGAAGGGGGGTTCTGTGAGAAGGGATAGCTTTTAAAAAGTGCCATTTATATTTTCCTTTTTAGTTCCTCTTTTTAAAGACTATTTTCTTTGTACGTCTTCACTCAACTCTGTGGCATGACACTTCTAGAAGTTAGTGTTAAAGCAGGAGCCAAGATGGCTACTGCAGACACTGAAACTAGTCCTGTAGAGGTCACAAAGGGGAGTTGTCCCAGGTGATTGTTTCTCATTTCATTTACTATGCAAACAGCTTTCATGATTTTGCTCTCTTGTAACTTCTCTTCAGGGCTTTGCAGAATGATTTTGAGGCACATGTCATTATCAAAGAACAATAAAAAAGATTTCAATTGTTCATGACAGATGATTTAACTATGTATCTATCCTAAACTGTGGCCTCTTTGTTTCCCAATTATTATGTTGATATTTTTATATTTTTCTTTTTCCATTTTATTTAAAGTAAAAGAATATACTTTATGAAATTTACCTTAAACATTTCCTTTTCATTAGATAGAAATAGGTAAATATCACTGACTCTGATAAATTATCTACTTTGTTATTGCAGAATTCTGGGCTTTCCTTAGATTGTCATGAGGTCAAATCATTTTTGCCTATAGTCATTGCTTAAATGGCCCCCAATAGTTGAATACAGAGCTATTTCTCTGACTCTTGGTGCCACTCCTGGTATATGATAAATTTTCTTTTCTTATACATTTATTCATGGTTCTAAACTATTGACTAACTCAATAATAAGCCTTAACCACTGGCATATGGCCTTATCCCAGAGGATAACTTACTCACTTGTTATGAGGGCTCTGGTACTGGAGAGATAAGGCCTCATTCTAAGAAGCCAAAACTATTCCTTTCCCAGAGTCCAGTTCAATGAAATCTCTGAGAACCTTGACTTTCATGAAAGAAGTCCTGAATAGACAAGTGGATTTCTTACTAGACATTTATACCAAATACTCCAAGGTGGAAGAAGAGGGGACATTTCTATTTCCTAAGAGGCTGTTTTACTGAAAGCAGTTTTACATCTTTACAAATAACACGGGTTTGTAATGTTGCTTTGTAAATACCCAATATAAAGAGTCTCTCTCTCTCTTTCTCTCTCTCCTCCCTTCTGTTTTTAGAGGGTGAGTTAGTATTTTTTTATGAAAGCAATAACTTATTTGGAGCTCTCCTTAGTACTAAAAGATCAGTACGCCTTTCCTGAAACCTTTGGATGTTTAAATGTTCAGTCCTATATTTTGTCTAGCTGTACTCTGTTTTTGTCACCAGAATCAATATAGTCACTTCATATTTGACTGATGACCCCAAAGTTTGCTTAGCATTCCCTATAATGTGAACTTCTATAACTATGTTCTAATAACCATTGTTACTCTAGGTCAGCTGACTCTACATTTTACTGAAGTTTTTATTGCTCTCATTACTAGTCATAGTATATCTATCTGCTCATACATTTGTCATCACAGGGCTACTCTTATTTTGCTCTATCCTTGTAAGAGTTTGCTATATAGAGCAATAAACTAAAGATTATGCACATAAAAGTCTTTGTAAGAATTTCATTAATTAAAACCTTTTGAGGAAAAGGTGATTCTCAGGGGGCAAAGTGTATCATAATACTACATTTCATCAGTTTTCACATAGTAAAATCTCTGAAATTAGTACATGGTACAATCAATGACGTCTTAGATTTGTTTAGAAAATGGTGCCATCTACCAGCCTTCTAATGCCCTCAAGCATTTTATAATTTTATATCCAAAATGCAAAGACTGAATTGGGCCAGATATCTTAGAGAATGAATTATATAAATAGTCATTTTTGAAATAAAGCATCACATCGTTATGGAGATAATAGAGATGTTGGAGAAATCCCAAGAATAGTCATACTCTAATCAATAGTGTATAAATTAGATCCTGGGTTATAACAATGTCAATATTTCAAAATCCAATCAGGCAGGGATAATTAGAGTTGACTTGCCAAAATTAAAAAAAAAAAAACATAAAATGCACAAAATCACAACTGGCACAGTATTGCTGTGTACTGACATGTTTGGAAAAGTAGGAAATAATTCCCACTCAGATGGGTAAGTTTCATAGTAGAGTGTTCTGAATAAAAAAAGATGGAGACAATGACCAAAAGATCTAATATTTTTGACCAGTATAAAAATTTAATAAGGGAGGAGACTTAGCCATCTTGTCAAACTCACACACAAACCCATTTATGTTGAAGCCACTTGATCAAAATACATTCTGATAAAAAGGCCATGAAAAGATGTTATCCAAGCCCTCTGGCTCCTTTCAGTGGATGACCTTACAGTCCACTGTTGGTTTCACAATTACTGAGTAATTGCAATTACAGTAAGCACAGGCTCTTTTATGTTCTACCAACATTTTGAAGTGGATAAACTAAATCCGCCTAACCGTCAGTATACAGGATTCTGCAGAGTTAGCATCAGCAGTGGCTACAGCTGATGACATTACCCAGTTAATCTGCTCCACACATCATTCAAGACAGAACCATTTTTAAAAAGAGAGATATATCTTGGACTTGACAGGCCTGATAAATCAAATCTAGGTTTCAAAGTCAGGAGTAGATTCAGTGAAACCATATGAAACCACAAGTTGGTTCAGAAAAGCTATATAGTAAAATTCAATGTGTTTCCAAATGTCATAGATATGCTTAAAAGCCCCATTTGATTGGAATTTAATAGTATCTTAATTAATTTATGTACCCAAATTATAAGGGGAATAACACTGAAATTTAAACAGCCCATTGACTCTGAGATTAGATGTCCTTCTTTTTCATTTGGGGCCAAACCAGATAAATTAAATGATTCTGAACTTGATGGTAAAAAATAGCTGGAAGTGTCTCCCACTGAATTCTAATTCCTACTGAACAACAACTGCACTTAATAAATGGAAGGGACAGTGGTTAAATGGAAATGCACTGGCCAGATCTCCCTCAAGGCAGGACTTGTTCCAGCTGTCTGCAGAGAGCCTCCAACTGTGTTTGTGTCCTTCAGTGTTTGCCTCAGCTGTGGAGAGCTGCCTCACTGAAGGGATAGCCTTCCTGGGGTTGTCCACATCAAATGACTAATCACGGTGGGGTATACAGGCCTTGCCATTTTGGTCCACCAAGGAGTGGGCCATATGTACTCTAGAGCTCAGTTTGGGGTTAGCCAAAACTTTACTAGGACTGCAATGCTGTTCAGTGGCTTGCTGTGCCTCATCTTGCTTCCTTCCCTTTCCATGTGCTCTCATAGTCATCTTGCATGCCAAACTCCCTGTCTGCTTCTGGAAAACCAGCCTGCAAAAGACAGCATATAAAAATGATCTCTGCAAGAAAAATGTCAAGCCCCAGCTCTTTTCTGAATGTCACAACAAACGGTTCAACCTACAGAGGGTTTGGTGCCCTAAAAAATGGCAGCCCGTGATATCTACTCCTGGTTGCACCAGGAACCAACTTCCTCACTGCCTTGCCAGAAAAAATTGTATGTTATTTCCTTCTTTTTCAGACACATGCCTATGAAATAATAGTTATTGGGCATTTTCTGCGTGCGTGCGTGTGTGTGTGTGTGTGTGTGTGTGTGTGTGTGTGTGTGTACTATTAGAAAAATCTGGATAAAAAATAATTTACCTCTAGGGGAGAGATTTCCAGAGGGAAGAAATGTATATATAAACTGTTGCAAAATGACTCCTGGACTGGCTTACTTCTAACAGTTTATTTCACCTAACACACCTGATGATTTCCACTAAATTAAGCAAACTTAAAATCATACAGCAGAAAAATAAAGGGGCCTATTTTTTAAGAAATGGAAAAGGATAGTACTAATCCATCCTTGAACCTCCCATTTTTGGCTTCAAGGGAGGTATCTCTCACTATGGGAAGCTTCTCCTTCAGACATATGCAGCTGGTAGATATGGGATGTGACGTGGTTGCATAGGGCCCCTGTGTGTTGTGCTTTGTTCTTATTCTTTTTTATTTTTTTAATATATATTTATTTATAGAGAGAGAGTGAGAGAGAGAGCAGGTGGAGGGGTAGAGAGAGAGTCTCAAGCAGACTCCCTGCTGAGTATGGAGCCCCATGTGGAGCTCAGTCTCATGACTCTGAGATCATGACCTGAGCTGAAATCAAGAGTCTGATGCTTAACCAGTTGAGTCACTCAGGTGCCCCACTTTGTTCTCACTCTTAAGAGAGAAATGAAAGGGTTGAAGATGGGTCTCAAGGCGTCATCTAAATGTACATTATCTATTCTCTGGCAGGGGCTCTTTCAGCTAATTGCAATTTCCCCTTCGCTCACATCTCTAGTCTCCAACACCTGTCTATCAGATACAAAACTTCTTTGCTTAATTATGGAAATGGAGATTCATCTCTTAAAGCTTCAGTTACTTTTAAGTCCCTATAAGAAGACTGCAGATCTAATTATTCAATGCCTTAAATTTTCTTAGTTATATAAAATAATAAATATTAGGAATGTGATACATTCCTCTTGTTAGGTGTTTTTTGAAGG
The DNA here is from genome assembly GCF_009762305.2 of Zalophus californianus. Classification (NCBI taxonomy): domain Eukaryota; kingdom Metazoa; phylum Chordata; class Mammalia; order Carnivora; family Otariidae; genus Zalophus; species Zalophus californianus. The sequence goes on from NC_045596.1 coordinate 37,013,801, forward strand.
GGGAAATATATTTGTTACTGAACCCTGAATATGTCAATATAATTTCTCTATTTTCCTTGAAGAAGAATCCAACAAATAAAAATCGCAAAGAAATTATCATACTTGCTCTTCTGTTTTCTCCTAAACCTGAAGATTACCTATATAATCACAACAAAGAATTTAACTAGCCAGTGAAGTTGCCCTTCCCACTCTCCACCATACATAGCCTCACAACTACCCACCTTTGCTTTCTAGTGAGCATGGAAACTGCTCATGGTTTGACTATTCTGATTTGAAAGCAAGTAGTTTTTCTCTTGCTCCTTCTTGGAAAATAATAGCTTTTTCAAGCTCTTCTTGGAATATGTTAAATTTAGTGTCCTCCAGGAGTATCTGCTTTTCCTTCTGTCTTTTCTGATTTATCAATTATTTTAAGAATACAAATATGATCTAGGATTAGAAATTGATGTCAGATTGTGACTAATTCACCCATGCTCTCTTTTTCCTTTCTCTTCCTACCACCTTATTCTTTTTCACCATCAAATCCTACCTAAATGATCAGCAATGCTTCATTCTCTAGGATACCACTGACCACAGGTAAGTGATATTTAAGCAACTAAGCTTGATATTTAGTGGCTTAATATTGAGTTGTTTTTTCTGCTAAGCCATCCATGATATTGCTCATGGTTTTAGTAAGTATGCTTTAGGATGGTTCCCTATGCATGATTTTGTTTGTTGGCTTGGGTTTTATGCTGGAAAAATGGGGGGAGGGGAAGAAGCTATCCTGCCTATTCCTCTGGTCTCTTCGGGACTTCAGCCCAGTGACTCCTCTTTATTTGAAGAGTTAACTCACCTCCTTACTTGAAGAGTTACTAATCTGCTTGAAGGTGTGATTTTCACCCGCTGTGTTACCACTAGGATAACAATAAAAGAGGAAAAATATGATTGGTTTGATGTAAGTTTAGAGAAATTGCTGAATGGGCACAACTGGAAGGACTAGGAGGTGAGATGGTTAAGGATGTTGGCGAGATAGAGATTGAAATAATGGATTCTCAAATTTAATTGGATTTGAAGGAAGTACAGCTAACAGGATTTATAGATTTGGATAAAGTGGATGTATCCACCAGATGCTAGTAGAAAATAAATGGTATTCTTAAAAGAGGTGAGAGTTTATATACTAATATTTGGGCAATCAAAAAAGCATGATAGGGGCGCCTGGGTGGCTCAGTTGGTTAAGCGACTGCCTTCGGCTCAGGTCATGATCCTGGAGTCCCTGGATCGAGTCGCGCATCAGGCTCCCTGATCGGCAGGGAGTCTGCTTCTTCCTCTGACCCTCCCCCCATCTCATGTGCTTTCTCTCTCTCTCATTCTCTCTCTCTCTCTCTCAAATAAATAAATAAACTCTTAAAAAAAATAAGCATGATAAAGATCACAAGGACTATCAAGAGCCGGGAGCTCTTACCTGCCCTAGGCCTGAATGGCTACAGGAGAAAGAGAATGAAGATAGGAGGAGAACAAAGAGGGAGAGGGAGAGGCTGAGAGAAAGAAGATAATGAGAATTTTGATATTAGAGGAGGCGCCTGAAAAGGAAATGTGGTCTTTGGTAGTACAAGGAAACGCGAGAAAAAAAGTCTCCAACCTCACTCTCCTCCCACCCTCTGATATCTCATCTCATTGGCTGAATCCATTCAAAAACCAGAGTTGCAAGGGATACTGGTTGAGACAGTACATCAGTGGGTCTCCTAGGACAGAGACCAGGTTAGAGAAATCAGACTGTTGATTTGTGTGGAGTACAGAAAATACTGGCTATAAGGAAGGAGGGGATTGATAGGAGATTTTTTTTTTTTTTTAGTGTAAGGAACTGTAAAAGTTATGGTACTTTTTAAAACAGAGATAGATATAATTGATTTTAAGCATTCAGTGGTGAAGCAGTTTGAAAAGTGACAAATTCTAGGGGCACCTGGGCAGCTCAGTCAGTTAAGCATCTGCCTTTGGCTCAGGTCATGATTCCAGGGTCCTGGGATCGAGTCCCACGTCGGGCTCCCTGCTCAGCTGGGAGCCTGCTTCTCCCTCTCCCCCTTCTCCTCCCCTTTACTCTCCCCCTGCTTGTGCTCTCTCTCAAATAAATAAATAAAATCTTAAAAAAAAAAGGGACAAGTTCCAGTATGCATTCAAGTGAGTGGTTGATGAAGTGGAGGAAGAGTGAAAATCATTATGCTTGCTCTTGAAGGTAGAATGAGCTATCTTAGTTTTCTTGAGACAGAGTTTTCTAGGGATATAGGATTTTGCATCCTAAAAGTGCCCAGAGAATCCTGGGCAAAGTGGGAGAGTTGGCTGAACTTCTTGAAGGATTTGACAGGAATTCCATGCAGATGGAAAATATTAGCCAAGATATGGAAATAGAGCACAGGGAATATTTGCAAGGACAATGAATTACATTTTGGCTGCAGTTTAGGATAGCTTTAATAGGAAAAATAAACAAAGTAAAAAGTGGTGTCACTACTTTATGGAAGAACAAGAAGCTTGAACTTTATGCTATACAACCAGTGTTTTGGTTTCCAGTGTTGGTGTTGAATCTCACTGAGCAATTTACAGATGTCACAGAAATAACATACAGGCATAGATCCTGTGTATACCTCCCATATAGCAGTATATGACTTTTTTTGTTCCCTTGGGTATCTATGATTTTATCATTTTTATCAACCATTCAGACTATCTGAAGTTTTTAGATAAAATCTGTTAGTGTATGTTTCTATATTTCTATGATTATAATTATCCAGAGAACTCAACTTTCAGAAACAGCTTTAAAAAAAAAAATCGTTGGATGAACCAGTAATCAGTAGGATTGAAATAATTAAAATTCAGTTTCTTCCCTAATATTCAAATTTTAAAATACCAGGTAAGAAATTAGTGCCAGATAATGACAGATGTTTCCTTAAACTTGGAGGAATACAAACATTTTGAAATCTGCTAATTGAAGCAATCAACTCAAATTAAAAATAGAAATGGCTGTAGGTGGGTGGGGGGATGGGTGAAATAGGTGATGGGGATTCAGGAGGGCACTTGTGATGAGGTGTAGAAACTAATATTACACTGTATGTTAACCAACTGGAGTTTGAATAAAAACTTAAAAAATAAAAAGTAAAAAATAAAAATAGAAATGGCTGTTAGAGTATAAAATAATAATTCCTTTTTCTAATTTAAAATTATAAACTGCTATTTCAAATGATCTAAAATGCTTCATTATGAATCACATTTTAAAAAGCCTATATCATATTAATATTGATGCTGAATAATATTTTTTTCAGTTAGAATTGAAATTAAATGAGTAGAATAGGCAATCCAAAATAAGGGTGGCTTACACATGATGGAAGTTCATCTGTCTCTCATTTAAAAGACCATTAGTAACACTGAGGATCTAGAATAGTTACTTCATAGAGTCTTTAGAGTATCCTATCTATTGGGGCGCCTGGGTGGCTCAGACGTTAAGCGTCGGCCTTTGGCTCAGGTCATGATCCCAGGGCCCCAGGTCTGGCTCCCTGCTCAGCGGGAAGCCTGCTTCTCCCTCTCCCTCTGCCCCTGCTTGTGTACCCTCTCTAACTGTGCCTCTCTCTGTCAAATAAATAAAATCTTAAAAAAAAAAATATCCTAACTATCTATACTACCATTCTTTTGTTTTCTTTTTTTAAGATTTTATTTTATTCATTTGTCAGAGAGAGAGCACACGCACACACAAGCAGGGCTAGTGGCAGACAGAGGGAGAAGCAGGCTCCCCGCTGATCAGGGAGCCCGATGGGGGAATCAATCCCAGGATGCTGGGATCATGACCTGAGTCTAAGGCAGAAGCTTAACGAACTGAGCCACCCAGGTGCCCCATAAAATGTCCATGGTTTAAAATAGAAGTCTAATTGCGATTTAAAAAAAAAAATAGGGCTAAAATGGTGTTATCCAGCTTATCAATTATTTCTTATGTTAATATTTTCTTCAGGTGCTAATAGCCATATTGACCTTTATAGAACAGAGAATGTTTTTATATAATACTTTATTTATTGTTGTAAGTATTTTACTAGAATACTATGTCTACTTTAAAATAAAGAATTCTGAGCACTAAATAAGAACCGATGAGTAGGAGTTACAGGGAGGTCTCATCATTTTCAAGAAATACCTGTAAAACTATTGTGCCATTCATATTTCTGTTGAAGTGTTTAAACCACTTGTGAGTTTTTAAATTGTCAAGAATGCACTGACAAAAGTACAGCCCGGCCAACTTGGACCAAGAGAGACAGAGACTAAAATTTTAGCTTGACTAGCTATAGGAGGCAGCCGGTCAAGCTGCTCAGCAAGCAAGAAAGGCAAATTCTCTGATGCCCTTCTCTAAAGTGGCTAAGTTGATGATAAAAAAGAAAGAATAACCCAGAGGGTATCTAGGACCTTTTGGCAAATAAATTCCCCTGTTCCATCCCATCTTTGCACTCAAAGGGATTATTCAAGGTCGACATTTGATAAGCCATAGGAGAAAAATGTACTGCTATATACTCTCCTCAGGGCATCGGCTGCCTACTTTGATTATATTTACATTTTCATGACTAAGAGAGACTGTAATTTTTTTTTCTTCCATAGTAGCAAAAATCTGACCAGAAAAACTTGCCTTTTTACTTTAAGTAGCAGAAGTTCTTCAGTTGGCAACTCTTGTGTAGTTGCGAAGTTTCCTGTGGCAAGGTCAAGTTAGAAATCAATTTGTTTTTTTGTGTGTGTGTTGGAAAGTGAAAACCTTTCTTTTCTTCCTCCCATCTCCCCCTGTTGGAGTTATTTCTTCACTGCTAGCAATTTCATATTGCACCTAATATTCCAAGACATATCTGTTATTAAAATGTGTGAACTACTGTTTATTTAGAATTTTCTGACTCTTTGGTCCTTTTTATCTCTCACAAAATGTAGTAAATTCTCAAAGTTATAGCACTGAACAGACTGAGGAAGTTGAATCTCAATTCATAAAATCAAGTCTTTGTATATTAAACATTATACTACAGTTATCAAAAGTGCTCTTTATTGATTTCTTTCATTAGGAAATTTAAAGGATTTAGCATGACTGACTTCAGAGAAAGGAGTTTTTGTTGTTTTGTTTTCAAATAAATATTCTGAAATTTATATATCCAAATGGGGGCAGTAACTACAAGTAGTGTAATGGTGGAAGGAAAATTATCAACTTTAACTTGGTAAGGGGAAATTGATAATTGCCTTGAATCATTTCAAATAGTGATATATGATAAAGGGATTAGGTTTACTCTTTTAGCTTCAGATGTCAGAACTAACGGAATCGGTAGATATCTTAGGGAGGCAAATCCAATAGAATCAAACATGGGCTTAAGTAGGCTCTGAATGGTCACAAATTACAGATATTACAGATTCTTATATTGAATGGGAGATTGGATAGTATGCATACTAAGGCATTCTCCAACTTCAACACTTGAAGATTTCACAAATTTTATAATTTGAGGAAGATATAAATTTAATCCAGAAAGGTAAACATTACTCAGATCTTTTTAAAAACTTCCTTTTCATTGGAATAGTCTTCAGAGCCCATTTCTTTCTTCCATGAGAAAACATTATAAAGTTACAAAAAATGTCTTTCCTGATTTTCATTCTTTTCTTCCTCTGCACATACCTTCAAACTTCTTTTCATCCTAACTTCTTCCCTTTCCACTTGTGATTGATGCACATGGATTCATTGTACTTGGCGGGTCTTTGACCCAACATCTGGACTATCATTTTTCTGTGCTGGTGCTGACTAACATAAGACTCTTGGGGGATGACAGGCTATGATATGGACCCAGACTTAGAATGAGAAGCCTTCTAAGAAGTGCCTTAGAATCAATATGGCTCTTGCTCATGTGTGTTATGTAACCAAATGACTTAGCAACAAAAAGCTGATCATTAGAGTTTTATACTTTATAAATCCTAGGATTGTTAGGATCTCTACTGTCAGGAATAAATAAGTAAAAAAATGGCATTCCTAGTAATTTGAAAGTTCATCTAGGATTAGGAAGCACTGTTACTACCCAAACATTCACCATAATTTTAAAAGTTAAATTACTTCTGTATGTTAAGTCTTTCTGCTCATAGAAAATTCTGAAAATACCAGTGTGAACTTTGGAATGGATAATACATAAGGCCACATCCTCTTATAACTCATGAATACTTTCTTGTATCATCTTTCTTTTAGGTAGCAGAGAGCAGTTACCCCATATGAGTTAGGATACAAGAAGCAATGCTGTATGGAGCAAGAGTAGAGGAAAGTCTGGAGGGCAGGACTCCATGGGGTTCAAACAGAGGGGCCAAGGACATCATTGACAGCTAGTGAGCAGCAGAAAGACATTGAATTGCTGGTAGGAAGAGAGGAGTCCACTGGGAATGGAGATGTGGAAGCACTCTAAAAGAAGACAACCTAAATTTGTGGAAAGTGCTTAAAATTAATGCTAAAATATCTTTAGATCTAATGTTTTCTTTGGCAAGTGGCTTAGCCTATATAAGCTTCCTCATCCTCATCTGTAAATCAGAAATAATTCTGCCTGACCATGGTTAGTATTTAGATAAAATGATATTCATGAAGGGGCGCCTGGGTGGCTCAGTCAGTTAAGCGTCTGCCTTTGGCTCGGGTCATGATCCTAGGGTCCTGGGATCGAGCCCCACATCAGGCTCCTTGCTCAGGGAGAAGCCTGCTTCTCCCTCTCCCTCTGCCTGCCGCTCTGTCTACTTGTATCACTCTGTCAAATAAATAAAATCTTAAAAAAATGTTCACGAAAGCATATTAAATTTTTCTAAAGGTTATGCATGAATTAGTAATATTAATGATGACTGTCTTAAAATTGTTTCTGAAGTCTGAGTGCTATATACAACAACTAACCAAGAATTAAAGCTAATTAAACTACTGAATATTTGAGGGCAACAGCAGGTTCTCCTAAGAAAAAACGCAGTGTTACCTACCTAACTACCTCTGACACTCTTAGTTCTACAATTTGATTTTTCTGTGACCTGGCATTTGGGTAGAAGTTCTGACTGGAAGATTAAAACAGGGAAAGCAAAGGGTAAGTAATTGGATAATGATAGTGCCGCTGAATATAGAGTATTTCCACATCCCAATGTTTTCCTGATTCTCCAAGCTTGTCATCCCCATTCCTGGTTTGCTTTCTTTACTTTTGTTTTTATTCTGTTGTAGTAAACATACTTAACATGAGATGTACCCTCTTAACAGATCTTTAAGTGTACAATACAGTATTGATAACTCTAAGCATAATTTCATACAACAAATCTCTAGAACGTATTTATCTTGCATAACTGAAACTTTATACCCATTGATTAGCAACTTCCTATTTTCCTCTACCTCCCAGACCCTGGAAACCATAATTCCACCCTCTGCTTCTCTGATTTGACTATTTTAGCTACCACATGTAAGTGGGATCACTTAGTATTTGTCCTGTGACTGGCTTATTTCACTTAGCATAATCTCCTCAAGGTTCATCCATGTTGTTGCATATTGCAGATTTCCTTCCTTTTGAAGACTGAGTAATATTCTATTGTATAAATCACATTTTCTTTATCCATTCATCCACTGATGGACCTTTAGATTGTTTCCACATCCTGGCTATTGTGAATAGTGCTGCAGTGAATGTGGGAGTGCTAATATGTCTTCAAGATCCTGATTTCAATTCCTTTGGATAAATACTCAATAGGATTTCCAGATCATGTGGTAGTTCTATTTTTAATTTTTTCAGGAATGTCGTTGTTGTTTTCCATAGTGGCTGCACCATTTTGCATTCTCACCAGTGTCCTGGGATTCCAATTTCTCCACATCCTTGCTAACATTTGTTATACTTTTTTGTTTTGTTTTTAAAGATTTTATTTATTTATTTGAGAGAGCGAATGAGATAGAGAGAGCATGAGAGGGGGGAGGGTCAGAGGGAGAAGCAGACTCCCTGTTGAGCAGGGAGCCCAATGCAGGACTCGATCCCGGGACTGCAGGATCATGACCTGAGCCGAAGGCAGTCCCTTAACCAACTGAGCCGCTCAGGCACCCCCTTTGTTTTGTTTTTTATAAAACCCATACTAACTGGTGTGAGGTGATATCACATTGTGGTTTTAACTTGCATTTTCCTGAATTAGTGATACTGAGCATCTTTTCATATTCCTGTTGGTCATTTTTATGTCTTCGGTTAAATAAATGTTGGTGGATACTAAGGAACTCGTAACCTCAAAGATGAGGTAGTAGCTAGCAATTGCCTAGTTCTTGGGGCCTTCTAGATTGCTTCCCAAATACTCACGATGGTTTTTCACCAGTACTTTCTGCTCTTAATCACTTCCTAATGTGCCCCTAGCCAGTCTCAAAAGTTTAAGATATAAGATACTTATTTAAACATATGTGTTGGGCGCCTGGGTGGCTCAGTTGGTTAAGCAACTGCCTTCGGCTCAGGTTATGATCCTGGTGTCCCGGGATCGAGGCCCACATTGGGCTCCCTGCTCAGTGGGGAGTCTGCTTCTCCCTCTGACCCTCTTCCCTCTCATGCTCTCTATCTCTCATTCTCTCTCTCTCAAATAAATAAATAAAATCTTTAAAAAAAATAAAAAAATAAACATGTGTTAGTCCTATTTAATTTTGGCTAAATTTATCCAAATCTGAGTTTATATGCAATTTATGTGTATGTGTGTATGCATATATTTGGTATCCTGTTTTAAATGCCTTAATTTCTAGAAAAATCATATCATATGTCTGAAATAGAGTCTCTAATTCTACATTTGACTGTTTTATAATTTCTTAATACACTTTTCTTTCAGAGTTATAGTACTACTACACTATACTTAGTATAGCACAAAAAATGGCAATAATAGCAAAGTGATATCTTTTTAATTATACCTTTAATCTCTGTATACTCATTTCTGATTGACAAAAGCAAAAAAAAAAAAAAAATCAGGAAGTCCATGTTCTAGAAAACTCTTTTCCTACCAAGGTATGTTATCTTGATGCTAATGATATTAAATTACAAGGCGCTTTTTTTTTTGTCGTCAACTAGAGATCTTTCCTAAGAAGAAACTCTTTCCATAAGAAACTCTTAAAAACCAGAATCACACTTCCTCTGCTCACCTTCCTGTTTCTGCAACTCTCGGCGCTGGGTCTACAGCGGCTGCTGCACCAGAAGAAATGTATGTGCCCAGAGTTGTGACATCTGCACAACAGAAAGCTGGAAGAACAATTACAGCCCGGATCCCAGGGAGATGTGATTTTGCCTCAAAAAACAGAATTAGTAGCAGCTTAGCTATTATGGGAGTTTCTCCTCCCATGAGCTCAGTTGTTGTGGAAAAACATCATCCAGTCACAGTGCAAACCATTCCTCAAGCTGCTGCAGCAAAATATCCCCGGACGATTCATCCTGATAGTACCTCAGTTTCTAGATCCCTTGGAACCAGGTCAACTCACACCCAGTCTCTCACAAGCATTCATTCCATAAAAGTGGTTTGCTAAAATGAATATGCACATATTGAGATCTTTTAATTCTTCTGGTTTTGCCAAGAATTAGAAGTCTCTAGTTGTTAAAATTTCATATTCTCAGAACATCATAGATATATCATGTTCATCTTTTCAAAATTACAAGAGACTTTTTCAAGCCATACCATCCTTTGTAACTATATGTAGGATTATTTTAATTATAATGTTATTTTTTTAATTTAAGCAATTAAGTAAAACTTTTTTAAATTTAAAAAAAACAAAAAAACAAAAAACCAGAATCATGTGTCGTTGGAAATTGCTTAGTTATTTAGGGGTGCAAACTATTTGCAGTATACACATAGTAGTTCTCAAATAATGATTAAGAATTAACCTTTTCTGTGGTCCTCACTGTCTGATGCTTCAAAATACCTACCTAATTAGATTCTTATCCCAAGAAGCAAACTGAACTGTCCCATTAACTACAGGATGATTTTCCTTGTCAGTGATGTTCTCATTTCTAGTAGCATAGTAAGAGCTTGGGTGCTGAATCTAGAGTTCATGAATTTGAGTCCAGTTCTACCATTTATAAGCTCAGGCTGAGACTTGATTGATATACTTTGTGATGTTCTCTGTTCTAATTTTAGTGCCCATTTTGCTATTATATATTTGTAATATTACCTCTCACCACCTGTATGACCTTGGATAAGTTACTTAATTCATCTGTGCCTCAGTTACCTCAAATGAGGGATAAAATTAATATCTATCTCTTTGGGCTGTTGTGAGAATTAAATTTATAAATATCTGTATGGTGTTTAAAAATTTCCTATCACAGGGGCACCTGGGAGGTGCAGTCGGTTGAGCATCTAACTCTTGGTTTCAGCTCAGGTCATGATCTCAGGGTTGTGAAATCGAGCCCTGTGTGGGGATCCATGCTTAGTGCAGAATCTGCTTGAGATTCTGTCTCCCTTTCCCTCTGCCCCCCCACTCATTCTTTCTCTCTCTCTTTCTCTAAGATAAATAAATAAATCTTTAAAAAAAATATAAAAATTAAAAGTTCCTGTCACAGAGTAAGTGCTTAATACATGCTATGTATTATTAATTTTTATCTCCCTCTGGGTCCTTCTGATCTATGATTCTGTTTCTTGCTTTCTCTGTGTTCTTCCTGAAATTATGCTCTTACAGAACATAAATGTAAGGGAAAATGTGGAGAGAGGAGAAAAAATAAAGATGAGAACACTAGCTAGGAGGTTATTTCAATTGTCTGCTCATGAGGTAACAAAGAAGACCTTACCTAATGTAGTAGCTGAGAGAATGGAAAGCAAGAACTAATGATAATAATTGACATTTATTGAGCCATTGCAATGTGTTGGGCACCGTTTTTTAAAGTGATTTCTTAAATTCATTCTGCCATAGATTTTATTCTAGGTATCCCTATCAACAACTTAAAGACACTAGAGTTTACTGAGGTTAAATACTTTGACATATAATTAGTGACAGAGTTAGAATTTTAATCCAGGCATTTGAGAGTCCCAAACATATGCCCTTAACTATTACATATTGCTGGGCGCCTGGGTGGCTCAGTTGCTTAAGCGACTGCCTTCGGCTCAGGTCATGATCCTGGAGTCCCTGGATCGAGTCCCGCATTGGGCTCCCTGCTCAGTAGGGGGTCTGCTTCTCCCTCTGACCCTACCCCCTCTCATGTGTGCTCTCTCTCTTTCTCTCACTCTCTCTCTCAAATAAATAAATAAAATCTTTAAAAAAAAAAAACCTACTATATATTGCTTTTCTCCAGGAAAAATATGTATTCAGGCATTGGACGTGAAGGAATCAAGAGAGTCTAGTAGATATGGCTTGAGTTGTTTGAAAAAATTGTCAGAAGATTGTATTTTTATTTTTTGGCATATTGTTTCAGTAGCCAGAATGAAGGCTTTCATCAGAAGTAGCTTCGTTTTTGATCTCTAAAAGCCATAGGGGTCTTATCAACAACAAAACAGCCGAGAGTAATAAAGGAGGACTCATTAGCCTTATTTCTGTAGACAGGCTCAACCACTAGCTACCTGGAGTTGTCCCATACTATTTTATCTGGGCACAAGATGGTAAATGGCAAAGCTGTCCTTTAAAAATAACTCTTTCCCATAACTCTTTTTCATCCTTGTTGCTTCTTGGTCACTAGTATATAAGGAAATTAAATAAAGCCTGCCTGCCTTTGGTTTGAAGGAGAAGCAATGACAGATCTCTTTTATAAATGATCCCCTTCTTTGCACAAAAGAAATGTCACCCCTTAACATAATTTACAGCAACTCTTACTATTTATTTCCCTGAATTCGCACATTAGTTAAATCAATCATGGAATCCACACACCAGGTGATAATGATAAACTTGAGTTTTGGTTGATCTAAGTTTTCTTGATTGTAAATATTGGAAAGGAAATGAGTTTGGGAAATAAATATATCTCTAAATAGATTTCTATTTCTTAAACACCGTATAACATACTATACTCAAAGGTCTAAGAGGAAAACCAAAAACATAGTTACTTACACTTGCAAGCACAGACATTATACATATTTTAAAAAATACAGATGTTTGTATATGCAGTTCTGTCAAATTTCATTTGTGAGTTTTAGATAAATTCAATAATCTGTGACATTTCATAAAATGTCAAGGTCTTATAAAGAAATTTTCTTTCTAATTATCAACTCCTTTTTATATAACACATGTTTCTTTTTTCCCTATAGATTTTGTAAATTTCTGCCCATGCTAAATATAAGAGACTTACTTTTAGGAGTATCCATATTTCAGTTATGTCTGATAAATAAATGATTATATAACATTTATAACATTTATTCCATCAGTATGTATTAAAGGCCAACTGGGTGCACTCTCCTAGTCACTGTAAAGAAAGCAATGAGGAAAACAAAGTCCCTCTGCATTTGGATGTTACATTCTAGTGAAGAAAGACAGGCAGTAAATAAGCAAACAAGTAATATGTCATGGTGATAAGGGCTATGACAAACAGTGAAGTCGGCAAGGATGGTAGCTATCAGGGTGCTATTAAATGTCAGGGATCTGTGGTTAAGAAAGTCTTTCCTGAGAAAGTTCTTCACCTATCCATAAATGAACAAGTCTTGTTTAAGACATCACTCTTCTCAAAAGAAGAAATTACAGAAAGGAGGCAACAGAAGGTAAACCAATACCTACCCATGTTTACCTAGGTAATGCAGAGACCTATTTTTGCCCAGGCTTGAGCCTTAAGTGGTTAATTTTACCCAAGACTAAAATATTTCATAGAACTTACCATTCCAGTTAAAAACGCAAACCAATTACTGTCAAAGGAAACAGAAACAGAATGAATAGGAAGAATAAACCTGCTTCTAAGAGCTAGAGTGAAAGCCAAATAGCTCAGGAATTTTTAGTAAGGGAAGGTTGTTTCCCACAGTTGTGGGAGAAAGAAAGTGCAAAATGGATGGAAAGTAGCAGAGGGCACCTGCCTTGGTGCTTTTGTGATTCTTCTATTTCAGCTGCATTGGAATATTTAATAATCACTTTGATCTTTAATTTCATTTGAAAAATCTATCTCTAGAAAATAGTTCCCAAGCAGTGTCCTAAAGGTGATTACATACACATTTCTGAAATGTTGGAGTAATAACCTCTGAAAATCCACACCTCCATAAAAGCAATGAGAATAATGGCAAAAATTCCCCAAATCAACCATTTCAGAACTCTCTCTGGAAATTAAGCAAAGACCTGTAATGGTCTGAGGAAGCATTTATTTATTTTTTTAATGGCTGGATCTTGGTACGAATGGTGAGCTTTGTAGCATTTTAATTTGCTCTGTTCCTATCATCTTTTCCCCAGGTTCACAGAGACCTTGAAAACAGCAATATCGCAACCACAGTATCTGTGAAAACCAGGAGCCTAGTGCCTACTGGAGGAGGCAGACAGTTTTGGAGCTCCCCAAAAGTCCCATTCCCAGAAATGTATCATTATTTGACTTGTCTTTTAAAGTCACTCTGGAAAAACACCATTCATAAGACTTGCCTTTATTTGGCCTAATGCAACACTCTGGGAAAACACCATTCATAAGACTTGCCTTTATTTGGTCTAATGCAGCAGTCATTTGAGAAAAGCTGTATCCTTGGAAGGGTGTGTTAAAAAGAATTGGTGGTATTATTCAACATTGCAGTCGCCTAAGCTGTGATACTAGTTGGTTATAACAAGGGACTGGCAAAAAAAAATCTCAAAAGAAAAAAACTGGAGAATTAGATGTACATAGGAGGCTTTAAAGAGCTTTGACATAATTCGGAGGGATCTAGTAGATTGTTCTCATACACAGAGTTGTGTTCATGCTTAAGGAATATCTGATTTGGCCCAAATTTCTCATCTCTTGCTCACCTTGAGACTATGTACAAGCAGGAAGTAAAGAATAAGTAGAGTTGTAAAATACTGAAAGGTTAAAGACTGTCCCTAAGAACAAAGACTGAGAGACTTATTGGTTTAAGACATTTAGAAGAAATCCCTGTCAATCATTAGCAGACTATTAAGTAAACCAAGCAGAGACTTCAGTGACCTCCATGACAAAGATTACAGACTTTATAGAATTAGCCCAGGAAAGCCACTAAACAAAGAAAAACAAAAACAGCAGGAGCAACAACAACAAACAATAGCAAACAGCAAAAACAGCAAACCCTGACAGGAAGGGGAACTTGATCTCCAGAGTAGCCACATTATACTAATTAAAATATCCAATTTTCAACCAAATTTATAAAGCTGCACAAAGAAACAGGACAGTTTGACCAATACACAGGAAAATAACAGAAAAACAGTCAATATAAACTCTCCCTGAGTTAGCCCAGATGTTGGACTTCCTAGAAAAGTTTTTAAATCAGCTATTATAAATATGTTTTAAAAAAATAGAAAGGGAATAATGTCTAAAAAATTAAAGGAAAGTATGAGGAAAATGCATCATTAAATAGAGATATCAAAAAAGGGATAGGCATTTTAAAAAAACAAAATAGAAATTCTGGAGTTGAAAAGTATAAACACAGAAGTGAAATTTTCTCTGGAAAAGATCAGTCAGTTTGAGCAGGTAGTAGAAAGAATCATCCAACTTGTGGATAAATCAATTGAGATTATCTAAGCTGAAGATCAAAATGAAAAAAAAAAAGAAGGAAGAAAAATGAACAGAGTTTTAGAGACCTATGGAATACCATCTGGTATACCACAGTATACATTATGGTTGTCCGAGAAGGAAAGGAGAGAGAAAACGGGGTGGAAAGAATATTTGAAGAAATAATGGCTGAAATTTCCAAAACTTGATTAAAAACATTTAATCTTTAATAATTTTTTATTGTTATGTTATTCACTATACATTACATCATTAGTTTTTGATGTAGTGTTCCATGATTCATTGTTTGTGCATAACACCCAGTGCTCCATGCAGAACATGCCCTCTTTAATACCCATCACCAGGCTAACCCATCCCCCCATCCCCCTCCCCTCTAGAACCCTCAGTTTGTTTTTCAGAGTCCATTGTCTCTAATGGTTCGTCTCCCCCTCTGACTTACTCCCCTTCATTCTTCCCCTCCTGCTATCTTCTTCTTCTTTTTTTTGTTTCTTAACATATAGTGCATTATTTGGAAAAACATTTAATCTTTACATCCATCTAGCTAAATGAATTCTAAGTAGAATAGGGCCAAAGAGATATACACCAGATTTTAATTAATTTAATTAATTTAAACTATTGAAAATCAAAACCAAAGAGAGGATCTTGAAAAGATACCCAGATATACATACACAAAAGAATGAATTTGACTGCTACCTGATACATATACAAATATTAACTAAAAATGTATTATTGACCTAGATATAAGAGCTAAAATCCTGATAATCATAGAAAAAAATATGGAAGTAAATCTTCCTCATCTTGGTTAGGGAATTGTTTCTTAGCAACAAGTGATTGAAGAAAATATGAATAAATGGGCTTTGTCAAATTAAAAAAAAATGTCTTTCAGAGTACCATCAAAACAGCGAAAAGACAACCCACAGAATGGGAGAAAATATTTGCAAATCATACATATGATAAGGACACATATACCTCTTACAACTCAACAATAAAAAGATAATTCAAGTAACACCTGGATAAATTTTGAATACACATTTCCCCAAATAACACATATAGATGGCTAATATGCACATGCAAAAATGCTCAGCACCATTAATTATTAGGTAAATGCAAATCAAAACCAAAATCAATTACCTCTTCCACACACACTAGGATGGATAAAAGACAGATTAAAACAAGTTTTGGCAAGAACATGGAGAAATTTGCACCTTCATACATTGCTAGTGGGATTGTAAAATGGTTCAGCTACTTTGGAGAACAGTTTGGCAGTTACTCAAATGTTAAAAATAGTCATCCTGTGATATAGCAATTCTATATATCCAAGGAATTAAAACTATGCCCATAAATAAACTTGTAGTTGATGTTCATAGCAGAATTACTCCTGTTAACCAAAATGTGAAATCAACCAAAATGTCCATCAACTGAAGAATGGCTAAGCAAAATGTGGTATATCCATACAGTGCAATATTACTAGGTAGTAAAAAGCAATGACATACTGATACATGCTACAACATGGATGAACCTTGAAAACATTATGCTAAGTGAAAAGCCAGTCAGAAAAGACCACATATTGTATGATTTCATTTATATAAAATGTATAGTTTAGGCAAATCCATAGAGGCAAAAATAGGTGAGTGGTTTTCTAGGGGTGAGGTGGGATGGGGAGCATCTGCTAATGGGCATGAGTTTTCATGGGCATGCAAGATTTTTGTTGGTGATGAAAATGCCCTTCGGATCCTTACATTTGTATCTTTGGGGCACAGAGTGAAATAAGTCAATCAGAGAAAGACATGTATCATATGATCTCACTGATATGAGGAATTCTTAATCTCAGGAAACAAACTGAGGGTTGTTGGAGTGGTGGGGGTGGGAGGGATGGGGTGGCTGGGTGATAGACATTGGGGAGGGTATGTGCTATGGTGAGCACTGTGAATTGTGCAAGACTGATGAATCACAGATCTGTACCTCTGAAAACAAATAATACAATATATGTTAAAAAAAAAAAAAGAAGAAGATAGGGAAGGGGAAGAAAGGGGAAGAATGAAGGGGTGACATCGGAGGGGGAGACGAACCATGAGAGATGGGTACTCTGTAAAACAAACTGAGCGTTCTAGAGGGGAGGGGGGTGGGAGGATGGGTTAGCCTGGTGATGGGTATTAAAGAGGGCACATTCTGCATGGGGCAGTGGGTGTTATACGCAAACAGTTAATCATGGAACACTACATCAAAAACTAATGATGTAGGGGCGCCTGGGTGGCTCAGTCCTTAAGCTTCTGCCTTCGGCTCAGGTCATGATCTCAGGATTCTGGGATCGAGCCCCACATCGGGCTCATTGCTCAGCACGAAGCCTTCTTCTCCCTCTCCCACTCCCCCCTGCTTGTGTTCCCTCTCTCACTGTGTCTCTCTCTGTCAAATAAATAAATAAAATCTTAAAAAAAAACCTAATGATGTAATGTATGTAATGTATGATGTAACAATAATAAAAAATGGATTCATATGTTAAAAGAGAAACTAAAAAAAAATACATTCAAATAAAGCATAGACAGAAATAAAAAAATATATATACTTTTAGTTTGTCTCTAATATACATACTTTCTCACCTGCATTTCTTTTACTTTGGCCATTTGTTTCTGTTTGCTAATACCTAGATCCATGTGAGTTAAGGACATTTATTGTGCTCCACTGTGTACTTGCCAAAATTGCCTGTTGTAGTCATATAAAATCTCTTGTCTCTCTAACTATAATGTACTGGCAGGAAAAATTACATAGATACTCCTGTATTTTAATAAGAAAATAACAACTTGTATTTGAAAGCTTCTTGAAAGTTTTGGCACAATAGGAGTTTCTGTTTACTTAGTTCGTTGCATTGTTTTATATACCACATTCCCACCTCAGATGCCTATATATTTTCTTTTAAACTGTAGCAAGTCCATTCATGGGTATATTAGTTCTCCAGGGAAACAGAACCAATAGGATATATATATTTAAGTGTATATTTAAGAGGAGATTTGTTATAGGAATTGGCTCATGTGATTATGGAGGCTGAAGAATCCCACAGTCTGCCTTCTGCAAACTGGAGAACCAGGAAAGTTGGTGGTATAATTCAGTCTGAGTCTAAAGGGCCACTAGTGTTAAGTCCTAAAGTCCAAAGGCCAGAGAACCAGGAGCTCTGATAACCAAGGGCAGAAGAAAATGCATGTTTCAGCTCAAGAAGAGAGAATTCATCCTTCCCCTGCCTTTTTGTTTAATGCAAGCCTTCAACAGATTGGATAATTGCCCACATTAGTGAAGGTGGATCTTTACTCAGTCTGCTGATTCAAATACTATTCTCTTCCAGAAATACTTTCCTGGAGGCACCCAGAAATAATGTTTTACCAGCCATCTGGGCATCTCTTAGCCCAGTCAAATTGACACCTAAGATTAACCATCATAACAGGTAATTGTTATATGAAATGGACAAAATACATTATATCCCTGAGGTAGGACTGAAACATATTTCACCTGGGAGTGTGCCAGAGGCCATATTCTATATGTAAGTGACTACATAGGCAAGTACATTTGTATCCTGTTCTTTACATCTCATAGGATAGTATGTAATTATTTGACTTCTTTAACCTTCTTTGTGTTTCTGTTGAATTAGGGGCATGGGCAAAGCCTACAGATAATACATGGTTGGACTCAAAGAAATTTACAGGTGCAGTGCTGGTAATGTACTTTTCTCTCTTGGGCAAGTTGGGGCTATACACTCCATAGGTTTTGCTCTAGGAGGAAACCTGGCTTTCCTACTGCTTCTCATATTGGAGGAGGGCAGGCATCATCCTAATTGGAAAACTTTGAGCTGCATAATCTGGGTTTCAGTCTTACTGGTAGGAAACTTACTGTTTTCTGATACCTGTTTGCATACTGGTATTGGGTTTCACTGGAGGCCTTGCCACTCACAACCTCCCAGCCCCAGAGAGCGGATTCCTGGACTGCCTGAGGAACTGCGGCTAGGATCATCCGGAGAATCAATTGTTTTCCTCCTTATCTTCCTTACTACCTTGAAAGTTACCTAAAGTCCCCTCCCCAAATTTGTGAGCATTTTGTATAAACTTAATCTCCAAAATAAGTTTCCTAAGTGTTCTATCACGGTGTGAGGTTACTAATGAACTGAGTATTGGGAAACATGAGTTAGGTAATTCTGTCTCTGCCTGAATTTCAGAACTGGAGTCAAATAATTTCTATCAAATTAATTTCATCACTAGTATGATGAAGAAGTATGATAAGATGATCTATCATCCTTACAAATCTGTGATTCTGTAATGACATGCAATATTCAGTGAATTTACTAAAGGAAATAACTCAACTTCTATGCACTTACACAGGATCACTTTACAACTTTTCCATCGAGAATATTCCTCTTTATTCTATATTTCTATTTACCTTACCCTTATTATCCCTGTCTCTTAGAAACTTTAAGGTAACAAAGTGTAAGGGGTAAGAAACCTTAGCACGTCTGACTCCATGTTGCTTCTATTTCCTTTGCTGCTGTGATCTATAGTTTAGAAACTTCTGCTTAGCCCAGCACATGGGCATGTTACAACTAAGATTTGCAAAAAACACTCTTTACCTGGAACCCACCTCAGGAGATAAGGAAGTATGTACAGAAATGACTATGCTGTGTTTAAGATTTACAGTAACAACATGACCAGATTCTTGTTTGCAAAGATCAACTAAGGACAGACCAGAAGGTTTCACAACCTTCTTCAGACCCTTTCAGGCACCTGAGTGCCTACAGATGTCTATCACCTTTTGACTCCTATCACCTCCTGCTTCCCCTTTTCCTAATATAAAAGAAGCTGCAGTTTCATGGAGGAGATGATGGGTGGAGGATAGTGCCTTAGGACAGTAGTTGGCCATCTCCTCAGTTGGCTGGCTTTCCAAATAAAGTTGTTCTCCTTACCCCGACATCTTGTTTCTCAGCTTATTGGCCTGTTGTGCAGCGAGCAAAACAAGCTTGGAGGCAGTCAGTTACAAAAGCAAGAGACTGGTATATCTTGCTTCGGAAGATAGTACAGTAAATTCATCTTATTGCATTTTAAATTTACTGAATCCAAATGTCTTTACCATAATGGCATCTAAAAAGTTCACACTACTGTCATATGGTCTTTTCTCTCTTAATGAATATAAAATTGGCTACCAGGAATGAAAAAAATAAAGCTTTCTAACACTTTATATATACAGAGGCCAAATCAAACAGCATTTGTGTGGATATCACTAGTAGGATGATCATGCTGTCTAATTAGCACTGAATCATGTTAAATTCTGCCTACACTTAGGAAACATAAACTTCTTAATGTCCCTAAGAAACAGCTAAAAATGAGCACATTTTAGATGACAGCAGGAAAACAACCATGTCTACTCTTCTTCCTTTGGTGTCTGTTTATTGGGCTTGAATGAATCATTGAGTAGTATATTTATTATTCAACAATAAATACATAAGATGAATTAGGCAATAGGAGTGTCTTTTAAGTACAAATTAGTTTATACCAAAGGAACAATACTTTTCAGAACTGAGTATGAAGTGCTGATAATACTTCTACAAAAATTTTTCTCAAGATTTTTTAGAAATCATAATGGACTTTTATAAGTACCCAGAACAAATTATAGTTATTTCAAAGACTTTGCCATTTCTTGGGCGCCTGGGTGGCTCAGTTGGTTAAGCGTCTGCCTTTGGCTCAGGTCATGATCCTGGAGTCCTGGGATCGAGTCCCACGTCGGGCTCCCTGCTCGGCAGGGAGTCTGCTTCTCCCGCTGACCCTCTTCCCTCTCGTGCTCTCTATCTCTCATTCTCTCCCTCTCAGATAAATAAATGGAAACTTTAAAAAAAAAAAAAGACTTTGCCGTTTCTTAACTTAGGGAAAAATGGAAATCAATGTAAAGGAGATTTCTGAAACTGTGTTTAACTGTATGTGAAATTCTGTCTATAAACAGGTGATATTTGGCAGCTCTTTTAATGGCTTCAGTGTGGGGACCTTAGAATTGAAGTTTGCCTTCTTCAGGGCAAGTCAGAGTAGAAATGTCCTTATACTCGGTCTCTGCTGCCAAATACCTGTAAAATGTTACAACGGTATAACATGAAAAAGAATCTAATGAATATACTGTATTTCTAAATGGATAACTCTAGATTTTTCTGGACCAGGTTTTCTCAACTTTGCATTATTGACATTTGGGGCTCGATAATTGTTGTAGGGGCCTGTCTTGTGCATTGTAGCATGTTTAACAGCATCCCTGCCCTCTCTTCACTAGATGCCAGCACCTCTCTAGTTATAACAACCAAAACTGTCTCCAGAAAAGATCAAATGTGTCCTGAGGGGCAAAAACACCCCTTCTTCCCCCTGCTCCACTGAAAGCCACTGTTTTAGGCAAAGGAGTGATGTAGCATGTTTTCTCTGATTTGGATGCTGCTGCATGGTTCTGACAGAATCCACTGTGGTCGGAAGTACTGGGATGAGTTGTTTGAATTCTTTTTAAGTTTTGGATATTAACTCCTTATCAAGTATATGATTTGCAAATATTTTCTCCCAGCGATGATCAAATAGTCTTGTGTGCATAGGAGAATTGTTACATCCATTAGTATTTCTGTAAAGCTACCAGGAGCTGGGGCTGATCCTTGATAGCTGTATAGCCTTCTGCAGGCTCTTTATCCAGATTAGTATCATTTGTAGAAAGTTGGGTTAGAATTCCCCCATTGGCAGTTTCTGAAAAGGCCATTAGGTTTCTACTATCTATTTCTTCAAAGCTTTGTAGACATCACTAACATTCTCCTCAGAGTCCTTCCAGCTTCTTCCTGCTTCCTGGGCACTCTCCCCTTTCCAAAGGCACTCCCTGATTTTTTTTTGTTTTTTTCATGGAGAGACTCCACTTCAAGATACCAAAAACTATTTATCTGTTGCTATATTATAAATTACTCCAAAAACTTAGTACCTTAAAAAATAATAATAAGCTTTTAATATCTCACACAGTAGTGGTGGTCAGGAATTTAGGGGCTGCTTAGCTGAATGGTTCTAACTTGATACCTTTTGTTCAGTTGCAGTCAAGTTATCAGCCAGTTCTGTAGTCCTCTGGGCCTTTGACTGGAATTGGAGGATCCATTTCCAAGATGGTGCTCTCACATTGCAGATAGTAGGACTCTTTAGTCCCTTGCTGGCTGATGGCAAGAGGCTTTACATGGACTGCCACAGAGCTTCCCCCAGAGTGAATAAGGCAGTATGGCAGAAGCTATAAAGTCTTACGACTTAATTGTGGAAGTCACACTTGTTATTTTTGCCACATTCTGCTGGTTGCAAAGTCAACTCTATTCAGTGTGGGAGGGGACTACACAGGGTGAAATACAAGGAGGCAGGCATCACTGGGGACTATCTTACTAGCTGGCTATGACAGTCTCTGAGTTTGTTTCTGTTCTTTGCCTTTCTTTTGATTATCAGTCACACTTTTTGCCTCCTTGCATGTCTAGTACTGTTTAATTGTATGATGGGCTTTGTGTTTAAAGAGGTGTTGTGTTGAAGCTCCAAATGACATTACCTTTTACCTGAAAGACTGCCTTTCATTATGAAGCAGGTAGGGTGAGGGGTGTATTATTCAGTCTAGATTGGGCCTAGGTTTGATCAGGGATGGATTGAAGGTTTGTTGAGACTCTACCTTTGAATTTTCTTTCCTCTGTTGCATCCTGTCTAGGCTTTTTATTGAGAGCCTGGCAAGTTACTGTCTCCTCCCAGAGAGATAATAAATGTAACATGAGGAAAATCTAATTGCATGTTTAGGATTCATGGTATTCCCAAATTTTTAAATAATCCTAACATTGCATGACTCTCAAAAGCTTTTCTGATTTCTCTTTCTCCCAGTAGTGTACCACTTTGTGGGCCAAGCCATCATCGGCTTGAACCCAGAATTGGCAAATGTCCTCACAGAATAAGGTTTTTGGTAACCCTACTGCAGAAGAAAATGTTTGGTAACAGATTTGCTCCCTCACAGAGCCTCCCCCATTTCTGATATTCTGATATTTCGGCTTATTGTTCTTCTTCCCTACAGCTCTGATGCTTGCAGTGGGAGCATAGTCTGCCATGGAACCTACTATTGTTACAT